>NC_087516.1:33811050-34145397 GCF_963921805.1 Phalacrocorax carbo
AAGATTCTCAGTTCCCAGGAGGGTTCCCTTAACAAATCATGAGCAGAATATTGATATTTATGGTATGAGTTGCAAAGACAAACATGAGTTTGGGGAGACGGCAGATGGTATCGCTTAATTCTTACCAAATTCTTAGTCATCAACAGTATAATTCAAACAAGTAAAGAAAGACAGAACTTGGACATTAATGCTGCCTTTTTGAGATATTATTTTCTATGGGATTCTCATGTTCTGCCTCCCAGGCAAATGCTTTGGACCCTCAGCTATCATTTTTTTGAGCTGGGAAGCAGGCTCACTGCTGTTCCTCCTAGCAGGCACCTGTATCACAGGCCAAAGAAGCGCTGCCCACCTGCTGGCCTCCAGGACTTAGCTGGTCACAAAATCTGAGCTTGTGTGCAAGAGCTGATCACACCCTGCACTGCGACATGCACCCAGAATATTGAAGAACTGCAGCTGGCATGGGATGAGCCGTTATCCCGTTAGGTTTTGTTAGATGATTGTCAGGGAGAGTTGTACAAGATTTCTTGTCAAGATAATTAGTTCTGGGAAACTTCATTGGTGTGGAAGGGAATAGAAACCCTATTTCAATGTGCTTTCAAGCAGCTTTTACTGAAGCAAATTCTAAAGGCAAAAGCCATGTATTTGAAGGCAAAAGGAGATTGCATTGGCTCTGTCAGAAGGCTATATTTTAAAGCTTTTGGTGTTTATAGCCATGATGTTGGAGGTTGAAATCTTAAAAATCATTATTTATGTTGGTGCTGATCTTTATCTTAAAAATCTTTATGATACATGAGATAATAGACAGCTGTTCTGGTTCTGTTTTAGAAATACTTAAGAAGTGGCCATCAGCTGATAAATAGAAACAATTTCTTCTTTTTTACAGCAGAGTAGTAAACCCAAAGATAATGGATAACTTTGCCTGGGGAAATCAGTGCTAAATATAAAATTAGGAATACCGAATCCCTAATATGTTTCCTGGGAGAAAGCACATGCTCGCTTATTTAATGTCATCAAGAGTGTAAAAATATAAATTGGTAGGTGTGATTAATGTTCTTTATGCAAATATGTTTCTTTAGGGGTTTTTCACCAATATGAATGCTACCTTTTGCAGACTATAATGATTTATTTTATTTCAGAGCTCTACATCCACCATGTTGCCCTGTGGACCGGCTTTGTCCTTTGTTCGGTGTCTGGTGCGGAAGAAGAACGTCAGTGGTGAAAGTCCTGAGGACTCCAAGTTGTGCCGATGCTTATCGACAGTGGACCTTATAGCCCTGGGAGTAGGAAGTACCCTTGGTGCTGGTGTTTATGTCCTTGCTGGAGAAGTAGCCAAATCCGATTCTGGACCTAGCATCGTTGTTTCTTTCCTCATTGCTGCGCTGGCATCTGTGATGGCAGGTCTCTGCTATGCTGAGTTTGGTGCTCGAGTTCCCAAGACTGGTTCCGCATATTTGTATACTTACGTAACTGTTGGTGAACTATGGGCTTTTATCACTGGTTGGAATCTCATTTTATCCTATATTATAGGTAAGCTTAAGAACAAACATGGGTCTCAATGGCTTCTGAGACAGCAGATATAAGATAAAGGTTTGGGTCTGTCTTTCTTTTCTGTCTCTGTGCTTAGCTACTATTGCTTTTTACTCCTGCTGGGATCAAATAACCAAGGTAATTCAATTAGGTTATTTCCTCCTGTGCATCAGCACTGCAAACAGATTTTTTGCAAGATGCTTTTGCAAACAGCCTGTCTTCAGCAGCATGGACTGAATAACTTTTATGAAAATTGGGTCAGACAGTTCAGTGATGGTGCACAAGAATAAACAGGATTTCTTTACTGTCTTTGGTCAACAAGAATAATTTCAGTAAAATCAATAAGCCTATCTTTTTCTGAATGTACACAGCAAGGACATTTACAGGGACCCCATCACTACAGTATCTCACTTCAACAAAGTAATGAAGTTTAAGTACTAACTTGTTACTATAACCTCATGCTAATTAAATGGTGTCCTATCATGTAATCCCATAAAATATAAAGTTGAGCAGATCTGAATAAAATAAATGCTTATATGGTAGATATTCAAATAACTACTTCAGTGATTTGGCAGAGAAAAGGGTTTTTGATTCAAAAATGTTTTCCTACAGAGGTACGTGTTCCAAGCATCTGTTATATTGTGTATAAGCACGCCTAGCTGTATATGTATACCTAACTACAGGACTGTTGCCCAAATCACTACAAAATTAATATGCCCAAGTGTTGTATTGAAGTGTATTTCATGATAGGAGAGTAGTAAAAATAAGGTTGTATTTAGCCATGGCCACATACATGCTTTACCAGAGGAGAGTGTTAGTCTTAAGTACTGCCTCCAGCAGTATCCATCTTTGTAGTGATATTTGTGCTTTACTTCCAGGTGAATAAACTTTCCTTCATGTTCTTTCTTAAACTGTTTTCTTACATTGCTCTACATTGTTTAACACATCATATGCCATATTGTAAGTTTAGAAATAAATGTCTTCCAGGATGACATCTATAGAAATGATACAGAAATCATTTCTGCAATGTTTTGGGAATAAAGGAGGTACAAATTTCTATATTTTAGTTGTAGAACAATATATTATCATTTAACAATGTAGAAATATTCTATAATGTTAAAATCCCTGGGCAAAAAAACCCCCACTGTTTTAACATAGGCTCTGCTTTTCAAAATGCAAGTAGCAACGTATTTAGTTTTATTTCTTTTTCAGTAGAAGCAACTGTATCCTTGCACGTATACAAAACCCTAAACATGCATGTATTTTATGAAGGTACATCAAGCGTAGCGAGAGCATGGAGTGGCACCTTTGATGAACTTCTTGGAAAACAGATTGGTCATTTCTTTGGAACCTACTTCAAAATGAATTACTCTGGGCTCGCAGAGTATCCTGACTTCTTTGCTGTATTCCTTATATTGCTTTTATCAGGTAAGACATATATGTCTTCATTTATGGTGGTTGTGATGTCACAGTGTTTCTTACAGGCAAGCATGCTAAATTGTAGTTTGTATTTTATCAGAAATACCTTTATAATATCTGAGATGTTTAGATGTCCATGTGTGTATTGACACAATGACTCTGCGAATTACATTTATGTAATCTAATTTTCATGTATACCCTCTTTTTTTTTGAAGCTGAGACATGAAATGATCACTTGTCAGTACTTTTTTATTAAACCCATGATACAGATTGGTGATAACAGGAATATTATACAGTCTTCTGTGGGTTTTATGGCTTTATCACTGGTAAATGCTTTCAGAGGGACCCTTATGTTAAGCTCTGTAGTTTGGTAGCATGATGTGCTTGCTCTCCTTAAATCACATATAATGTATGTAGTGGGTATTTGTAAGGGGGTAGGGAGGTTCCCTCTAAATTTATAAAATAACTTCCCCCTTTTTAAGTCTTCTGAAGAGTTGTCTAGCCTAGAACCTGTTTGAGCTAAAGGACACTCCAAGGTACTGGTATGTCCCAACAGACTGGTTTGAAACCTGAGTAAACCACTCAGTTCCATTTCATTTACGTCTTTACTAATGTATTATGTTTTTAAAACACAAAAATTGACCCCAGCTGTTTGAAGGATTGGAAAGCTCAAAAATACTGCAACTTATTTGCATGGTTGCATTTAATAATTGCTTTCCACAAGGAAATATTCGTACTGCCACCAGGAGAAAATGAAGCAGTATGTGTATTTTAAAGTGTACTGTTTGCTTTCAGCCAGTACTAGAAGCATTTCAGCATTCAGTAGAAGTCCTTCTCATATCTCAGATATTCTGCTAGAATGATTGGCCAGTGCATCCTAAGCTTTTATTAGGTCTTCGCACATAAAAACATGGGTTCCTACAGTAGTAAGCTTTAATTTATGGCTGTGCTTGTATCTTCATTTCTTCCTTCTGCCTCTTTTGGTTTTGTTTGTTTTACTAGAAGAAAGCAGAGAATGAAAAA
This sequence comes from Phalacrocorax carbo, assembly GCF_963921805.1. Lineage (NCBI taxonomy): Eukaryota > Metazoa > Chordata > Aves > Suliformes > Phalacrocoracidae > Phalacrocorax > Phalacrocorax carbo. Next base: position 33,815,020 of record NC_087516.1, read on the forward strand.
TACATAAGATGCTGAAGTACCTAATTGAAAAATGTTTGAGAACTACCTTATTTAAAAGATTTAGGCTGTACCTACACTGTGAGTCACACTGCAGTGTAGATATTCCCAAGCTGACTCATACTTTCAGAAATTTTACCCAAAATTTTTGAGGTGGTTGTCATATGGTCACTAATGTAAGCCACAAGGAAGTAGCAAAAGTAAAGTGGATCTTGAGACAGTTAATTGTACAGTTTTAAGAGTAGAATGTTATTTAAATGCATTATTTTGGTAGAAGCTTTAAAAATAAATGCCTTGAGATTCAGAAGAATTTCATGCTTGCAAACAGAACATACTTTCTGAATTATCAGCATTAACAGTTGGTGCTGAGGCCCCTGTGTCTGTACTTCGGAAGATCAGGGAGTTTACTAGACAAGGTTTAGTCCAGCATCTTGCCAGGCGTCTGGTTCAGAGTTGCCTATAGGACCAGTTCAGACCTTTATGTCTTCAGGAGTGATGGGGTTGAATTTGGTATAGCTGGAATGGACCTTTCATTTTCACCTCCTCCAAAGGAAGGAGGAAACCCCCAACCTTTTGAAAAGCAGAGCACTCCACAAACCGAACTATAAAATGCTAGTGTAGACACTTACCATCTTATATCTGTTTTCTCCATTGCCAATGCTGCTTCCTAACATCAGTAGTAGAGATTCTTGACAGAAGAGGAAATGTTTCACCTGTGGTTCTCCACTGCTCCTGAGTTTCCATTTGTGCCCTGTCTTTTCATCCTCACCACCATTCCTTCTTCACTTCTCTTGTGCTGGTGCTGCTCTCCATGTCTCTGTGGTAAGCAGCCAAACCACTAGTGAATTAACTGGGTGGAATTCACCACTGCTGAGAGGAGGGGCAGTGGGGATGGCTGAGGGCTCTGTAGACTGCGTAATTGGATTGTGAGCTGTGCAGAGCTGAATCACAGGAGTAGCAGATGATGTTCTACAGAAAATGTTATATGCTAAGTACAAGGGAAAGTCCGCAGAAATCTGACTTGGTGGGTTTTTTTCCTACAGAAAGGACTTAAAAAATGGACATACTATGTTTCATACTGCCTTAGGCCGATGGAGACGTTGCCTTCTTGGGAAAAACTAGGCTAAAGAAAGATACACCTATTTCCAATAAAAATGCCATTGGTGAAGAAAACTTGAGCAGCTCATATGATAAGTTCCATGTTTTGAAAAGATAGCAGATGTCTCATTAGCGGAGTCAGAAATTTTTTAGACATTATCTTGAGAGGCTTAAAATTTTCAGACTTAATCTCTAAATAATGAGGAAAAGCATGTATGTGATATTAGTGGAAACGCTTAGAGTGCGAAGAACCTGTGGAGGCTTTCCCAATCTATTTAATTTTTCCTGATCTGCTCACTGCCTGCTCTTCCATTAAACTTAGTACACTTACAGTTGTTACAAATCTAATGACACAGTAGGATCCTGACGGAATAACTTTCAGATTGTTTAAATGCACTACTCTGCAACCTAAGACATGTGTATTTTGTATCAGGCTTTTTTCTAGAATCTCTATGAAACAGTGTTTACAAACAGGAGGCGTGCTCTTCTTTTAAAGGTTTTATTAATGAGCTAGCAAATGGCACTCTTACTCTGCGATGGATATGCCCTGAAAAACTTAGACTAGACAGATTACATTATTAACCTAATAATTTTGATTATTTTATTAATCTAACGAGTAATTTTTCTGTAAGGAATGGATTCTACAAATCTGTTTTTTACTAAGTATGGATTTCTTGTACCTATTTTTGCTCCACTGCATAAAATAGAGATATCAATTGGAATCTCAGAAAATTAGTAGTTGCTCAAAGTACTTTTAAATTCTTGAATAATACAATTAAAGAATCTTTCTGCTTTGTGGTTTCTAATGCACTTGCCTATCGCCATGCTGTCAAAGACTAATAAATTTGTGCTACTGCTTTTTAAAAGCATAAAATCTAGTGCTGTTTTTTTAGTATTATTCACAGTGCTTGCCTGTGTATCTTCTTTAAAATGCCATTTTATGAGTTTAAGGGACCATTCACATCTATCAAATATTTTTATTTTATAGGTCTTTTATCTTTTGGAGTAAAAGAATCTGCATGGGTGAATAAAATTTTCACTGCTATTAACATCTTGGTCCTACTCTTCGTTATGATTTCTGGTTTTGTGAAAGGCGATGCTGACAACTGGAAAATAAGTGAAGAATATCTCCTAAACCTTACTGCAATAACAGAGTAATTTTGTGGTTTTTTTTAAATCAGTTTACTTGCTCATATTCCAAGCATTTGTCTATTGTACTTGTTTTTTGTGGTGTTGCAGGTATAGTATTAACTGATAACTCAGTCACTGGGAATGAGAAACTTTTCATTCCCTTAGAAATTGTTTTTTATTTTCTTGTTTGTAGTTTCCTTAAAAAAAACCCACCTTATTTCAATACTCTTTTCCATAGCCATTTGAGAGGTATTAACTGCAGTATGCGAGTATGACAGCAAGAGTTGCCTACACCATTAGTGTTTTAATATGTTTTGCCACAAACTGCAAAGTGAGTAAGATGATAGTTACTTGATTCAGATATTCTTCCATTTACTGTTATTTTTGTCTTTTTTACATACTTTGACATAAAAATGTCTTCTCATGCAGTTTTGTAAAGCAGGACTCTCTTGACAAGAGCATTTTCACATGTTTGTCCAGAGTGGTAGGGGAGAAGGATGCATGTGTTTGTCCTATCAGTAAGTTATTTTTCTGCTGTATTTTTGTTCTTTATAGGAGTTGTTCATCCTGTGAAAATGTGACAAGTATATTTGGGAGTGGTGGCTTTATGCCATATGGTTTCACAGGAACATTGGCTGGTGCTGCAACCTGTTTTTATGCTTTTGTTGGATTTGACTGCATTGCAACAACTGGTATGGTATTTATATGTGTGTGTATAGATGTATAAGTATATATGTATAATGTGCTTTTTTTTTTTTTTTTTAAAATACCCACACAAACAACACAACCATCTGTCTACTGTTTGTCCTTTGCTTTCTCCTAAACCTCCTTCAGTCCATGTAGAATGAGTCTGAGTTCATTCCTGAAAGTGGCTATCGTTTTGGGATGAAGGAGGAGAATTTAATTATTTTATTCCTGTTTTAAAGAAATTAATTGTTGCCTTTGAAGTCTGGGAAGTGCTTAATATACAAATTTTTCTGCCCAAATCATGTTAATCACCTGCTCACTTTTACAATTCTGTGAGATGAGATATCCCTTGTAAAGGCTGGCTTGTGTATGGCTGATAGGGAATGACTACATACACGGAACTTATAAATTGTAAATAACTAGAAATGATGGGCTTTGAGTGCTCTAAATACAGAACATATGTCCTTTCGTTTACCTCTATTTTTTAATGCTATTTCTGGCAAGAAAATACTGAGTTACGTTCTGTTTCACTAAGCTTATTTTATACAGATTTTTAAAACTTCTATTACAAATATGATTCCCATGGCTTAGATTAACAAATGATTTGTCTTTGATGTTATCTTTTGAAGCTGAAGGTGGAAATGAGTAAGAATTTTTGGTGGGGTGGGGTTTTTTTCCTTTTTTCAGGAGAAGAGGTCAAGAATCCTCAGAAAGCCATACCCATAGGAATTGTGGCGTCCCTGCTTGTCTGCTTCATGGCTTATTTTGGGGTTTCAGCTGCACTGACACTTATGATGCCATACTATCTACTAGATGAGAAAAGTCCTCTGCCAGTAGCATTTGAATATGTTGGATGGGGTCCTGCGAAATATGTTGTAGCAGTGGGATCCCTCTGCGCTTTGTCCACAAGGTAAAGACATTGAAAACCTAATTTTATTGGGAAACGCTGATGGATAATATATGACATTTAAATACATGTTCACGTGTTCATTTTGAAGGCTCAGTTCATGCAAAGGATTAGCAATAAGTATTATATGCATGTTTTAGACTTAAGCAGGTCTTGATCACAGTAGGTGGATTAATTTAAGTTCATTTTTTAAACTGTACTGTTATTAAACTCTACCTCTTTGGCTTATTACCCAGAAGTTTTTTATTAAAATATGTGTTTTCAGACATATGACCTGCAAGTTATATTTATTAACTGATCAACCTCACCCATTTTGTCCTTTCTTGCTCTCCACTCCAACGACTCAGTAGCTTTAAGGGCTCTGTGTATTTGCAGGCAAAACTGAAGAGACGATTAATTAGCTCCACTCCTCACCTTCATTGCCCGTCTCTGTTTTCCTCCAATAGCCAGTCTGTCTTCTGACATCATCCCTTCCTGTGGTTTCTGTGTGGGTATTCGAGATGTAGATTATAGCTATGAAATTTGATAATTTATTTCCCTTTGTGAAACTGAATGTAACCTTAACTTCACGTTATTTTGATTAGAAAGATCAGGGAGGGCATGAGATACATTAGTATGTGTTCATATATATTACACCCCAATTGTAATGTGGATAAACACTTTCACAGAAGAGGACATTGCTTGATACTTGAACTTAGGGACAGAAAAATGCTGATGCAAATCTTCTACCTGAGTTTATGTAGGTAGGGAATAATTTACGTGAGCTTCAGTGGTAAGAACACTGGCTGCCTTTCCACAAAGGAAAACAACATGCCTGAGACAACCCTATAAGCATTAGCCTTAAAAAGGTGAGCATGCTCACTGTGGACAATGATTTCAAGGAAAGGAATATTTTGATGTAGAAGGGGATAGAAAAAGGAAATAGTTCCAGAACAACATTAAAAGAACAATAGGGCTGACTGAAGCATATCATAGTTACACAGTTCATTCTGGTATTATAGTTATTTTCTATCTAGTTGTCACGGCCCCCTGATTTTGGAGGGTTTTACTGATTTTTCTCCTCTATATTGATAAATAGTGAAAGTGATATATAAGCAGAAACTAGCTTAAAGAAATTAATACTTGAAAACAAAATGAACTGAGATGGTAAAAAGATTTTTTAGAAATTTGAACTGCTGGTCTCTTTTTCCACTGTATTCTGAAAAATTATATTTATTCATATGGAGAGGTTAATCTTTCAGTCTGTTGACTGATGTCAGTTTAGAACAAAACAAAGGAAATTGTATTTCAGATTCCTCAGTTTAGAGGTATAATTAAGAAAAAAAGTCCGGATCATTGCTTCTGGTCCATATAGGTACCTTTTACTATGTTATGTTGTGAACTTGTTTCCTCGGGGTAAAGATGTTTGCTAATATTTCTGTTATTTATGTGAATGTAAGGGGGTAGAATAAATAAATTTTACAAAGCCACAACAGCAAAAAAGTTGGCAGTGGATTTTAACAGTATCCTTATTTGTAAAATCAGTTGTCACCCTGATTTAGGAGACATTATTTTTCAGTAGGGACATGAAAAAATCACAATCAGTTCAGATGCAGTAAAACTTATCTTGTGTTTCCAACCTTAATACTTGTGTCTCACGAGCATTACTGGAGGTACTTAGCATCTGTGGTATGTAAAAGCTGTGCCTTCTGTAAATGACATCATAATCGATTCCCTCAAGTAAGAAAGGCAACCGTTCACCTGTTTAAAAACTAGCATGCTTGCTGCAGAGGTTATACTGGCTATGATTTTGCCTTTTGTCCTTTCAATGTTTTTGGTTTTCTTAATTACAATTATTTTGCTTTGAGGAAAAGAAACCACCTAATTTAAGAAGTACGTTTAAAAAGAACTTCAAGTTATCAACAGTTTAAAAGCTTTCTGTGTTCTGCTAATAATAAATCAAAGTTAATTAGCTTTACTTCTTCCAAAAAAAAAAAGAAACAATGAAGCTTGGCTAGAGGTGCTTTAATTGGAAGAAATAATGTGCTCAAGTGTAACTGTGTGGTGCTTACTTTGACTTACTGCTAATCAGCAGCCTCCCATGGAAATATCAAGTGTAAGAGATGCTGCTAATGCTTATTGATTTGCTGCTGCTGACTGACAGACTTTCTCCAGGAATACTAAAGCTTAATTGCATAGTTAGTGTGACCTGGAACATGCTTCTGGTCCACTAATACCCAAGAACTACAGTGATGGCAAGAGTTATTTTGCTAATCTGAAGTCCCTCTGATGAAGCAATTCCATTACCTAAATTAATTTTAAAAAACCCAAACAAACAAACAAAAAAATCAACTTTACAGGGAAAAAGAAACTTCTATTTGTGTCTGATCTGTAGTGTCTTGGGCTATGGGGCTTTCTGGTTTTGTCTTACAATCATAAATTTTGTTTCTATACATACCGTTAATTAACATTGTTTATCTTGTCCATGATACGACTCTGCATGAACTGTGTTTGCCATGTTGCATGTGTTTGCTTTTTACTCAGTCTTCTTGGATCCATATTCCCAATGCCACGTGTAATCTATGCTATGGCGAAGGATGGGTTGCTTTTCAAATGTCTAGCTCAAATCAATTCCAAAACGAAGACCCCACTAGTTGCTACTCTATCGTCTGGTGCAGTAGCAGGTGAGACTAAGAGTTGATCCTTGTAAAGAAAGGTGCACTGATAAACATGTTGCATACATGGAAATAAACAACTGTTGTGCAGCTTTGATTTGCTTTGGACTGAAATGATCAAATCTGATTGTTGCCAGGTAAAGTAGGCTACCAGTAAAACTTTTCTCTACTACAGATTTTGTATTCGTTGGTTAATCTCAAGTGCTTTCAAAGCCTAGGTTCAAAATAAACAAGCCAAAACCAAGAACATCAAGTCAACCACACAAAAAACCAAGAGCAGCAACACAGAGCCTAAACCAAACTAAACCTAAACCCATTAACTCTTCCAAGCTTTCTTTTTGTGTAGTTGGGTTTACCAGTAAAGCGTTGTGCTTTTAATAACCTGTATTTGAACTATACATTTTTCTGTTCTAGTCTTCTCGGCTCTATGTTCCCTTTGCCCCGAATTCTGTTTGCCATGGCACGCGATGGTTTACTCTTTAGTTTTCTTGCCAAAGTGAGTAAGAGGCAGGCACCAGTTTCTGCCACCTTGACAGCAGGGGTCATCTCTGGTAAGCTCTCAAAGCCCATGTTACTTAAAACTGGGATTTAAACACTCTATGCACGTGCATGGTACTTTATATATTTTTGAAAAGGGCTGCTTGTTAACTTCCCTTGCATGTACAATGGGAATAAAATTACCAAGTAATCAAAGGGTGTAAAAACTCCAGATCATGACAATCATGGTGGTGGTGATGTCCTTAATATCACAGAATTTTAAATTATTTTATTTTTTTAAATATTGGCCTTTTGTATTGTGAATAAGCTTCTTAATTAATCTGGGTCCTTTAGGCTGATGCTCTATGTACAGGGTTTCCTGGTCTGATGTACACCTACGTATTTACCCCATCTATAAGGGGGGAAAATAACTGTAACTTTTTTTTGTTATGAGACATGAGAAAAAAAAATCTACATTTGCAGCAGGATCAACATTTGGGTAAAATACAATGGCTTTTAAATTTTCTTGTAAGGAAAAAGGATTCTGTTTTTGTATAGGCTTGCCAAATCGTGGCTGAGGGGTATGTCTGTGTGTTGGAGGGGGGTTATGTGTGTATAGACATATACGTATGCACATACATGCCCGCATATATTTTAGCAAAGCAGCATTTTGGGAGCTGTTGCCAACTCTTAATGTTTCACAAAGAGAAGTTTTTAACATACAACTATTTCACTTTTGTCCATACTTCTTACAGAGGTACATGTAGTTTTGCCCAAATTTCATTGTCTTTTCAGTGGGATGTCTAAATACCCAGGAAAAATTGAAGATCTAGAAGAATTTAACTCAAAGGCAAATAAATAAGTCTTAAAAGTAATTCAAAGAGGAAATACATGCCTTTTAACATTTAGCAACCCTGGTTAAAATTGATATCAAATCAGAGGTTCAGAACTGAGGCTAAAATATTATTTATAGTCAGGGTCATCCTCAGATGCCACAAGACTGGAACTGCTGGCGCCGTGTACTTGGCAGTGATGTGGGGAAGCAAAGTCATTGTCCAGATAGTTCCCACATGAAGCATTATTATCAATTCCCCTTTCATTGGTCCGAATACAAATAAATTGCTTAGAATTACTTTTATTGTTTTGGCTTTATATTATATGAATTTATAATATCGACATATTCCCCTGTAATAATTTGGGAGTGCGGTTATGTGGGATGAGAAGAACATCTTCCTCTGAAATCACAGTAATGAGGAGGAGAAAGAAAACCGTATTACCCAGCTGGTAAACTGATTGATATAGTTATACATCCCTGACTCTAGCTACGCCGCAGCTGTCACTTGGACTGGTTTGAGACAGTTTGGGGAATTTGGTGTGTCGGCAACTCACCTGAAGACAGCTTATCTGCTGCTGGAAGAGGAGTAATTTCTTCATTTTTTAAAAAGATGCATATTTGATAAATTGTGGTCATAAGTAGTTTTGCCAGAACAGTTACAGATGTCTGCAACAGTTTATATTATCTGACTTTTCTATTCATTTGTAGCATCGATAGTTTCATAGCTTTAAGAAATGTTAAGGAGATTAGATGTTTGGCCTCTTAATTAAAGTTACCAGGTTAAGCCTACAGCTGAGGTGATTGTCACATGTTATTACTGTGTCTTACCTCTTCACATGTGGTAACTGCGATTGTGAAACTCCCCACATAGCAAAATGTTTTGGTGTCAGTCCAAGGTTTCTTCACCATAAATTTATCTACCATTGTTTCTTACAACTGGAGTAGAATTAAGAGGAGTGGAAAAGTGATACTGTGTCTCTTTTTCTCTTAGAAACTTACAGGCACTTTTCAGTTTGGTTCTTATGTAAAAGAATATTCTGGGCTACAAAGTTGCCTTTCAAAGCTAGGATTAAAAATTAAAAATAGCTACTGTGCATGAGGTTATAGTAGGTACTGCTCTTCCTCAGCTTTGCTTATCTATGCTCTTTTGAGCATGCAAAGCAGTGACGTATTCAGAAATTTACCCCATAAATGACTTCTTGGATTTAGGAACTTCCACTGTTATTAAAGAAAACAGGATGGTCTTCCTTCCTTCACTGGAAAAGGAGACGCGTGGATGGAATGAAACTCCTATAACACAGCAGTCTTGTTTTCAGAAAGTCACATTTTGCCTTCAGGATCAAAAACGGGGAATGTGTGTTTGTGTGTTTGAGCACTTATACACCCGTCTACAAGTATGTTAACAAACACGTAACATAAATATTATATATAAGTATTTCTGAGTATAGAAAAATCTGTGTGTGCATATAAAGTCTAGTGTAATAGTTTATTTTGATGTCGAGATTACTGGTGATTCAAAAGATTAAGTGTTGTTAGATTCATTCTGCATCTCAATAATGTTAATAAAATTCAAATATCTTAAGAGGTTCTTTGACCACACGTATTTCAAGTCAATAAGCATTAGCCTTTCATTTAGTGATTCTATGATTCTAATTTCTTTATGAGCTATGTGTGTCTGTGAGCAAAGAGCAGAGACAAAAAAAGACAATCCAGACCGTCCAAAAGAATGTGGCATTAGCTTTTACAAACACAAAGACTGCCATAATCACTCTCAGTATCATGGAAGTTTCTCCCTCTGATTTCAGAGATTTTAAGATTATTAATTCCTGTGGGATTTTGCTGGCCTTTCCTGAAGGTCACTTGAACTTAACTTTTTCTTAGTAATATAATCAATTTTAAAAACCCCACAAAACTATATTATTCGAGACAACTCCTGAAAGTCCTCTTTACACAGAGCTCCTTCTTAGCTCAGCAGAAATTTTACGTACTGGTGACTTACTGGATCGGATCGTTGTTCCCCAGTTTTGCAGTGGGAGCCATACTCTCAGCTTTGGTGAGATTCTGTTGCAGGATCTGAACCTTATTCTATAAAAATGTATTTTTAATGTGGCCCCAATTCAACAAGCCATATGTGCAAACACTTATGTCCAAGTAAGTCCAATACGAATTGCCTGATTACGCAGCGTGACTGTTCAGCTCATCAGTGCGTATCTATATGAATGAGATTCCCAGCATGAGGGAACTGAGTTTGGGAATGTTGGTGATGACTTCAAAAATGTGTTTTTAAGGATTACCATGATTTCACTCGTTTTGCTGTCAGTAAAATTACACTGCAGACAGATTTTAAAATCTTATCTCTTAATATGTACAAACAAATCTTGCATTTTCTTTTATTTTCTTTTTTTAGCTATAATGGCATTTTTGTTTGACCTAAAGGCCTTAGTGGATATGATGTCTATTGGTACACTACTTGCTTATTCCCTTGTGGCAACCTGTGTCCTCATTCTTAGGTGAGTCAAAATCACCTTTTCCATTCTGGAGTGTTGTGTTGGCCAGTATATAAACAGAAGTGACATTTACAATGTATGTTTTTTGCTAGATAGCTAAACGTTTAAAAATGAGCTGCATGCATATAAATAATTAATAAGAAGCAGTGACCCATCAGAGAAAACACTGGAACAGGCAGACCCAGCTGATCAACATGTGGTTCTGAGGCTGGTGTCATCAGTGGAACTTTGGGTTTTTCGATCATGGGATGGCCTGTTCATCACCAGGTCTACTGACATCGATGGGATGCACCTTTCTCCGAAGGGGAAAAGGATATTTGCTCAGGAGCTAGCAGGGCTGACTGACAGACCTTTAAACTAGATTGGAAGGGGGAAAGGGACAATATTGGGCTAGTCAGTGACAAGCAACGGGATGGTGTGCCAAAGTTCGAGGAGCTGTATGCTATTGAGATTCTTCAGACTGCTCCATGTGGTGATGGGCACGATGAACCGCACTTGAAGTGTTTCTACACAAATGTGCACAGCATGAGGGACAAGCAAGAGGAGGTGGAAGCCTGGGCCCAGTCCCAGAGATATGACATCATTGGCATAAGTGAAACCTGGTGGGATGAGTCCTGTGGCTCGTGTGCCATGATGGATGGTTACAGGCTCTTCAGAAGGGATAGGCAGGGCAGGCAAGGTGAGGGGGTGTCATTGTATGTAGTGGAGGAGCCGGAATGCCTGGGGCTTGCAGCTGGCAATGGCACAGTTGAGACCCCGTGGGTAAGGATTAAGGGACAGACAAATGAAGTGGATGTTGTCGTGGGAGTCTACTATAGGCCACCCAGCCAGGATGATGACATGGATGAGTAATTCTTTAAGGAACTAAGGGATACCCCTAAGTCGTGTCCTTGTCCTTATGGGGGACTTCAGTTTGTCACGTGTCAACTGGGAATACCACACAGCTGGGACAAACAGTCCAGAAGATTCCTAAACCACCTGGATGATAACTTCTTGGTACAGGTACTAAGGGAACTGACCAGGAAAGGTGCCTTTCTTGACTTGTTGTTTAACAGAGAAGGTCTTGTGGTGAAGTGGCAGTTCCTGGCTGCCTCGGGCACAGTGACCATGAAGCAGTCAGGTTTAAAATGAATGGTCACGGGAAGAAAACTCCCAGCAAGACCTCAACTCTGGATATGAGGAGAGCAGACTTCAGGGTGCTCAGGGAACTACTTAGTAAGGTCCCCTGGGGAAAAGCTTTTGAGGGAGCTTTTTTAAGTGCTGCCTCCTAAGACCACAGGAGCAGACAATTCCAAAATGTAGGAAGTCAAGCATGCAAGACAGAAAGCCGGCTTGGCTGAGCAGGGATCTTCTTCTAGAAATAAGGTGAAAAAAGGAAGTAGATGGCCAGTGGAAGCAAGGTCAGGCAACATGGGAAGACGACAGAGATGTTGTTTGCCACTGCAGGGAGGAAATTTCTGTGGCCAAAGCTCAGTTGGAGTTGAAGGTGGCCAGTACTGTGAGGGACAATAAAAAAGGCTTTTTAAAAATATGTTAATGGCAAAAGGCAGGCCAGAAATTACATTGGCCTGTTACTTGGTGAACATGGTCACCTCACAAGCAGGGACATTAGCAAAGCAGAGATGTTTAATGCTTTCTTCGCCTTGGTCTTCAACACCAATGATGGGCAATGGGACCCCCAGAGCCCTGGGCTAGAGAACCTAGAGAATGACTGTGGGAATGATAAACTCCCAATCAACCCTGAACTTGTGTGGGCTGTGCTGCTCCAGCTGGATCCCTATAAGTCAATGGGGCCTGATATGTTTCATCCAACGGTTATAAAAAGAGCTGGCTGATGGCAAAGGGAGACCTCTCAATGATTTTTCAATGCTCTTGGGAATCTGGAGAGGTCCCAGCTGACTGGAAGCTGGCATATGTTGTGCCAATCTTCAAGAGGGGCAACAGGGATGCCCCCGCTAACTACAGGCCTGTCAGCCTCACTTCTGTGCCTGGCAAAATTATGGAGAAGATTATTTTGGGAGTTACTGAAAAACACCTGAAAGACAGCGCAGTCATTGGTCCCAGCCAGCATGGGTTCAGGAGGGGAAAGTCCTGCTTAACAAACTTATAACTTCTTTCTAAGACAAGGTTACCCACCTAGTTGACCAAGGGAAGCCAGTCGATATAATCTGTTTGGATTTCAGTAGAGCTTTTGATACTGTCTCTCACAGTCTCCTCCCGGACAAGATGTCCAGCACACAGCTGGACACACACATAATGCAGTGGGTGAGCAATTGGCCGACGGTTGGTGTCAAAGGGTTCTAGTAAATGGGGTTACATCAGGCTGGCGGCTGGTCACTAGTGGGGTTCCATAGGGATCCATCCTGGGGCTGGTGCTCTTTAATCTCTTTGTTAATGACTTGGATGCAGGACTTGAAGGCATTCTAATGAAGTTTGCTGATGACACAAAATTGGGAGGAGCTGCTGACACTCTCAAGGGCAGAGAGGCCCTGCAGAGAGATCTGGGCAAATCAGAGAGCTGGGCAATCACCAGCCGTATGAAGTTTAACAAGGGCAAGTGCTGGGTTTTGCACCTGGGGCACAGCAGCCGTGGATGTACAGACATACTGGGGAACGAGAGGCTGGAGAGCAGCTCTGCAGAGAGGGGCCTGGGGGTTCGGGTCGATCTCAAGTTGAACATGAGCCAACAGAGTGCCCTGGCAGCCAAGAGGGCCAACCGTGCCCTGGGGGGCATCAAGCCCTGCATTGCAGCTGGTCGAGGGAGGTGATTGTCCTGCTCTGCTCCACGCTGGTGCGGCCTCACCTTGAGTGCTGCGTGCTGTTTTGGGCGCCACAGTACATTAAGGGCACAAAGCTACTAGAGAGTGTCCAGAGAAGGGCTGTGAAGTTGGTGAAGGGTTTGGAGGGGAAGCCATATGAGGAGCGGCTGAATTCCCTTGGTTTGTTCAGCGTGGAGAAGAGGAGACTGAGGGGAGACCTCATCGCGGTCTGCAGCTTCCTCACAAGGGGAGGAGGAGGGGCAGGCGCTGATCTCTTCTCTCTGGTGACCAACGACAGGACCCGAGGGAACGGCAGGAAGATGTGCCAGGGGAGGGTTAGGTTGGGTGTTAGGAACAGGTTCTTCCCCCGGCAGGTGGTGGAGCACTGGAACAGGCCCCCCGGGGAGGCAGTCATGGCTCCAAGCCTGACGCTATTCAAGAAGCATTTGGGCAATGCCCTCAGACACATGGTGTGAAGTTTGGGTTTATCCTGTGCAGGATCAGGAGTTGGACTCAATGATCCTTGTGGGTCCCTTCCAGCTCAGGACATTGTATGGTTCCATATATTGTCATATCAGTATGGCAGTTAGTGATGTCAAAGCTTCATATGAAATCTTGACTGTTCTTATTTTCCAGATGTATTGGTCCAAGGATCAGTCCCAAAAGTAGTAGATGTAAGATTGTATCCAAAATTCAATGAATGATACTTTGATATGAATAAATCTGTGCTGTATATTAGGCCTCTTACATTGTGGGGGCTCTATGTGAAAGGTGTAGATGTTCTAGATAGTTCACAGGATGAACAAACTCCAGTAATTGCATTGTATTACCCTAATCAGAAACGTAAGGCCATACAAGCGTTTCAAGATGTTGTAGACCTAGAAGAGAGTACAAATATTCTCTCTCAATGAGTGAGATTCTAAACACTTGCCAGTAAAACTCTGTTCTGTTTGTAAAGCTATGGAATAATATTGATATCTCGATCACTTTATTACATATTGCTCTTTTTAGCTTAAAAAGTCAGTCTTTATTACTTAAGGCTAACTTTGAAAAGTATAACAGCTTAAATTCAGCTCCAAGTCAATGTTGCAATAATTTACACTTTAAAAGAGTATCCCATAGTGATTTATTTAACATGTGTTTTTAAAAATGCACTTAAAATTTTAAAAAGCAGATGTAAAATTTTAATTTATGCCATTTAGTAGGCCTCTGACAGTATGGGAAGCCAGTCAGAATGAAGTTCCCCTACCCCTTCCCTGCCATTGACCACCAGACCATGTCCTCTCTTTTTGTATGAGTCTGACCATTTATCTGACCCATTGGTACATTCACAAAGCTTAAAAAACCTGCCAAAAAAATCTCCAAACAAACCCAGCAAAAAAGTGAGTTGCCATAGCTTGTTTATATATGATAGTGACTCATAATATATGCTGTTGCAGTGCAGGTATGAACTGGGAAATTTTAAATCTCTACTGCAAAGAATTTAGTATTTATATACATTCCTAGAGTCATATTGCTTCAAATCCCAAAGTAAGCTTAGTTTTTTTTATTATCGTGTTCGTTTTATGCATAGGTACCAACCCAGTTTAACCTATGAGCAACCAAAATATTCTCCAGAAAAAGCAGCTTTGGCTGCATCTGAACGGGAATCTGCAGTAAGTGAATCACAGATAAATATGATACAAGAGAATCACTTCAGTCTTCAGGCTCTGATTAATCCATCCAGTTTACCTACCAAGCAGACTGCAACTACTGTTAACTTTTTGGTGGGTCTCTTAGGTAAGTATTCAGCTGTCCAAACTCATGTAATGTATTAACATAAATAAGGGAATTTTATTAAAGACAAAATTAAAAATCCAGTGATAACATGTCTTCTTTCAGTCATAATTACTGTGTCATTCTGCAGAATGCTTTTATACTTCTTGATGGATCTAATCTGTAGTCTACTGTATTTTTCTTTAATTAAACATTTGCATGATAACATTTCATACTGAAGACCTGCTATCATTCTTCTTAAAAGTCACATCCTCATCAATGCAGAGGTTAAGTGATCTGTTTCCCATTTCCATCATTTTGTTTTTCACACAGCTTTCTTGGTTTGTGGCTTGAGTGTCCTCGCTACTTATGGGATTCATTTCATTGCTAACTTGGAGCCCTGGAGTATTGGCCTTCTTGCTGTGTTGGTGGCGTCCTTCATAGTTACCATTCTCCTCATCCAAAGGCAGCCTCAGAACCAGCAGAAAGTGGCCTTTATGGTGAATAACATATTCTCTATGTTATTCTCTAATGAGAGGTTTGGATGGATTCTAACAAGTGGGAAAGGGGCAGAGAGAGCGAGCGAGATGGTCCTTTTTCAGGCAGTCTTTCATTACTGCACTGCCACTATTGCAGGTTTTTTGGTGAAGGGTAGCAGATGCTCACAGCAGAATCACTGGCATGTGCAGTCCAGTCCAGATCTTCTCAGGACTAGAGAAAGGGTTTCATTGCCCACAGATTGAATGTGTGACATCCATAGGAGCATGGCTGCAGAAAACGTCTGGACCACTGATGTTGGTGTGAACAGCTGCTATTACAACTAGCAGATCTGGCAACACAGATCTTCTAGGTATTCCTTTAGGCGCATTCCCAAAGTGCACCCTGCTGAGACCTAAGTAGTTTTACACCTCAATTTAAGCACTTAGGAACTGGAAAACAATTCAGAAGCTGATAGTGTCCAGTCACTTGTGCGCAATGCTTTGGACCACGATACAGTTCGTACGTCCCAGAGTATATTCCTCCCATTTTGAGCTTTCACTTATGTTCTAAGATCTATTATTTAATGGAAAATTTAACAGAAATAATGAAGTATAGTGATGAAGGTCAAGGAATCTGGTGGCGTTGGGAGGGAATTTCAGAGAGAAAGGATATTTATATATAATACTTTTCAGCTGTAGATACAGGAATTCATTAGTATATGTTCAACACAAACTGGAAAGTTTTTCTACACAGCTTTAGAGAATATATATTAAACATAATGTATTTTACAAGTTTAAGATATGTAGAAACTAGTGGTTAAACCCAGTGAAAAAGAAAATTTCACTATACTCCAATAACAAAAAAAATTCAATTCTTTTTTAGAGATCAGATGTGTCACCTCTAGTTTGTGTTGTATAACTGAAGTTTTATGCAAGAAATTATGCTTAATACAAATGTATTAAATATTTCCTTATAGGTTCCACTATTACCGTTTTTGCCATCATTCAGTATCCTGGTAAATATTTACTTGATGGTACAACTAAGTGGAGACACTTGGATCAGATTTAGTTTCTGGATGGCACTTGGTAGGTACTTCTGCTCATTTTAGTCACCTCTTCCGTTAGGACTCATGAATCCCATCTTAGAACATTTGATTCTCTTCCTTTGAACATTTGCAAAAAAGCCTGTGTGTTAATAAAAGCTGATATTTCTGACCAAAACAAGAGCGTGCCTCAGAAAGGGTATTTATATACAGTCAAAACTGTAAATACAGTTTTGAGGTAATAGGAATAATCAAAGTTACAGGACTAATTCCAAGAATCCACAATTTTTTTTTCATAGTAAGTATAGCTAAAATTGTGTAGAGACCTGCTTGTAACAGGTTTCTTCCCAGTATATAAGTCATTCTCCTTTAAGTTACAGAAAATTGTATTAATTCCATCTAGACATAAATGGGAAATAGTAGTTTCCATGACCTATTAGAGCATTTGATTATGCAAAAATGATGCACTGGAATTGCCACAGACACAGGGAAGACCTGAAGCATGAGCTCTGATTCAGATACCTGAAGAAGAAACTTGTTTTGGAAAATATGTTAAGCCCGAGAGTAAGAACTAACTAATTTTTAATGCACTACTTGCCTGAAAACCCTATTAACTTTTTTCCCCCTTTTGGAAGGCTTCCTCATTTACTTTGCTTATGGCATCAGACACAGTCTTGAAGGGCATCGTAGCGATGAAGATGACAATTCTTGTTCAGAAAATAGCGGATTGCAAGAAAAGAGCCCTGTGGTAGAAGTGGATGAACCTGAAAATGCAAATGAAAGTGATCAATTTCTTGCACATGAGAGGACAAGTGAATGTTAATCTATGCAAACATACAAGTCTTTTAAACCATTAATTGACATTTTACTTGTGGACTGAAATTTCAAAAGCTTTCTGCCAACATTGTGCCTCTGAAAGCGTTTACTACAAGGCCTGGCTGATATTTTGGACAAGCTGCTAATCCATCTTCATCATTTCAGAATTGACAGCATGGAGATTAATATTTAAATTTAAAAACAAGTAAGAGGAGTACCCTTTGGCAAGCAAAAATTTGGATGCATTGTTTTGAACTCTCATCCAAAATCATTGGCAATCACAAAAAAATGAAGAATTTCAGAACTGCCTGCAAGAAGTCCTGAATATTTGACGCTGCATTTTGAACATAAGTGCATTTGGTACCTTCTCCTTATCTCTGTTATGTGTTTTGGTCACAATCAAATAGCTTTCTTCTTCCTACAGAAGTAACTCCCGCAGGAGATAAATTGCAGACAGGCCTGGAAAGTATTTGCAAAATGAATGGTAATTCTACAAATCTGATACTTTGCAAAAAGTAAAGGATCATGTATTTATATAAAAAGAAATAATTGCTTACCTTTACTAACAAGTCGTCGTGGAGAACTCAAACAGTAAAGATACTTCAAAGGCTTTTGGTCCCTCTAAATAGTATTCAAGTTTTCTACTTAGGTGAATTCCTTTCCCTTCAGAGATGCTGTGTGTATAAAACAATACTCCCAAGAGGAGCTATGTTGTTTTCTGCAAAAGCATCTCAGAAATAATCTGTTGTTCACAGTACTGACAGTGACATTTGTATGTGATTTAGCAAGTATTGTACTTCTGATTTCAGAAGGGCCAGAATTTTATCCCTGACTTCATAATTTGGTACTTACATACAGCAGTCATCAACTTTTCCTCCTTACTACACATTTATTCCCCCTAGATACTTTCTTCTCCTTTATCATGTGCCACAGCTGGTATTTCTGAGGTTAGTTGTTACACATTGCTTCTTCTCAGAAAAATTAATACACAAAATCCCAGCCTTCTTTTCAGATGGAAGGGGAGTTTAAAAAACAGAGGCCCAGATTTTGGAAAAAGTCCTTGTCAAGACAGTATTTCAGTGCTTCGCTAAGCCTTAAAGCGCAGCAGTTTTTCATGAGCCAAGCCTCCACCCACAGATCCATTCATGTGGGTAGGCTGTCCAAATGCTAATTTATGTAAAGAACCAAATTGTTGCAGCAGTGTTGGCGGAACAATTATTTTAAAGCTAGTGAAAATGGAAACTGTTCTTCCTTCAGCATAAGAGTCATGTTGCCTGTCAAAAGCACTCAGATATTTTAACACTTTTTCTCAGCAACTGGTAGGCTCAAGTCCCTTGAAGGATTCTACAATATGAAGTTATTTTGCAAGAATGTACTTATAAAGATAACTTCCCTAAAGTAAGAACTGTTTTGGACTTTGTCATGGAGAATTGCCATCTGTTGCCGGTACTAATCATTGGTATTAATCTCTGTTATTAGGTATAAAAATTTACATCCCATGAGAGCTATGTTGGTTGACAGTGAAAAGCACCTTACTTTTTATAATAGCTGAAAATTCACAAAAAAAAAAAAAGGAAGAAACTAGTTAAGCTGCTGCTTCTCTCTCCTATTCTTTTTCACAGCAATAGATTCACACTTTTTAATCTTAAAACGACTTCTGTTGTTGTAAGAGAGCAGCATGCCTGAATGTTGAAGGGCAGAAGGAGCAGTGCTTCTTCATAGAGAACCCTGCAATGGGCTGATGTCCCACCGTGGAGTAGGCCTGAGGTTTTCAGTCTGATCGTCTCTCAGCTGGAGCTGGGAGGAGAGGGTCCTGCAGTACTGGCAGCAGTGAGTGGGCAGACATGTGCTGTTGCACCAGTGTCCTCTACTGGCTACTCAGAATTAGGAGCAGCAATCTGAAAATCTACGAGGCATGCAATAGGTAAAACACCTACCTCTTAACTTAGGCTCCAGCGTATACATTCTCTAACTGCTCCTGAGGACCATTGTTTTAGCTGTTGGTAGTCCTTGAAAATGGATGGAACACAGAGGATGAGGAGAAACTATAGGGTAGGTGGCAGTAGGATACTGCTTTTCAATATATACAAATCCATCCAGAATTGATAATAAGTTATAGCCACTTTTTTTCCACAATTCATCATTGTTTTACAAATGCCATTGAAGAAAGGCTCAAATCTCATATTAGCCTAATACAAGTAGATGATACACTAAGTAAATATTTGGTTGATAGGAATGGATAAGAATTCTCAGGGCAGTTCCTAGACCTACTGATAATTTTCAGTACCTCTAGTCAGTGAATGAAAGAGCTGTCATTGTCAGTTGGATCTGACATTGTAATTGTACTTCTCAACTGGGACCCATTTTTATGCCAAAAATGACAAAAGATCTATATGTTCTTGTTTGAAATACTAGAAATGTAAGACACTCAAAAGGAATCCAATATAGTAATTCTTAGATATGTCAAAACAAAGATTTTATTTAAAAGTAACCAAAAAATTGAGTAAATTAATGTGTTCTGTTGGTTTTAATCCCACATCTATTTGTAATAGAGAAGCTGATGCTTTTCCTGATCAGCTGCAACTCTATCAAGAGCACGGCTTCTTCAGTGGTTATACTTTCAGAGGACATTCCTAACCTGTCTTGCCCAGTACTTGGAAATCCTCAGCTGCAAAGATGCCATTGCTGTGGGAGCGAGTCAGCAGTGCTCAGGCAAAGCTTTTGCATGACATCTTTACAAGCCTACAATGAAACACAGCTTTTTAAAAGTTCCTTACGCACCTTAGTGTGTGGGGAGCAGAGACTGACTTTTTCCTATGGTTGCTGATGCCACAGAGCAGGTGAGCCAGGCTCCTAAGATGCAAACTGCTGCTGTTCTGTGATGTGCAAGGAAGATCCATTCCTTCCCAAGGCCGTCATATAGAATGTATGTGTGCACGCCTGTCTATATGTTTGCATCTGTCTGACATTAGCCCATAGTGATTCTGATGTACTGATTAAAATAATTTCTATACTGCACTGGAATTTTCCTTTGAAGGGATACTGTCAATATAATAAACTTCTGACTAAAGCAGGTGCTATTAAGGCTTCTGGAGATCGAGAAAATACATTTTCCAGCTTATTTACCTGATGGATTTGTCAGCGCTTTGTGTATTGACAGTTTCCCCTTTCATTTGTATGAATATTTCTCCCCCCTTGTTAAAGAAATGAATTATATAAGAAGGAAAGAATGTGTCTGTACAAATGTTGCTAAGGGAGATGGGAGTAGCTGCAGCACAGGAACTATCCACTTAACTAATGAGATATAAAATGAAATGAAAGGAAAGTCATCGGGTATTCTTGGTTGCTTCAACTGCGCAAAGCTTATTTATATGTGTGTATAGTTAAAGTCATTATTAGTCAGTGGCTGAGTAAGAACTGACAAGCCACAAGTAAGATATTTATGCTAATTTTGGTGTGCATTTGTGTATCCAATCGTGAAATTCCAGATGCTTCAGTGGGACTTTGCAGGAGCAGGCTGTGTGAAGGACAGCCAGGCTAGTCCTTACACAGGAGCCATGTATGAAACAAATCCTGAATTTGTTCTCACGTTCGCTGTATGTCTGTTTGCTGAGAGAGCAGCTGAAAGCACAAATCCAGTGGTATTAAATAATTGCTGGTTTTTTTTATTGTAGCTGTTGATATTGTAAATTGTTCTGTGCAAATAATTATGGTATGTGTTAATACAAAATATCTATTATTGGAGGTAGCTTCTTGTTTTTTTCTTCCTTTGTAGAAAAAGTCCTCCAAAAACTTTATTTGCATTGGTACATTCTGGATATGCCCTTAGGGGAATTATTCTTATCTAGCTGGATTTAAGACAGTAAGCCAAAGCATATTTAAGGGAGAACAAATACATCTTTTTGTTCTGAGGGATAAGAGATAAGATAACGTTTCTGTATAATTCATGTTACCTAAAGTGATCTTCTTGTGGTATACCAGTCCTAATTCTGCAATGGGAAATTTTATAAGGTGTCTTAGAGTCATTGTCTGTTATCCCAGATAAAACTATTCTGTTAATAATAGTATGCTTTTTTCCTGCACAACAAATGCTGGTTAGATTCCTGAATTCTGTCATATTATGTTTATTTCACCATGTGTTAAAGCCATTTACATTACCTGCTGTTAGAGAATTATCGGTAATAAATGTCAATAATAGTGACAGAGGGTTTCTTATGGACTTAAGAATTTAATTATGCCATCCAGAAACCTCAAATGATACAATGAATTTAGAGGCAAAACTTGGTAAAGCTTAAATATATATTCTGTATTTTATTAGATGAAAAATGTAGCAGTCTGGCCACCTAAAATTTATGCAAAGATATATATATATATATATATATATATGGGAGATAAAAGGCGTACTGTTTCCATGGAGGTTTTAATAAGTGCCAATATCAGAAGTGCCATAAGCATCCTGAGATACTGAAAGCTGAACAACCCGGGTAAAATCTGTGACAGTGCAGGAGATCTGTGTGGGACTGTGCAATTGTTTTAGTCAGGTGTGAAGCCTTTGACATTGAGGTGCATTTTGTACAGTAGGAATTTAATTCACATGATGGATGGCATGTGTTACTTGATTACGTTAAAAAGAAAATAAAAGCACCTTTTAATGCTCTTGGGCCCTAATTCTTCCTCGACTTGGCAGGAAGTTTGTACAAATTGCAGTATGCTCATTGAAAGCACTGGGATTACTCAGTGCTACGCAAATATATATTTTACAGAAAGAGCAGGTGGTATTTCACGTAGCGTAGGATCTTTGTATTTGCTTTTAATTTCCTGCACCTTTAGTATTTCTTTCTGGCATATGTTTTGAGGACCTCTGAATTTTTAATAGTTGGACCTTTCCAAAGTTAAACATAATGCCTTTACCATATCCTGATCTGTGTTCCATTTGATTTTAGAAATCAAACTTCTTAACATTAGCTAAGTCAAGGGATTTCTGTGTGTAGACATGCATTACAAAGAACTATGTATATATATCATTATTTTTATTGTCAGTTGGACAAATTCTGTTGTCTTTGTATGTTTTCATTGAGCCTTGTGCCAGGTAAACTCCAGCTTCACCAGTAGTAGTTAAGTTGGAGTCAGGACAAAGGATAAAAGGATTTGAATGTTCAGGAGGGGTTTTTCCTTTGCGTTACCAGAAAGTAAAGCATGAAATACATGTTACATATCTTAAAATAGTTATGTGTGCATCATTTTAAAAAACATTAGTGTTCATATCCATTTTAACTTTTCCTTTTGTTTATATGTACATTGTAGTGATTATTTCTGTATTATATGCTGCTGAGCATTTAAAATGTAGATAGAATGATTATGATGCAACTTAAACTACAAATTTGTATTTCTCTGAAGTGCTCTACCAAAATGAAAAGTCTCGAATTTTTATGAATGTAAAAAATGCTTATATTTAAGAATATGGTGCTTGTTTTTTCACTTCTACAAGAGAATTGTAATAAGCGAGATTTTTAGTTACCCTAGTTCCAAATTCTGATGGAAATTATGTTGCTCTTCACTTACTGTAAAATGTGCTTCATGGGATAACAACTGTGCATTTGTTCCATATTTTTAAAATAAAGCTGACTATCACTTGTATGTACTTCATACAACAGCTCTAACTTTAACTACCGCTGCCGTTAAAGTAAAACTAAAATAATATAGTGGCATAACAACCATTAGTGTGTCAGATATCTGATGTCATGACATTATATGTAGCTGTACGCTTCTACGGGAGAACTTATCTTGGGCCGCATATCTCCGGGACACAGGGCTCTACCCACCCTGGGGACAGTGATGCACAGACATCAATATGATGGATACAAAATGTCCGTTTATTTAGCTGCGTCACACGCTTATATAGCTCTTGCGGTTCCTGTTCCTGCCACTCCTATGGGGAGGAGTCTATCTTTCCGTCACAGCCCGTAATCTTCCGGTCGCCGATCCCTGTCTATTCCCCTACAATTATACAAATCATAACTCATTTAAAATAAATAACATGATAGATTGTATGGATTTTATAGAGGGGGGGAAAACAACCATGTTTTATGTTTAAATCTTTTATTTTTCTAGTGGTCTGGAGACAGGGATAGTAGCAGTGTTTGTTTCATACTTGCATCCAAGCCCTCAAGAAGGCACTGAAATAGAGAACAACACCCTTTGATTTGGGCATTTTGTCTGACAGCGCCAAACCAGAGATGATGTTAGGTTAGATTTCTAGAGGGAGTCAGTAGCCCTCGGTGTTCATGGTGCTCAACTTTCTGAAGCACCAAGCCTTGACCCAGCAGCACCCAACCTCAGAGCTGGATGGATAAACTCATTGTTGTCTCCTTGTTCCCTTTTTTGGGGGGAAAAAAAAAAAAAAAAAGAAAAGAGCTTCCTCAATCGATAACGATAGCCTTTACACATGCACTGAGGGCAAGCTTATTATCTGGCACTGTTTTTAAAGACATTTGGGTAGTCATCTTTCTTCACAGACTTAAGAGTAGCTATGACTTTGGTTTTTTTTCTGAGGTATACTGCAACTCTTTTATATAATTCCTTATAAAGTTTTAAGATTATTGATAATCACCTTATCATACAAACAGATTTACTAAGACTGATCTTGAAAATCATGGTCCCATGAAGCAGTAAGAATATAGCCACTGATTTAAATGAGGACAAGAGTCATTCTGCAAGCATCACATTTAAAGAACTGACCTGGAAAGATGTATTTAAGCTATCAGTTTACTCACGTGGAGAACTGGGCTCATTACATGTAGGTTTACGTTAGTTCTTCTGATGACTATAAATGAAAATGTAACTAGTTTTTCATGCATATCCATTTAAAACTAGGAAACAATAAATCATGTTCTTCATTGTATATCTATATAGGGAAAAGGTATATGTCAGCATAAATATGTCTTAAAATTAATGCAGTGTAAGTGTTATTTCCAAGCGCTATTATCGTATTTTCTAAAATATACTAATATTTGGAGCTCAGCCACCATTAGATCATTGACCTACCCCGTGTATGAAAGGAAAAGGGAAATTTGACCTAGGAAGGCACATAAGAATTGAACTAGCAGTTTTGTAGATAACAGAAAAAAATGCACTCTTCATCAGAAGCAGGAGCTGTGAATATTTCTAATGCAAATTTGAAGTTTATATTACACACATTCTCTGAGTTATCTCTGAGATTCTTTTCCTGTAAAACAAAGACTGATAACCTTTTCAGAATATAACACTTGGTATTCTAACTGTTTAAAGGGGGAAATAATCTTAGGCTTTTAAAATACCATGTAGCAACAAAAATACTATTTTTTGTAATCTGTTACAGGTAATGGACAAAAAGTTTAGGATATGCTGATGTAAACTCAAGTCATTGCATAAAACCCCTAAGAAGTTCTACGCAGAACTGTAACAGGGCTGCAGAATGAAAAAGAGATCATGAAGTGTCATCTCACTCCACACCTGGGCCCTATTGGCTGCTTTATTGCTACCCAGATACCCTAGGGTAAAGTACTGAAGGAGGCTTAGGCAAGCAGGTCTCTGAACTCTGCATGTGTGTGTTATGAGGGCAGGGGAACATTACGTATATCCCTTCTAATTTTTTTTTTTATGATGCGGACAAAGCCTAGACTTTCTTTAAGATCTGTAAATGCTGTACTCTCATGTCTACGGTGGCCCTGGAGCTGTGGGCAGGTACACCATTCCCCTTTTATCCTGATTCACACTGAACCATGGTCTTGCCTACCATGGGGTCTGCCTGTGATCTCTGAGAGCCATTATTTTTCCTCCTCCCAGTCCAGTGTCTTCACCTTGCCCTGCAACTACCTTTGTTGCCCCTCCAGTCATATTTTACCCTCCCTTCCCCTCCAAGGAAACCCACAGATTTCAAGAAAGGCTTTTGACAGTTCAGTGTGGGCATAAACATACACCCAGTAAAATTTAAGTTTACCGTGTTCATCTCTTAGCAATGAAGAGATACCTGAACCTTCTTGATGTGCATCAGTCATACATGAAGGCTGTGTCGTGAGCTATGGAGCCCCAAACAGCAATGAATAGATCCTCTCTTTTTCCACTGTGAGGTAACTTTTCCTGAGCAAGGCTTTGGGGATCTCTTTGCTGTGGCAGGCTAGATGAGTGCAATAGTTTGGCTTAAAAATTGACTTTTGCTGTCTTAGGCCAATACTGATCTGTGCCTGATGTCCATCTGTAGGGTCATATATACATATGTGGGGGTGCTGGTTGACAGCCAGATGAACATCAGCCTAAAGTGTGCCCAGGCGACCAAAAAGGCCAACAGCATCCTGGCTTGTGTCAGGAATAGTGTGGCCAGCAGGAGCAGGGAAGCGATCGTGCCCCTGTACTCGGCACTGGTGAGGCCACACCTTGTGTATTGTGTTCAGTTCTGGGCCCCTCACTAAGAGGAGGACATTGAGTTGCTGGAGTGTGTCCATAGAGGGGCAACAAAGCTGGTGAAGGGTCTGGAGAACAGGTTTTACGAGGAGAGGTTGAGGGAACTGGGGTTGTTTAGCCTAGAGGAGGCCGAGGGGAGACCTTATTGCTCTCCTCAACTACCTGAAAGAAGGTTGTAGTGAGGTGGATGTTGGTCTCTTCTCCCAAGTTACTAGTGATAGGATGAGAGGAAATGGCCTCAAGCTGCGTCAGGGGAGGTTTAGATTGGATATTAGGAAAAATTTCTTTACTGAAAGAGTGGTCAGGCATTGGAACAGGCTGCCCAGCGAGGTAGTGGAGTCACCATCCCTGGAAGTGGTCAGAAAAAAACATGTAGATGTGGCTCTTCAGGGCATGGTTTAGGAAGCCTGGTGGTGTTGGGTTGACGGTTGGACTTGATGATCCTAGAGGTCTTTTCCAACCTTAATAATTCTGTGGTTCTATATAACATGTAGGGCGCTCACACTTCACTCTGCTCCCTGCTCCCCTCCACAGGCCCAAAGGCAACAACAGTTTGCACCCATGCAGAGCCACGGATGGCACAGGGCAGCTGTCCACGATGAGCTAATTCAAGCAATAAACTTCCACAGCTTTCCCTGAGGTCGACATTATTTGGGATGCAGCTCCGTTCCTGGAATAACGGCAGAGCTCTGTGCGGCTGTGGGGGAGCGATGGCCAGGGGTACTCTGTAGCCTTGAGGAGATGGAGCCACAGAGGGAGCAGTTCAGCGACACCCAACGAGCCGAAGCCTTCCCCGCAGTAGGTGCCCCAGCGGGCGGAAACCCACCCACCCACACGGCCGGGGGGGCTCGCCCGTGGGGCGTCGCGGCTCTTCCCTCCCTCAGCGACGAAGGGCGGGAGCGGCCCCTGAGAAAGCACAGCCGCGACGCCGCTTTCCCCGGCGGCCAGCCTCGGGCGGGGAGCCTGGCCGCCGCCCGGCTCCTCCCCGCCCCGCGGCCCGCCGAGCCACCCCCCGCCGCTTTCGCCGCTCCCGCCACGCCTCAGCCCAGCGTCCCCGTCCGCTCTCGCCATGCGGCTCTGGGTGCTCCTCAGCCTGCTGCTGCTGCAGGAAACGCTGCCGCACGGTGAGCCGCGACCCCCGCCGCCCCGCGGGGCTCCCCCGCTTTGCGAGCCGCATAGGGCTTTCTTTATTGCTGGGTCCTCAGCCCGCCGCCCCTGCTCCGCGAAGCCGGCGGCGGCTGGCCGCGGCCGCCCCCCCGCTCTCCTCGCCATGGCAAGCCCCCAGGCCAGGGCCGGGAGCCATCTCTGGCGTGGCGGCGGCGGGGCTCCCCTCCTGCTGGGCAGAGGCGGAGGGAAGGCGGGTTGCTCGCTTGGGCTGCGGCCAGCGAGCCGCCGGAGACCGAAAATGGGGTTTCAGTCCGCGCTGGCGTTTTGGGGAAAGGCGTTTGCGGCAGCACCAGCTGCCCCCCGCCGCCGTTTCTCTGGAGGGTCGGCGTTTAAGTCCGCGCTTAAATCCCCGTGCCGCGGCCGGAGGAGGGTCCGTGCTGGACGTGGTGATCGGGGTGCAAAAAAAAAAGTCCTCGTGCATGGTTTTTCGTTTGTAGAGAGGACCAGATTTTACGTGTAACGCAGTTTCAGGTTGTGATGAAGTCTTGGTGGGGAAGTTCTTGACTGGGAAGGGACATTCATAACCAATCCTTGACTTCTGTAGACTTAACTAGGCAAAAGAGAGGCTGTTTCCCTATTGTAAAATGCGAATAAACTTACTAAAACTTCTTCAGAAGAAACAAAAAAGAAAGAATTATTTGGTTTTCCCCAGAGGAAGGCTTGGGGAACAAGGCCTGGGTAGCCTGTGGAAGGGCTTGTAGGGAACTGGAGCTGGCCTCTGCGGTGCACCGTGAGAGGCAGAGAGGCAGCTGTTACCACAAGTGGCCCAGGAGGTCGTAAGGGAAAAATCTTGTAAGAACATTAAAAAATCTTTCATCCTGAGAGCTGTTATGCACTGAAAAAAAGTTGTTGGGGGAGGCTGTAGAGTCTCCAGCCTTTGAGACAGTGGGAGCTCCGCCAGACAAAGCTCTGAGCAACTGAACGGGGGTGTGAAGGGACTTCCAGAAGTCCCCCTAGCCCAGTTTTTCTTGTGACTACATGCAAAGGAATTGCAGTCTGGATCAGTGTGGTGCAGGAGAGGATTTCTGCTGAAAGATCTGGTCTGTGGGTGTCCACCACCACATCAAGAAAAGTGTTTTCTGTTTGAAAAATAGACAATAAGAACACAGAGTGAGAAATTAGTTGTAATTCGGGCAAAAGATTTCCCAGGTATATGTTTTTCTTAGTTTATCTAGTTTATAGTGAGGTTTGACTGGGTGCTTCACGCTCTGTCATCCAGAAGCTTAGCTGCAGGAGAAGGTAACCTGGCACATTTAATGACAGCTCCTTCTCTAAAGCTAGAAGTTTAGTCATAATGTAGACATTGTGATTTCAGAATAGCTTTCCTAATTTAGTTTATATTAGTTTATGAACAGTGAAATATGTCCCTGTAGATTGTCTGTTGATTGTGTTGACATGTCACCCTGTATTGTCTGTATGAGTGTTTGGATGATCAGCTTTTCATTTGAAGTACTACGAATAGAGATCTGTCCAACCTGTTTTGTTACACTGTGATCACAAAGATTCTCCTCTCTCATCTTAATCCTGGTGGTTAAGAATTATTTTTTATGGTAATCTCACTTTTTTCATTTTTTTCCCTCAAGGACAAATTCATCAGTATTAATGAGAGTTGAAAGGTCTCTGGTAATACCAAGATGTGCATGTGGATATAGGTGATATCTCAAGTCAAAACTGGATTTTTTTTTTAGCATGATGTGACAAACGTGCATTTGGGAGTTGTGTGTGTAGCATCTGCAAGAAGAAGGGGCAGACAAATGGTAAAAGATTGGATGAGAGTGCTGTGTGGTGTGTTTCTGTTACGTATTGATGCATAGTCTCCTGGTTTGGCATGATGATTTAGTAGGGACCCTGAATGCAGTGTTGCAGAGGAAATGAGTACAGTGCATCTTAGAACTGACATTAGGACCTGATCAGAGGTAGAAAGGAGGAGTTTTCTCAATATTTTTCTATTAAGTCTTAGTTTTAGGGGGGGTGTTTGGGTTTATTGTTTTGCTGGTTTTGTTTGGGGTTTTGTTGTGGTGTTTGTTTTTTTTTATAATAAGAAGTGCTATTGCTGGATGAAAACTATGAGGGCCCTGTGCATAAATCTAGTGAGAGGGTGAAGTATCCCAAACATGGCATATTTGTGTACTTGCATCAATGGGCTAGTTGTGTTTGTTCCCTTCCCTGGGAAAATTTTGCAGTTTGGGTAAGGAAATGGGGGAATCTGCGTGGTGGGTTCTGTGTTCCTGGAGGGATTTGATTGTGTGTCGTCTTTATCTTAGGTGATAGGCTACTGTACCAGTGAATTTAGTTATCGGGCATACAGCTAAACTTCATTCAGCAATGAGAGAAGGTAGGATTGTGAGGTGCAGAAGTGGTGGCAACAGTAGATACCTGGACAGACTTGTAGGGAGTGTTGGGGAGGAGGGTGGTCATGGCTTGCTTGGAAACTCACCCCTCAGGGAGATGCAGCAGAGAGGCAAAACTAGATTTTCTGGGTAGGTAGATAAAAGCTCCTCTGGTAGTGTTTCCTGAAATGCCCCTGCTGTTACCTGCAGGGAAATACAAGGTCAGAGAGACAAGGGTCTCACTGTGTAGCTGGGAGCGTGGTATAGGAGGAAAGTGTTCAGACTCACTGGGAACTACAGAAACGTGGAACAGGGATCTTGTAAAGAGAGGAAAAACTTCATCTAGAGAAAATCAAACCCAGGCTTCTGGCACTTAAAATTGAAAAGCTTTCATAGGGGAGTATTTAACAGCTTCTTAAAGGCAGAGTGTCAGGTGTGGAAGAGCACACAGTTTGGGATGATGCATTTCCTTGGGGTAAGGTTTTAAGAACCACGTCCCTCTGAACAAATGTTGGGATTGAGGTTGGCAGAACATAGTGGAAATCACAGAATGGTAGGGGTTGGAAGGAACTTCTGGAGATCATCTTGTCCAACCCCCCTGCTTGAGCAGGCACACCTAGAGCAGGGGGCACAGGAACGTGTCCAGGCAGGTTTTGAATGTCTCCAGGGAAGGAGACTCCACAGCCTCCCTGGGCAGCCTGTGCCACTGCTCTGGCACCCTCACAGGGAAGAAGTTTTTCCTCATGTTGAGGTGGAACTTCCTGTGTTCCAACTTGTGCCCATTGCCCCTTGTCCTGCCATTGGTCACTATTGAAAAGAGTCCAGTCCCATCCTCCTGACACCCTCCCTTTAGATATTTATAGGTATTGATAAGATCCCCCCTCAGTCTTCTCCGGGCTGAAGTGTCTCAGCCTTTCCTCATAAGGGAGATGCTCCGGTCCCCTGATCATGGCAAAGGGTAACTTCTACAGACAAATCTGAAAAGTGCAACAGGGAATGCTTATCCAGAAGGCTTGTTAGGCCTGTCAGTGGGACCTTCTAATACTAGGGTATCAATTACACAGGCAAGATGGGATAGCTCAACCCAAGGGAGAAGTGGCAGTCAGTATGTGTTGAAGAAAGCTTTAGCAACAAATCTGGCTGCTGGTGGGTTTTGCCAGTAAAAGTCATCTGGTCTGAAATACCAGTCCTGTAGAGAACAAAGAAACTGGTTACTGACCACCCAGCATGATGGAGTGAATGACTGCTCTGTTAAGGAAAATCAGAGGGGCAGCAAGGACTGGATAGAAAAGCAAAGGGGAGAATTACTTATCCTCTTGTAGGTTGGATCACGCACATTGGGGTGTGATGCCGAGTGCAATTGTTTAGATGCCACAAATGATGACTTCTGAGAGCCACTACTCAGAGAACCCCCAAGAAAAGCAGCAGTTCTTGACTTGATCCGGAGCAGTGCTCAGGTAATTGGTTTCAGATGTTGTGTTACAACAGCCAGACTGTAGTTTTAATATTCTTGCAGGAATAATAAAAGCCAAATAAATGACTGATGCATTTAATTTCGGAAGAGGGAATTACATAAGATGAAGAGGCTCGTTAACTCACATATGGGTTAAATATAAAAACCAGAATAAGGCAGACAAAAAGAGTTTGAGAAACAGCTTGCAAAAGGGATAAAACTAGCCATAAATCCTTTTCCTCTGATGTGCTGGGGTGGGGCAGGCAGAGAGGGCTGTGAACTTTGGCCGCAAACTTTGTGAGGCTGGTAGGAAGAGGGGATAAGAAAGAACACCTACAGAAAATAAAACTTAATATGGGAGCAAGCAAATAATTCATTATGGAGGTGCTTAGGGACATTTTAATGGAAAATGGTGACATGATCAGCATATCAGAAACTTTGAGTGCAGTATCCTACTGAGCACTGTAATAGCAGGCTCTGAGACAGAATCTTTGACTATGGGGAGAATCATTAGAGGACATATCTCATTAATATGCCAAAAGAATTGGCTTTAGTGAAAATCAACATGAACAGTGTTTAAATGCCATCATTTGATGATACACACCTGAGACTTAAAAGAAATGTTAATCTGAAATACCTGAAGTCTTAACTCGGGTGCATAGTCTATTACATAACTTTGCCTTTTGAGGGAAATAGAAATATGCCAATATTTTAAGATTTTTGAGGGAGGTACAGGCAGAAGCCAGATCTCTGTATTCTGTAAATTGATCTTGTGAATAAATAGGCATGAATTACAGAAGAGTCAGTATGGCTTTGTATGGCTGCCTTTTTTTTTTTTTTCAGAAGTGTGTTTTGTTTTGCAGATCTGCTGAAGTTCTCTGAAGAACTTTATAGCATGGCTATGGATGACTCAGTTGATGTTCTTGGATTCCCAAAGGAATTTGATAAGCATGTTTTTAAAGACTCCATGGGAACCAAGGTGCTATGAACCAAGGGAAGACCTCTCATGGAGTAATAGAAAACAAAGAGTACGAATTAATCTTCAGTTTTTACAATATGGGCATGGAATTGTTTTTGAATTTCACAGCGATCTTGTAAGGCGCATGCTTTTCAGCATATTTGTAAATCTGCTAAAATAAAACTGTCAGTAAAAAGTTGCAGAAAGATCTCTGCATTTTGAAAGACTGAGCAGTGAAAACGGGACTTGAAATTTTGTGTTGGTGGATACAAAGTAGCGCAAAGGATTCGAACTTCATATACACGTTGAGTTTCTAGTTAGGAATTTCTAACCAATAATTCCTACTTAGGAAAGTGATATTGGGGTGACACTTGATTATTCTAGGGAAAGTCAGCTCATAATATTGCTTTCTTGAAAAGCAATGAGCTATTTAGGAAAGATGACAGCAGTAATAGGCACAGCTGTGATTTGACCATATCTTGAACTTGCTATACAGTCTACTTTTGTCCCCTTTCCATTACCTGAACATGATGTAACTGGACTGTTGTAAGATGCATATTCTTTACAAGGAACAATTGAATAGAGTAGGACTTGTCAGTCCAGAAAGGGTATGTTTGAATTACACTTAAGTTTTGTAAAAGTACAAGAGCCATGGAGAAGGTTGTTGGAGAAACAATGGGTATTTATTCACTTAATACAAAAACTAGGAGGTATCTAATATTTATGTATAGTTTGTGTAGTTTTGAAAATTGACCAAAGTTAATAAAGGAAAAAATCCACCAAGGGCAATAAAACAATGGCAACTGTGGATCATGGATCCCTTGAGCTAAAGATTCTTGGAAGCTAGGAGACTAGTATCAAAGGAGCAGAGGTGTTTGCCCTGTTCCCTCATTGACATCTGGCACTGGGTGGTGTCACTGCGAAGACGTTGGCTAGGTAGGTGTTTGGCCTGACCCACCGGAGCCTTTCTAATCTAGCACAGGGGAAAAGTGCTCCTGCACCAACTGTTTGCCCCTGTAATGTATGCGCTATGTCACTTGCTCAGGTGATGTGCTCTGAGCAACTGGAAAAACCCTACTTCATGGTCTTCCATGGGAGGCAGCAACTACTTCTCTGAAATTCTCCTTTGTTATCATTGTTCCCCCAAGTTTGTAAATTTTGCATGGCCAGTGGCATCACAGGTGCAAAGAAAAATTGGAAGAAACATAAATATTTGTTTCACTTTCCCTTCCAGAAACTAGAAAATGTTACTCTTTGTCTTAAAATGTCATGACCTTTGGAAGGCATTTCTATTCAGTCTCTTCAGTTTGTTGGCTCATTTTAAGGTGATGAAGCATCTTTGCAATCAACTTCACTAACACTCATAACATAGAAAAAGGTTTGACTGTGTGCCAGGGGAGGGGTGCATCTTAGTAATGGGATGTGTATCTCTCAAAAAATTTGTTCTTATTACACGAGTCCAAGAGTTGAAAATGCGTTGGGCAAACAAAGATGACTGCAGCATTGCTGCCTTCTGGTTTATTTTCCATTTGGTGTGAGACCAGAGGCAAATGCTTCTAAGCAAGCAGGCAGCCTTACTCTGCCTGCTGAGATCACGGAGTCACGGAATGGCTGAGGTTGAAATCATCCAGTCCAGCCTCATGCTCAAGCAGGTTGCCTAGGACCCTCTCTGGTTGGGTTTTGTATGTCTCTGTGGATGGATACACCACAGCCTCTCTAGGCAACCTGTACCAGTGCTTGACCACCCTCGCAGTAAAGAGCATTTTCTGATGTTCAGATTGAATTTTCTGGTTTTTAAATTTGTGCTCACAAGGCTCTGTGCTGTTCAAGAGATGTGGTGTACATCAGCCTGGATTTAAAGAAGTGGAAGGCTGAAGCAGTACAGGATGCCCAGCTGGGGTGTCAGGAATGTCACAGGAGCCATCAGTGGCACGAGTCTGGAAGTGCTGCTGTTCATACTGCAGCCAGCACCAGTTTTAATTCCTGCTAGCTCAGTATACAGCAGGGCTATTTTTAATTCCAGAGGTTGTTGATTGTTTTTTTGTACAATAAAATATCCAAGCATTTTCTTGTGGGAAAGCTGTGTTCAATGTGAATTAGCCATCAGGCACATTTAGTGGAGTTTTTGGTATCCAGGGACAGAGTTTGAAGCTTATCTCACAAAAGATCTGTGCTTTCTGCTGTCAGTTAAAGTGGGAATATCTTGATGGTGGGGTTTTGGTGTTTTTGGTGTTTTTTTTGTTGCTGTGTGGTTTTGGTGTTTTTTGTTTGGTTGGTTTTTTTTGAGTCTGAGACCCCTCATGTTTCCTTTTCCTTTCTGTTTCCTTTGCTTTGTATTTAAAGGCAGCTGGGCATCCCTGTTTTCTCTAGCAGGTGATGAAATCTCTTATTGTTTGCCTCTAAATAAGGTTCTGTTTTCATCTGGACTGTCAAAATGAATGGCTTTTACAGAGAAGCAATGAATTAAATACTACCTTCAAATGACTTAAGTGCCACTTGTATTTTCACAGTACGTACTGTAAAAAAGAAAACTACATCACTACCAGCATTTTATAAATTGTCATTAAGTTCCACACTTGCCAGTTTTCTGTTGTCTGTCTCTTACAGTAACATGGTGTGTGAAAAGGTTATGCAGAACTGATGGGTGTGTGACAACCTTATGAAGACGGAGAACTTGTGTAGTATTGCATACTAAATGGCAATGACGTGAGGTAGAAATAACAAAAGTAACTGGAGGTGGAAATGCTGTGTTTCTTTCCCTTCCCTTTTGTAAAGTTCTCATACCTTACATATTTGTCTGTTTATGTGAACTTTAAGTATAGATTTTCCACATGTGGCTGAAAGCTCTCTTTAATAAATTTTTTTTTTCCTTTTCCCCAGGAAAAT
This sequence comes from Phalacrocorax carbo, assembly GCF_963921805.1. NCBI lineage: Eukaryota > Metazoa > Chordata > Aves > Suliformes > Phalacrocoracidae > Phalacrocorax > Phalacrocorax carbo. The sequence goes on from NC_087516.1 coordinate 33,849,398, forward strand.
GGGTCATGCCAGAGACTTAAAAAACTTATGGAAATTAACTTACTCATTTTTATGAATCCTTTATAGGAAGAACAAAACTTTAGTTATTCTCTGTCATAATAAGAAAGATTTTTTTTTTTGTAAGACGATATAACCTTTTCCTAATCAGTAATATTGCCTTCCTTTTTCTACTTTACTAGTTATTGGACAGTCTGCAAAGAGTAAGCGTCCAAAAGAGCCTGGGGAAAACAAAATTAAGCCTGTCAACAAAAGAGTAAAACCCAAAACCCCCAAAATGAAGGAGAGAGAATCTGCTGACTCCTCTTTGAAGTCCCAGTCCATACTGACACAGGTGATGGATAAAGGTCATTTCCAGAAGCTAGCTGCCACTTTAAGCCTGTCTGCAGGACAAAGCATAGAACTGCGGTGTAAGGGGAGTAATGTTACTTGGAACTATCCTTCATACTTAGATACCTTTAAAGACTCCAGACTCAGGTAAGCTATTTTCCATTTTGTTTGGGGGGGAAGATCTAGAATTTTTTTTCCCTACCACTTTCAACACCATTGGATTTTTTGTTTGTTTACATTTTTACAATCAAGGTGTTTCACCTGGTGGTTTCTAGTATCAACAAAAAAGGATGAGCATCTTTAAGTCAATTACTGCCCTGTGATTTGCACTGTGGAATAGTCTTGTAGCACGTGAACTGGATTTCCTTCAGAGGAATCTAAAATAGATGTCCAATGGGACACTGGTGTGCTCCAGCCGCTAACAGGGAACCACATTAGAGCTAGACCGAAGTAAAACTCTGAAAATGTGTGAGAGTGGATGCCAGGTACTTGCTGCCAACTCTGTTGCTCTACAGAGACCGGCTCCTGGTGGGCTGTACCAGTTGCTAATGTAGTTAGCACCTGAGACACTAAGATTAATTTCCTCAGGAGGCTCAAACCTGCATCTGTCAACTACTAAAACCAATACACGAAGCGCCACACTAAGGAGCAAGTGAGAGTAGTACTTACTTTTTCAGTCAAAGTTACCTTTGTGTGCAGAAGGGAATTGCAGGGTTTGTGGCGTGCTAAAGTGTAATGCTGCGGATAGTCACCTTGGGTTTGGGAAGGCTTTTTCTTTCATGTAGTGACATCTTAATGGAAACTGCATAAATAGCTGTTAGAACAGGAATCACAGAATCATTAAGGTTAGAAAAGACCTCTAGGATCATCAAGTCCAACCATCAACCCAACACCACCAGGCTTCCTAAATCATGCCCAGAAGTGCCACATCTACATGGTTTTTTTTTGACCGCCTCTCTGGGCAGCCTGTTCCAATGCCTGACCACTCTTTCAGTAAAGAAATTTTTCATAATATCCAATCTAAACCTCCCCTGACGCAGCTTGAGGCCATTTCCTCTCATCCTATCACTAGTAACTTGGGAGAAGAGACCAACACCCACCTCACTACAACCTTCTTTCAGGTAGTTGAGAGCAATAAGGTCTCCCCTCGGCCTCCTCCAGGCTAAACAACCCCAGTTCCCTCAACCTCTCCTCGTAAGACCAGCTTTGTTGCCCCTCTATGGACACACTCCAGCAACTCAATGTCCTTCTTGTAGTGAGGGGCCCAGAACTGAACACAATATACAAGGTGCGGCCTCACCAGTGCCGAGTACAGGGGCACGATCGCTTCCCTGCTGGCCACACTATTCCTGACACAAGCCAGGATGCTGTTGGCCTTTTTGGTCACCTGGGCACACTTTAGGCTGATGTTCATCTGGCTGTCAACCAGCACTCCCAGGTCCTTCTCCACTGGGCAGCTCTCCAGCCACTCTTCCTCAAGCCTGTAGCGTGCATGGGGTTGTGATCAAAGTACAGGACCTGGCACTTGGCCTTTTGTAAATCTCATAAAATTACCTCAGCCCATCAATCCAGCCTGCCCAGATTCCTCTGTAGAGCCTTCCTACCCTCAAGCAGATCAACACTCCTGCCCAGCTGAGGATCTCTCTTTCTCTGCCCCACCAGATGTGTGTCCTGTTAGTCTAGACATCTCCAGAATTCCATATGTTTGTTTGCCTTCCCAGTTTTAAGCATAGTACACATAGCTAAATGTAGATGAAATATAATAGTTTAGTTCTGTATTTGAAAGAGGAGGGGCATATAAGGAGCTTAAGATTGCTTCCACAGGCATTTTTTTGCTGTGAGTAGTGTTAGCTTTAGTGGCTGTTTTATGAAGATTTATGTGTCTATATAAGACAAGTAGTGAGGAGACTGGATCACTGTGAACGATGCCCTAAGAAAGAGCTGTAAGGATCTCTTCCTGGATTATTAGGTGAGAGAGGCACAGAGGTGTGAGCAAAGGTATCAACTACTGTCGTTTTATTCCTAAATTAAGTACAAGGGTCTATGCTCTATGTAAAAAAACTGAGGTTATCTGAATCTGTGATCCATTTCACTTATTTGCAGGTGTGATGCTACCTTAAAATCACTCCCAGTTAAGTAATTTTTCAGAGATATTCTTCTCCTTTCCACTTCTCTTTTCGAAGAGGAGTGTTGAAGTTCGGCAGTTACACACTGTGCTTTCTAGCATATCCTTCTGAAACATGTGAGGCAGTTCTTCTCCGGGTGTTTTATTTGCTTGTCACAGAATTACAGAATGGTAGGGGTTGGAAGGAAGCTGTGGAGATCATCTTGTCCAACCCCCCTGCTTGAGCAGGCACACCTAGAGCAGGGGGCACAGGAACGCGTCCAGGCGGGTTTTGAATGTCTCCAGGGAAGGAGACTCCACAGCCTCCCTGGGCAGCCTGTGCCACTGCTCTGGCACCCTCACAGGGAAGAAGTTTTTCCTCATGTTGAGGTGGAACTTCCTGTGTTCCAACTTGTGCCCATCGCCCCTTGTCCTGCCATTGGGCACTATTGAAAAGAGTCCAGTCCCATCCTCCTGACGCCCACCCTTTAGATATTTATAGGTATTGATGAGATCCCCCCTCAGTCTTCTCTTCTCCAGGCTGAACAAACCCAAGTCTCTCAGCCTTTCCTCATAAGGGAGATGCTCCTGTCCCCTGATCATCTTCGTAGCTCTCCGCTGGACTTGCTCAAGCCGTTCCACATCCTTCTTAAACTGGGGAGCCCAAAACTGGACACAGTACTCCAGATGTGGTCTCACCAGGGCAGAGTAGAGGGGGAGGATAACCTCTCTTGATCCGCTGGCCACACTCCTTTTAATGCAGCCCAGGATATTGTTAACCTTCTTGGCCACAAGGGCATATTGTTGGCTCATGGTTAACTTGTTGTCCACCAGCACACCCAGGTCCTTCTCAACAGAGCCGCTTTCCAGTAGTTTATCCCCCAGCCTGTACTGGTGCATGGGGTTGTTCTTCCCCAGGTGCAGGACCTTGCACTTGCTCTTGTTGAATTTCATCAGGTTTCCCTTGGCCCCGCTCTCCAGCCTGTCCAGGTCTCGTTGGATGGCAGCACAGCCTTCTGGTGTATCAGCCACTCCTCCCAGCTTGGTATCATCAGCGAACATGCTGAGGTTACACTCTATCCCTTCGTCCAGGTCATTGATGAATATGTTGAACAGGACTGGACCCAGCACAGACCCCTGGGGAACACCGCTAGTGACAGGCCTCCATCCAGGCTGTGCTCCATTGATCACGACCCTCTGAGGTCTGTTGTTGAGCCAGTTCTCAATCCACCTCACTGTCCACTCATCCAGCCCATACTTCCTTAGCTTTGCCTATGTGGATGCTATGGGAGACAGTGTCGAAAGCCTTACTGAAGTCAAGATAAACTACATCCCCTGCTCTCCTGTCATCGACCCAGCCAGTCACACCATCAGAGAAGGCTATCAAGGTTGGTCAAGCATGATCTCCCCTTGGTGAATCCATGCTGACTGTTTCTGATACCCTTCTTTTCCTCTACATGCCTGGAGGTGACCTCTAGGATGAACTGCTCCATCACCTTTCTGGGGATGGAGATGAGGCTGACTGGCCCATAGCTTCCCAGGTCCTCCTCCTTGCCCTTTTTGAAGATTGGAGTGACATTTGCTGTCCTCCAGTCCTTGGGCACCTCTCCTGTCCTCCATGACCTTTCAGAGGTGATGAAGAGTGGCTTGGCAAGAACATCTGCCAGCTCCTTCAGCACTCGTGGGTGCATCCCATTGGGGCCTATGGATTTGTGAGGATCCAGTTTGCATAGGTGACCTCTGACCCGATCCTCCTCAATCAAGGGGAAGTCTTTCTCCAGATTTTCTCCTCTCTCTTCTGGGGGCTGAGATGCCTGAGGGCCAGCCTTAGCAGTAAAGACTGCAGCAAAGAAGGCATTCAGTAACTCTGCCTTCTCTGCATCCTGCGTTGCCAGGGCCCCTTCCTTGTTCAGCAGTGGGCCCACTGTATCCCCAGTCTTCCTTTTACTGCTGATGAATTTAAAGAAGTCTGTCTTGCTATCTTTGACATGCCTTGCCAGAATTAATTCCAAGTGGGCCTTGGCCTTCCTTGTCGTATCTCTGCATACCCTGACAACACCGGGAGGAATATCTCCCAAGTGGCCAGTCCCTTCTTCCACGTACTGTGAACCTCCTTCTTCCATTTGAGTTTCTCTAGAAGCTGTTTGCTCATATATGCGGGTCTCCTGGCTCCTCTGCCTGACTAAGGATGCACCGATCTTGAGCTTGGAGGAAGTGGTCCTTGAATACTGTTGAGCTCTCTTGGAGCCCCCTGCCCATGGGATTCCTCCAAGCAGATCTCTGAAGAGGCCAAACTTCGCCCTCTTGAAGTCCAAGGTTGTAACCCAGCTCACAGCCCTGCTTCTACCTTGCAGTATCCTAAACTCAACCATCTCATGGTCACTGCAGCCAAGGCTACCCCCAACTCTCACATCCTCAACCAGCCCTTCCTTGTTTGTTAGGATAAGGTCAAGCAGCCCATTGTGCCTTGTTGGCTGCTCCACCATCTGCATCAAAAATTTGTCCTTGGTGCTCGGCAGGAACCTCCTGGATCGTGCATGGCTTGCCGTGTCGCTTTTCCAGCAAGTATCCATGAGGACCAGGGCCTGTGATAGTGAGGCTACTTCCAGCTGTCTGTAGAAGCCTTCATCAACTTCCTCTTCTTGATCTGGTGGCCTGTAGCAAACACCCACAACATTGTCACCCATATTTGGCTGTCCCTTAATTTTTACCCACAAGCTCTCAACTTGTTCTCCTTCCACTCCAAGGCAGAGCTTGATGCATTCCAGTTGCTCCCTCACAGAAAGAACAACTCCCCACCTCACCTTGCTGGTCTGTCTTTCCTAAAAAGCCTGTAGCCATCCATGACCACATTCCAGTCATGCGAGCTATCCCACCATGTCTCTGTGATTGCAATGAGATCATGGCCCTGCGATTGCACACAGACCTCTACTTCCTCCTGTTTATTCCCCACGCTGTGTGTGTTGATGCGTTGTCCCCTGATGGCTGAGGCGTTCAAGAGCTGCACTGGCTGAATAAACCTCTTTTGCTAGTGCAAGGCTTCTGTCATAGTAAGTTACCGCAGCAAGCCTATTTGCTGCGGGCTTATCCCAGCAATCTCTTTCAAAAGATCTTGTGGCTGGTTTAAACAGCTACTGCTTTTTCTTTTGCAAGAAATGGTGTTTTATCTGGATTTATTCCAGTAGGTGGCGTTTATCAGCTGCAATACAGACCTGGCCTTCCAGCAAGCCAAAGCTTGACGTGCAAAATTAATATTAACAGGGAGTGTGTGTGATGGTGGTTGTCATTGTCAAGTGTATTTTATGTTTTGTGCATTTGCAAATAGGTTGCTGGCATGATTTGGTCCTGTAGGCCTCCAGGTCATGTTATCTGAGTATTAGCATCTGGCATTGGAGAAGGCAAGGCAAGTATTCCCAGTTTTTGGAGAGGAATCTTGAATGCTTCATTGTTTGTTTGACTGTCTATTCCTCTCTTGCAAAATTAAGCGCTTTTCTAGTGATGTACATGGGACAAAATACAAGAATTTAAGGTAGTTGGGGGGGCTTGGGGGGGAAGACAGGCATTTCCTAACTGTGTAGTGTGGCATTCTGTAGTTATATTTAAGGGTCTATATTGAAATATGGTGATCTTTGCATAGCAGAATTATTTTGAAATAACTTATTGTAGCAGTAAGGCTGAGTTAGACTGAAATAAAAAATTTAAATGTAAGCAGAAGATCCTATAATTAACTAGAGAAATTGAAAACAGATTAGTAGCACACTTCAGGGTCACAGAATAGTAATAATTTACGGAGGCATCATCCACAGAATCTTACGCAGTTATATTTTCATCACATTTTTAGCATGACTTTGGTAATTATCTCAAGATCTTTGCTGTAGTGCTTATAGATGCATATGAAACAGTCTGCTTTATAGAATGTGGAACATGAAATTTATATTTTGTGGTTCTAGTACGCTTTGATTGGATTTAACTGGAAATATCATATAGTATGTTATTTAGTTAGCTCAGTCAGTACTGCTTGCAAGTGAACTGTCAGCAGGTTATTATCTTTCAGGAGGGACTTAGATGTTCCTCCCTGCATACAAAAGACTGTACCAAGCACCAACTGCAAGAAGCATATTTTCAAATTTTGCAAATATATTACACTAATTTTAAAACAAAATGCTGAATATAGGGCAAAGGGGGAAAATCAGAAAAAATATAGGCAAATAACCTACAGTAAAAATTGTTTAGTCATCTAGATGGATATATGTTCAGTATCTTCTAACATTTTTTTTTTGAGTGCTTAAAGACTAAGTATGAGGTAATCCCTTCATTACCAATTAGTGAGGTGTGGAGTGAAACCTGAGGTAATTAACTGGGCTGGGCTTTTTACCTTGGATTTCCATGCTGGTCTTGCTGGAGTTGGGGCACTGGTGCAAACCAGAATTGGTAGCAGCAGCAGCAGGGGGGGAATGTGGTTGGGGTCTGAAGAGGTAAAAGAAAGTGAAGGAGCGGGTTGCCCGCACTGGAGGATAGGTGAAGAGGAGGGGCAATGGCAGTGAGGGCCATGGAGTTGCTGGGGACTAATGCCTAGCACTTTTTTGTTAGTTTGTAAGTCCCTAAAGCAACAGATGCTCAGGCTTCCAGTTCCTGCTTTTTTCTTTAAATAATGGGAGGGATGTACAAATTCAACTGGTGTGGTGGGAATTTTAACAATAAGCAACGTGCTTTAAATCTTCTGGGAGCTGCCAACATCCTCTAACTCTAGTTGCTACAGGAGGAGGCTTTAAGGACTCTTGACGACTAACTAATTGCAATTACGGGAGGCAGAAGAGACCTTAAGGTTCAGGGCAGTGAGGGCATTTGTAGCTCAGCTGGTCGGAGGGTTTATTAACAGCGGAGGTCCAGGGCAGGGGCTGACAGTGAAGATGCATGCTGACTGTGTTCTGTTTCCTGTCTGTAGTTCTGGGAGAAGAGGGTGTTTTGGTTTGCAACTAGTTAAATTTAGCATCCACGTAATCTATTTCCTATGGGTGGTTGCAAAAAGAAGTAGGGGTAAAAGCCAGATGTTTTGTCTCCATGCCCTGCTTATCATGTTTTTAACTTGCCCACGTGGTAAGCAGAATACAGCAGCCTGGAGGACAATATGACTTTTCTAAGAAGAGATTATAGTTAGAAAAGCCATTTCTGTAGCATTAGTGGCAAAGCTTGCTTTGAGTTTGGCTTTGTAGGTATACTTTAAGACCTGGTAAATAAAATACTTTTGCTTGCTGTACTAGAGAGTCTCAGTTTTTAATAGGTCTGTAGCTGTTAACAAATGCTAAAATTGTCATATGGGAGAGGGAAAGACGCTGAGAAAAAGGAGGAGGAGGATTCTTTGGCTGTTTCTTTTTTAGCCAGAGGAGAAATTCTCTCTCTCCACTATCCTAACTGGAGTAAATAACAGTACACACTGAAATTATTTACTTGGCTTTAGAGACTGTAGCATGCAATGCAACTGTGGGGAGACAGCTAGAATCATGCGAACTTGACTCGTGAGTTAGGGATGCACACCAGCTTGCTTTCAGGACTAGCTTGTTATCTGTAATGCTCTCTTGCCTTGTGCAGCATAAATACACCCTGCAGATAACTCTTTGAAAGTTTTGTGTGCTGGCTGAACTGGTCAAAAATCTTGGCGATATTAAAAGTCAAAGGTACCTTGTGCACCTCCAGAACCGAAGGGCTGGAATGCTGTTTTGTAAGACTCTGCATAACAAATTAATGACTGTAGGCTCACCCAGAAACTGAATCTACAATGCATGAGAAGGATCAAAAACTGAGAGGGATGAAAGAAAAATAAGGGCAAGTGTGTTTTCCCCTTCTTATGCTTTATAGCAAAAAGCTACTCTAGATGAAGGCAGTCTAACTTCACATGGTCTCTGCTCTGCCTGATTTGGAGCGTGGGTCTTTCACTTGCTGAAGACCGGCAGTGTTTATCACAGAACTTCATCTGATAAATAAACTCATGTAAGATGCAGCTGCTCCAGTGGAAGAAGCTGGGGCAAAGAGCTGTACGTGTATCACATGCACATTTGTGCGTGCTGGGTATGTATGGACAGGAGCACTCTCACAAGTATGGAGGAAACTACGTAGCAGAGGGCAAAATTAGACTGCTTTTAGTGAAAGCAGGCTCGTGCTGGCTTAGTGGGATGTTGGTTGTGCTCATGCGTATAACTGAATTTCATTTTGTACCATGTGCTCTGAAGTCTGAAAGCTAGGGATTTTTTTCTTGTCTTAAACAGTAAGAATTTATGTTCCTCTCCTAGTAAGCTTGTATTTGAGACAAGCTCTTTTTTGTCAGTATGAATGCAGCTGCTTGAGAGGAGTTTGCTAGATGATCTAGGAGTGATGCTATGTACACTGTCTTTTTATATCTTTTGGTTTTTTTTAAGCTTCTAAACTTGGCATAGTTTTGCTGGCAAAGATCTTTTGAACTTCAGATAACTAAAGCTTAATAAGATCAACATGTGGAATAAGATTTTGGAGCAGTTTTCTAATTTATTTAAATAGTCTTGAGATGTTTGTGTATACAACAATTTTACTTTGTGATATGTAGAGCACAGCAAAGTTTTGGCTTTTGAGTCAAATTTCCCAGCGTCTAAAACACTAATGAGATAAAAGTTATCCTGGAAATATTGGTCAGCTGCAGGATTTACCATTTATAGCTTACTTTTTATGGTCCGTTTTGTCTGCCTAATATGATCATGTCACAAGTTTCAACACTTCCACACTCAGTTGCCAGGTTTTGTTAGCACATGTTTGTGGATGACTACCTCGCTAGGCTATTTCCATTGATTACTGGATAGCTTGTTCTCAGTTAAGTAGAACACACTGTACAATAATTAATTAACTCTGACCTTATTTTTCTGTCTATTGGGATTTCAAGCTAAGTTCAGTGTCTGCATTAATGGTTGGAGGCAAAAAATGTTCTGGCATAATGGTTTCTCTGTAATGTTGACATTTAGTACTGGATATTTGCAAAGCATTTTATGCTGATGTAGTCATGTAGCCTATAAATGTGACCTGTGAAACTAAATAAAAATAATAATACAGACTAGGGCATGCTTTGGATTTCTCTTTTCTTCCTGTTGGGGACTAACAGGACCTCTTGCACAAATAGGAATCTTTCAAAGCTTATCCAAAAACTGAAGGTAATTTATAATGTAAGGTAGCGTGCTTATTAACAATGAAAATGCTACTACTCCATAATTACATGATTCCAAAAAGTGGAATCAGACGAGGTCGTGTAGGACAAGCACAGTAGTGGGTAGGAAACATGATTTTCCCATCTCCTTAGGCAGGCCTCAAAACTGCCCCATGGCAGGTGAGTGTACTAACGGTGGCCGAGGGCTCTGATGGAAAAGGTAACCCTCAGTTAGGCCTGTTTGGGTTCTGGTTTTGGTGTGTTTAATTCCTAAACTACTGGCCTGGGTTGGAGGTCGAATATTGGGTTCCATGAACCGTTGCTTATGATTGCTGGTAGTAGTGCAAACTGCTAGCAGAGCACCTAGGGAGTCAGAAATTTTGGGAATTGCGCATAGCTGGAAGTAGTGGCCTCTCTGTTTAAGCAGTTATTCTGCCTGCAGTGGAGATGAAAGCAAAACAGAGCATTTAGTGTGTACAGTACAGCCAGGCATGTCTATAGTACCGCTATTACACAGTGACAAGGTGTTTTAGAGGATAAGTAGTTCTTCAAAGCATGCTAATCCTGGAAATAAATGATTCAGTTGGGCATCTGCCTTACAGAATAACTGCCACATTAATGAGAAGAAATAGGAGGATAATAAATATTCAGAGAACCCACAGGTGAATACGGGTATAGGAGCTGTTCGGACTTAATGCAGGCTGCGTATTTGTCCAGACCCTGTTTGAAACACTGAAAAGAAGTTCCCTATCAAATGCCTACAACCTGAACAATCTCTTCTGACTTGGTTAGAAAAGAAACGACTTCGTAACTCGATGTCTTGCGAAGGAAAATGGGAAACTTTCATGTGCAGGATGTGCCATCATATAAAGGCAGGTGGTTGACCATAATAACATTTTTAAGGGTCAGAGCAGCAGTGGAGTGCATCAGCACGGCCACATGGCTGTCCTGACAGGGTTCCCGGAAAACTGGTACTGTTGGACCATTGCTTTTGCAATCCATCAAAAGGCAACACAGCAGACTGCCACCTGTAACACCATCTGTCTGCAAGAAAGAGCCAGGAAAGCAAACCTTAAAAGAACAAGATGAGATTGTAGCTGCTGAATTTCAGATAGGACCTTTGACCCTTAGAAACATTGTCAGTACCCACACACATATCTACATATTTATAAATATGTGCACATTTACAAATGCCAGTCCACTGAGATGTATCTGGGAAATTCAGGAGAAGGAGAAAAAAGCAAATCAAGTCTGAAATAATCACAGAGGCTGAATTTTGTGTAGTTACTTGATGACAGTGCCAGCACACCTCCAGCGGTTCTCAGGGTCATGATCTGAAATAGCTGAGGGGTGAAGAGGAAACTCCAGTGAGAGGATGCCAGTGAGGTGGCTCAAGGCAGAGGAGTAAGCAATGCAGAATGACTTACTTGCCAAATCCAAGCGGAGATAGAAGCTCTTTATGATAGTGTTTGCAAGTGGAAACTTGGACCAGGATGTTAAAGATGAGAAAGCGTTCACACTGAAAGCAGGTATAAATCATCAAACAAACTCTTATTAAAGTACCTTCTACTTATGTACTCCTGAATTATCTTTGTTATATACTATTGAAGCAGAGCTACAGTTAATGGTATGAAAAAAGGACTGATATTTCATGCTCCAAGTCAAACTGCATGCAATATGGGTTATACATGGACAAACAGACAAAACATAGATGAACACGCTGTCTCCAGCAGTCACAGGCCAGTTCCAAAATGGGGACTGAAAGGAATCCAAGAATGAACTGTACAAGACATGCTTGTAAGTGCTCGTGTGCAGCTGAAATTGATAAAACTACTCTTGTAAGCAGGTCTTTGCTGGAGCAAAAGGGGGATTTGCAACATAGCTCTGAAAGTGAAAGGTGGGTCAGTTGCAGAGTAGGAATAAAGAAATCAATAGAAGTGAGCTGACAGAAATGTACAAGGAAATACATCTGTGCTTGTCTCTGCCTTTTGTTTTTCTTCTCCCTAGTATAAAGCAGCTTGACAGGTACGGTCAGCTGATCCTCACAAACTCCACTGCAGCAGACACAGGTGAATATAGCTGCTGGCTTCAGCTCTGCAATGGGAACAAATGCAGGAAGGATGAGACTAAAACAGGTTCAACATACATCTTTTTCACAGGTAATTAACTCACTGGGGGACTAGTAATGGAAATATATTTGCTAGTAAGACAGGACTAAAGCTACATCAGCAACTTCACTGTCAAGATTTTTCTTCCACAATTTTCATCTTTTTTTAGTGGATGTCAAGGAAGACAGTGCTGGTGAGCAGACAATTACTTGATTAGTGTGATTTATGAGTCCTTTTTCCCTATGGATTATGCTAAATGTGAACCCAAAATAATGCATAATGCCATGGAAAGCAAATACCTTTGAAAATAACAGGACACATTCTGAGAGTCTGCTACAAAATGAATAAAAATATATTTAATTTTTGAAAATGTCTGGATAAAGAAAATAAATCTGTGCAGAAGATTCATTTTGTCATGGCATTCAGATGACCATGTGGACTCTTCCCCCACCCCCGGCGCCCTCCTTCCAGTTGCCTTCAATGACTTAAAAATCTTGACCTCATTGATCTTGGTAAGGCCACAATTTCTCCCAGGAATCTATATAGCATGTCGAGAGGCAAAGCACTGTTAAGTACATGAGTTGTCCCACAGAGCTTGAAGCTGACTGTGGCCCTGCATGGGCCTGTGATGCTGCATAGACAGGGTCATAGCAGACAACCATGCACAGTTTGTTGCTACTTGGTACAACAGAGCTGAAATCAGATGGTTAACTTGTTCTTCTCATGGAAAACATTCTGAATCTTAAAACAACTTTCACTGCCTGATGAGAGCTAAGCATTCTTGGCTAACAAATATTTCAGTACAGACAGCTAAGATTGGGCTGTTTGTGATATGTTTTGGAGCTGAATTAGACCATGAGACTCTGCAGAAGCCATTTATCAGAAGTGCTTAATGTTTTGAGGATACTTTCCTTTAGAAAGGCAGGAATAAACGTTTCAGTCGAGTTATTATGTAAATGCTAGTGCTAGAAGGAGGAATTTCAGCTTTATATTTCTAAGAAGCATGCCAAATATGGAAAGACTCTTTAACTGTAATTTTAAAAGCACTAAATATTTCAGCTACTTAGATCCGTAAATCAAACATTTTGCCTAAAATCGTATGTATAAAAAGGCTGTAGCTCCAAAGAACTACTTTCTAGTAGTGCTTATCTTACCAACGGTGGTGGTTTTTTATGTGTGTTACCCTTTAAAAGCGGGCAAGTGAACAGAATTAGATCCAGATGAGTATTTGGAAACCTATTAAAAAGGAATTCCAAAGATTTTCTTAAGATTAAAAAAATCTGATTACAGTGAAGAATACTTTGTATTTCTTTTCACTGTTTTTAATGCAAGCTATGTAAATATATACTCACAGGTTAGAAAAATAATGGTGGTTTTTTTTCTTGTGTGTGCGTATTTAAAGAAAAAAACTTTGGCTTAACTTCTAATGTTGCTCATAGCAATTTTCTCTTGTTATATGTACTTTCTCTTCTTTCTGTTAAACCAAGATGTAAATATTATTCTAACTATATCAACTCTTCTGCACAGATAAAGAGGAACTTTTTGTACCTACTCCCAGTTATTTTGAGATTGTCTACCTGAGCCCAGATAAACCTGCAGTCATCCCATGCCGTGTTACTACTCCTTCAGCAAAAGTAACTCTACACAGGGAATTTCCAGCAGAAGAAATTGAAACAGATGGAACTGATATTATTTATGATGTGAAGAAGGGTTTTGTCTACCAGCACCCTACTTCTGATCATAAAGGTATTGTCTACTGCAAAGCAGAGTCACAGGGAGCACCTCAGATTTCCATCAAGTATCATCTACTGTATGTGGAAGGTAAGGTGCAGTTTTCTATATCCTTACATGGACTCTTGTTTTTTCTGCTGACATTGATTAGAAAACAATTTTTAAAAAAAAGTAAAATAGTAATGTAATCAGAGTTTTAAAATCTTGATCAAAAGTATACATGATAAAACTTTGTAGATTTAAATTCTAGCAGTTTCCCAGTGTAGAGGGGAAAGTTGCAGATGTACATCACTTACCTATTGCGTTAAGCAAACTGAGGCAAAAACTGACATAAATTTTATCACTGTATTTAACTTTAGAAACTAACTTTCTGCTTCCAAACACTCTCGATCAGTTCCGAAGGGCCCGCCCTCAACCACAATTGCAGCGTCATCCAACAGAGCAGAAGTCAGTGACAGCGTTCATGTAATCTGCACAGTCCTTGGGGAGCCAGATGTAGACGTGAGCTTCAGGTGGCAGTACCCAGGGCAAGAGGTAAGCGACATATGCCCTGCCTGAAATGGTTTGTTCTCCATAAAAGCAATGCTTTGAATGTCAGTCAGTGTCTAGATTTGGAGTAAAGATTCTTCCAGATTGTGGTGTCTGCCTCTTGCTAGCTCAGTCATGCTGGCAGGAGGAGGCAGCACATCCCTTTTGAATTTCAGCCCATTTTTCCCCGAGAGCCTAGAAGTAGCACAGGAATGAAGCCTGAGAGTTTTACCCATGTTAGCAAAAATCAAGCTCAGCAAAGCTCCCTCCTCCCTCAGGTTTCCATTCCAGAGACATTTGCCCTCTGGCAGATTTTACAAAGAAAAGCCTCAGACAGGGTCAAAGCCAGCCAGCGTCAGGAAGCTATTCTAGGGCAAGCCACAAAGCCTCACTGATGCCTCTGCATTTGATATCCCTTCCATCTCCATGGCTCAGGCACATGAATCATCACAGCACAGAAACTTAACCTTAATTGTTGCCCACATTCAGAAGCACAGAAATCTGCTTTTGCCCAGCCTTAGCTGGAAGAATCAACTGAAAATAGCCAGTGAATGTTAGAACTTTGTTGGTCCTTTTTCTTCCACAAAATAAGGTGTATCTGACTAGCATCATTGATGGTCCTCTTTCTTGTCCCTCTACCTACCATGACCAGTTACAGCAAGGCACTGTTTCTCAACCAGCTTCATCTCTACTGCTGTTTATCCTAAGCAGGCTAGGAGCAAGGGAAGGACTGCTGGCAGATAGAACCCTTCATCAGAGGAAAGGGACCCTTTAGGACCTGAGGGTTTGCATTGTATGCCATTTGCCAGGCCTCCTGGTGCTGGGCTGTCAAAGAACGATGCAGAGTTTTCTAATAAGGTACTTGTATCAGCACTGGTCTCCCTGAGCCAGCATAGAATTAAGTAATTTGACAGCAGAGGTAATTGCTTAAGTGATTGGAGTTCCGTGCTTACTTGGCTTGAGAAAATACAGATCTAAAGCCCCAGAAGTTTGCGGTAGCCATTAAGATAAAGACTGTAGCACTCTGATGTCTTGGAAAGGTGTGTGCCTTTCCTCAGGAAAAAATAGTGAGAGCAAGTGAGCACAAAAGGGATTTGAACTGCTGGTGAGGGCACTGGGCGTGTAGAACCAGGTTTCTAGCCCTTGCTTAGATGTTTATTTGTTCTTTCACTTCCCCCTCTCTCCTCCACCTCATTTTGATTTTTTTTTTTTCTGCTGCTTGTTGTAAGTTTTCCTGCTGAGCCTACTGAAGTCAGAGTTTGTGAGCAGTTACCCACTTCCCCTCCCTGCCCTGTCCTGGCTGTTGAATGAGGGCAGCCTCAACTGCATTTGGTGAGAGGCTTGGTACTGATAGCCTGCATTAGGTGGTCTGAAGAGTAACTACTGGATGGAGCATTGGAAGAGTTTGGCAGAATTCCTGTTTCTGGTGTCCGCTTGAAGTTAGGAAGGACAGGGATGGATGTATAAACAAGCAGAGAAGCTTGCAGCTATTGGTGAAGTAAAAAGTAAAACGCTAGGGAAAAGTGAAGAGCCTCGAAGTTCAGGGAGCTGCAGAGCAATAGTGGTTTTTTTGAGTTAAATGCCCAAGATCTTCCTCTGAATTTAGCTCTTAGCATTACTTTGAGATGCATTGGCAGTGTCTTTACCCTTTACCCTTCAAGGTGGGCCTTTAATCAAGCTGGGGCTTTAACGCTGACAGTCTTACAACGATTCACTCTCTTGGGTGGAGAAGAAATGCCCCTGCTGATCACATTAGCTTTGGTGATTGATACGGTTTTCTGTTTGTTTTTGTGTGGGTGGTGGTTTTGGGTTTTTTGTGGGTTTTGGGATTTTTTTGCTTCCCTTGATACCTGTTTATTGGACTGTAGTAACTGGCTATACAAACACCAATTTTATGTCTCTTGT
Source organism: Phalacrocorax carbo (assembly GCF_963921805.1). NCBI lineage: Eukaryota > Metazoa > Chordata > Aves > Suliformes > Phalacrocoracidae > Phalacrocorax > Phalacrocorax carbo. Next base: position 33,865,266 of record NC_087516.1, read on the forward strand.
AACTAACTGTAGTTACTAAGAACAAACAACTCAAGGAATTAAATTCTAGAGTCAGCCTGGCCTGCCAAAATTCTGTATCTTGTTAGCCTACACCCCTTGCTACTTTTCCATCTTTCGGAGCTGAATGGCTGGCCCAGCCTGGTTGCTGGCTGTTTTTGGCTCAGTCCTTCCAGTGGTCTTACAGCACCTGAGGCTGTGCTGGCATGTGCACTGCAGTTATGCCTCTCTATGGTCAGTCAGTGCTAAACGACTAAACACACACAAATTGTCTCCCTTGTTTGCTGTGGATACTGCAGATGCAGTGCAGGGCACATGCACTATCATCAGCAGAGGACTACACCCTTTCACTGCACCCATCTACAGGGACTGAGACACTTTGGCCTGTGGCCTGCATCTGCTCTGGAAAAAAAAAGGCTGTTGTGCTTATCCACTGGAGTAAACAGTCTCAGCTCCATCTGTGCCGGGGGATAGGGAGGGAAGAGTTGTGTTTGGGTTTCTGCCCCAACAAAATTATTAAGTAAATGTCAGAGGAGTAGAAGCACTGTACCCTTGTTGGAGACTTAACATTTAATAAGGAAGTATTCACATACTGCAAATGAAAAAAGGGGGAGGGGGGAGAAGGGAGCGGGCCATCAGTGATGCTGGTCAGATACACCTTCTTTTGTGCAAGAAAAAGGATGGACAAAGTTAAGATTCACTGGGTGTTTCCATTCATTGCTGCTGCTTTCAGTGCAGGGAGATCAGTGAGTTTTTTTCACCACCACCCCACCCAGCACCATGGCTGTCATGTACCACTTAATCCCTGAGCAGAATCAGCACTTCAATCTCTGCTTGCTCTTAGGTGTATTGCATTGGCGAGACCCTCATCTCAGCTCTGTGGTCACTAGCCTCTCCCTCTTACCTTTTTTTTACCTGCGTGGTTTTTTCTTTGTTTTTTCCTTGCCACTCCCTGACAATTGCATTTGCTCATTCACCTGTTGTGAATACATACTCATGATCCACTCCTTAATATGATTCCCTGAAACTAGCTTCAAAGCAGAAGGCAATTAGTTTGAGAAAAACTGGGCTAGCAGGAGCCCAACCAGGCAAAGAACAGCTGGCCTCCATGGCCTTCACCTTCACTTTCTGTAGGGTCAGGGACGTTCACTTGCTATATTTAAGAACTAACTTAAGCTTGAATTGTGTTCGGTAGTACTTGATTGTAGGTAGCACATGATTTTCAGGCTGGGTGCAGGAGGTAGTGCTCTGCTAGGTAGAGCGCTGTTAAGTGGCTTGATTCCTTCTGAAGTGGTAAGAATTTCTAGATGAGCTGATTATCAGTTTTTCAAAAAAAGTTCTTGCTAGCTGTAAACCCCTGCCACTTCCTAGGCATTCTCTGACTGCACTGTGACTCATCCCTAAGCTGCAAGAACTTATTCTTTTGTTACTATTAGTTTAAGCCTTGTAGCCATTTACCAATATGAATGCTAATCTATTTCATGAAGCAAGAGGAGATGGTTTCCAAACAGAAACCTCTCAGTTTTAGCCAGATTATTGGTCTAGCACAAGCCAGTGTGATTAAAGCTGCTGACTGGCATAGTGGATTTTGGAAGGAAAGGCTGTCTTTGAGCCATTTTCTCTTATGCAGTGCGTTGCAAACTTCTGAGGTGCCAGGGCATGTGACCTGACAAACAGGCCATCAGAGAATTCTCTTACACAAGAGAAGAAAAAAGCCTGTTGTAACACCACCACAATCTAAAAAGCATCTTTCTAAGCATCCTTGTTTGTATTTTTCACTTTGCCATTACATATATATTTTGGAAAGCACAACTTGAGGATTAATTTAGAAGCATTTATGAATTGTTGCGCTTTGTTTATATGCCATCTAATACACTGTTTCTGAAACTAGAGGAGGAGGAATTAGTTTGCCACACATGATTTAAAGCTACTTTCTGTGCTAAAAGAGAACTAGGTAAAGCTTGGTCAGCTAATGCACGCTGCTGCTGCCTTCCTTTTTGAGACACACTGAAAGTCTGAAAATAAGCTCACATGTCTATCCTGACATCTCCCCCAACCTACTCGCGCCTGTTTAAGTACTAAGGTGTGTACCAAGCAGTTGGGTAAGCGGCCCACAACTGCAGCTGAGTTCATTCATACACTCCAGGCAGAGCTTTAGCAGCCCATCACTAATCTAAAGCTGTACAGTACCTGCACTTAGAGTGGAAGCACCATCGTATTAGCCTTATTTGGCATAACTTATTGGTATGTCAATATTTAGTGCAGGGATGTTGCTGCAACTGCCAGACACCTTCAGTTTCCTCACTTAAGGCTGATTTTTGGATATAGACTCCAACTCTTTGACCTCTTGCATCAGGGTGTGATAGGGTAGTGTCACTAAATGCTTTGCAGAATCATGTATTTTCTTATGTGGGTGGGTGGGTTTGTATTTTGGTGGGTTTTCTTTTTCTTTTAAACAGTCTGAGAGGCCTGTGATTATCCAAAACTTCTGGAGACTGATAAACAGAGGAACTGGACATACCACAAGAATCTCAAAGAGTGTTCTCATTGTTGAGGATTTTGACGCCAGAGATGCTGGAAACTACATTTGCATAGCTCAGAACCTACAAGGAGAAACAACAGTAGCTACTAAAGTTGAACTAAATTGATAGGGAAGGATTCTGGACATAGAATGAACTGTATGTTATTTGACACTATAGCCATTTATTTTCTTTCTTAATGTTTAAATGAAGCTTTCTCTATCACTGTCTCTTTTCATGTGTCAAAGCATTCCATATTCACTAGCTTGACAGGCCACAACAGCATTCCCTATGCCCAGCAGTAGTCAGTTAATAAAACTACTATGAAGCATTAATGTTTAAGCCTGAACATGCATAGGGCTTATTATATTTAGGAATAGGTGGTCTTGGAGTTTCCTTTGCATATGCCCTTTTTGCTCAAACTCTTTCATAAGGTTAACCCGCTGTAGGGTTTGTGCCTTTTTTTGTGTGTATCTGAGAACTGAGATGATATTAAATATCCTCAAAAAAAATCCACCAAGTACATGTAGCTCTTCTGCTGCTAAGCAATTTTAAAGTTCTGCCTATGTTTAAAATGACAACAAAAACAAACAAAAAAAACCCCAAACCTTGTAACAGAATTAGCCAATAGCAAATGTTTGTTTTGCAAGAATAATTAAATTTCTGAACATTATGAAAACCTAAATGTGTGTATTCGTTTCATATCTATGTAGCTATATAAAACCATAAATGCTCAAATAAAATGCTCACTCCTGGGGAAGATTAATACACTAACTACATATTAAGGCGCTAGAATATCTCCAGAGATTTGTAAGTAGGTGCATATGTTGAATTTTTCTTTTGTTGCATTCTTACAACCTTATAACACATAGCTTGCCTAGACTTCACTCCTCAATAGCTGTATGGAGTTATGTTTACTAAACTACGTAGCAAATTGCTTGCTAAAGGTAAAAGCTACATTTATTTATATAGTAACAGTTACAGAAGCAAACCTTCAAATGTAACATTAGAATAACATTATACAGCAGAATATGGTCTCAGGTTACTAATGAGTTCAACTCAATTGTATTAATTTACTCAGGAGAAAAGGAAAGATGTTTCATTCGCACAGAGCTATAGCTGGATAAAAAAAGCAAATGTTTGTCTTGCCCTGGCTTTAGTTCCCAATACAAGGAAAGAGACCCTCCAGGAAAAAGGTAAGAACTTGATAACACTGTTGTTGGACATTTTGGCACTATTTATTTTTCCTTCCTAGCCTCAAGCACAGAGCTTGTGGAAGCTAGAACTTCCAACACAAAGCCACTCAGTGCTGTAACTGCGTGACACGCGCACACAAAAAAATCTTAGAACAAGCTATTTTATTTACAAGGCATGTAAAAACAGCTTATGAGGAACCAATCCAGGAACCGGTCCCTTGCTTGCACACCAGTATGGCTCAGCCTGCATTTGACTGGAATTCTTAAAGCTTTCTTCTGGTGAAGGCTTGAAGCAAGCCCTTTGCTCCAGGTAATTCAAACCTTTGAGCAGATGGGTACAGTACTGTTTTGAGTAGTGACGTCTAGTAAGTACTAATGGAGAAAATGACATCATTGCAATGATGTCATTAACCTGATTATTGCCAATAGCTAATGAAAACATTAAACAAGCTTGCTGAAAGTCTTTTTTCTTCAGCATACAAGGACTTAAAACAATGTAACCAGTATGATAAATATCCATGGTAAAGACTTAAATGGTTCTAGGCATCTCTCATGAAATAGGCATAATGAAGAATACTTCCCAGATGCCTGTAAGATGATTGGCCTCTGGAACCAAGGGAGCTACAAAAAAAAAAAAAAAAAAAAAGGAGTATAGCATGCAATTGGACTAATTTTGAAGGGGTAAGAGGCCATCCCTGGTTAATAGTCTTCCTCACTGCTAGTAAATGGTATCAAGAATGTTACAATTACCCAAATGACTAAACACGTGTTACACATTTTCATAGTAATGCCTAAAAGCGGCTTTTGTACTAAAAAAAACCTGGTCAGATTGAAGTCCTAAGTAACTTTAACAATCCTCAACCTTCTGGCTGAGGCTGTGCAACGTGTTAATTCCTTTTTAGCATTTTCATTTATCAGAACAATGTATTTCCCTTTGAACTACAGGAGCTGTGCCAACTTTTTAAATTTCCAAGTACTTCTGAGCCTTTAATTTGACAATTGATTTCCTTTAAAATATGTAGCAAGTGGGAGATAGCGGCACCTGTTCAGGCTTGTTCAACAGCACAGCAGTTCATGTGGCAGCAACACTTTCTTGGTGACAGTTTGGCAAGAGAAGAAAAGATGATATAAATCCATTGTGGCATCATTGCTTGAGTAGTCTCCTTCAGGTTTAGTAGTTATGTGTAGCGATCACATGGCAGTTCTCAAGATTCTTTGTAACTACAGAAGCAGTGCCTTTAAGGAAGAAGTTTTGGTGGTTGGGTTCCCCCACCACCGCAAACATCAAAGTAATTCTCGTCATTGTAAATAAGAATTGTTTTACTATGTATTACTTTACTGAAGCCTCCTGGGCAGGCCTGATTCTTTTCACATTGATGCAACTACACATTCCCACATAAATGAGCAGTGACACAGGATAAGAGAATGAAGCCTGGGAAATGACATTTCAGTGACTTGCCAAAGGCACATGCCTAAACCTGCCAGTATTGTTATTTCTATTTCCATAGCTCAGTCACTGCTCTGCTAAGGCGAGGCAGCAGCAAGGGACAGAAAGTATTTATTTCTTAAGGGTTCAATAATTATTCCAACTTTCTGATGACCTTTATAACTCCAGCTCAGGCCCAAGTGATTTCCTGTCGGGCAACTACAGTTTTAAAGATCAGTGGTAAGTTACAAATTACACAATACCAGTTTACACGCAAGTGTCTCTGTTTGTAATGAGAAACTTCAAGTCTTTGGTTAGCATAAGGAAATGATTCACCTCAAATTTTACAGCAAATACAGTGCAACTCATAGAAACACCTTGAGAGAAAAGTATTGACAGGAGGTGAACCATGTTATGAGTAGTTTGAATGGCAACAAACTATTTGGTACAAATATAAATGTCTCTGTAACTTCCTTTGAAACTTATCATTAGCATTGAAAATACTAGTCAAGGTTGAGGATCTGACAAAAATCACTTGTTTAATTGCTTGACTAGCATTAGACCTTTGGCAGGGTGAGCAGGTTTGTAGCTTTTCCCAAAGGAAACTTTATGCTAAACAAATTACCAAAAAATACATAAAAGTTACTGGATCAAACAAAGCCTTTGCTAACAGACAGAATTTAAGTTAAAGCTTGAAGTATTAATACTTAGAAAAATATTGAAAAAGTGCTTACAGATGAACAGAATGATTTAATCCTTTTGGGCGAACATGACAAATGCTAAACAGGTATTTCTGTAGTTCAATTTCTGTATACAATGATTCTTCACTTCTTTGTAAGAGCATTAAAGATTCTACTTGCAAGAAGTTTGAAGGTGAGGAGTATCTTGTGTTGTGGAGGGAAACTATTGACAAATTAACAGTCTTTGTATTATTTACTTTACCATACTTACTTTTCTGTACTGGTAGCCCAGAAAAGCTTCCTCCTCCTCCATTACATGCCAGGGTATGCTATATCTGAGCTTCATTTGTATCTGTTCTTGTGTGTTTTGAGGTACTAACATTGTAATTAAGATGATGAAGTTCTTACCAGTGGCTAGACAGCTGTTCTTGTGACATGGCCTGCTAGACTGCTGTACTCTATGTGGCTTTTCTCACACAAAAAAATTTCCTGAATAAGGTGAGCATTTTAATATGATGAGTCCTGTAGGATGTTCCTACCAGGCATAAGCACATCAGGTCCCTATATAAAGTTAGCTGTACTCAAGCATTTTATTATTGCTTAATTCTGTAATGTTATCTACAGTCTCTCTTTTTTAAAAGCCAACTCAAACTGAATCACTAATAATCACAAGCAAGCTCTGTGTAACTTCTGCCTACATTAGAGTAGCAAGCATAGAGTTAAAATGTTCTAAGGCTTAGCTGAACATTAAATAATTTGTGCAGTGAAGCTTCACTATTGCTGTTCTGCTGTGCTGAGCAGGTACTAAGTTTTTAGTATTTGGAAGAATGTTCCTCCTTAGATTAAGGATCATTTCACTAATACAAGCAGGAGAAAACAACTCTTCAATCAGTACAAAAATTTATTATTTAAGCGTTCAGCTCAAATACATGTGATCAAATCTCTTTGACCATAGAAAATAAGAATGCTCCAAGACATACTTTAACCCAAGTTTTAGCCCACAGAGGATTTTCATAGTTAAATTTGAAACCCCTAGAAAACATTAAGTCCTGACACCACTAACAAGTGGTATGTACAGTGCCCTAAGGAGGATTAAAAGAGAGCGCAATGTTCCATAGAAATGGCACCCTTAATTTGTACATTATGGAAAATTAAGGAAGTTTAATGATGAAAGTCAATTACAAGTTTAAGTACATTACAAGCTTGCTTACTGTATGAGCACTGTTACCAGTTGTCTTTGCAAGTCTGTGTTCCCCATTACTAGCCAAGATTTTTCAAGTCTTGGGTAAAATGGTTGGAAGTGGTTCTCCAGTTGAGTTTCCTAAACACTTTCCACCCCGATTCCTGTCCCCAAGCTACTGAAAAACAAACACAGGAAACTCAGCAGCTAGAATTTACCCTAACAGTGGTCTGTACAGCTAGCTAACAGCATTAGCTAAACAGCAGTATAACAACGGCCCTGGCAGTGGTACTATGAAGCCCAAGCTACCGTAAGCATAGAGAGTATTTTGTAATACTAATTTGAAGCTGAACCTGTGTTTAGTAGGTACAAGGTAGACATCTTAATCAGGTCTGACCAAGGGTGTAGCGAGGCTACGCCATTACCCTGTTAAGCTGAAGCTCAGCGTATGACATTTCCAGAAACGCTGATGCTCTCAGCCCCCAGTTCCAGCAGCCAGGACAAATTTTTTTCCCGCACTCCACAGAATCTCTTGTACAGGATCTTTTGCCAAATGAACTGGCAAAACACTGCTATCCTGCAGTCTAAGAGGGAAGGTATGGCAGAGTGAGCAAGATAAATATGCAGCTACTGCCTTCCCCCTCTTCCTGAGGTGAATTTAGCCAGCCCTGAAGAATGTTAATGAAAACACTAATGCTTAAAAAGGCAAAGTGTGTCACCATATGCATTGGAATTCACAAATTTCTTAAGATTCTTCTTGAGAACTGAGTTAAAAATGCACCTAATGACAATTATTGCATTTTTCTTTGGCTTTCAAATCTACATTTAGTTTATCCTCAGCAGGCAGCCTCAGCGATGAACATGCTGTTTTGGGGAAATAAGTGATTCCTTTTCAGCAGGCAAGATGATAGGTTGAGGTTTCTGAACCTGCAACTCAACTAACAACTTGTGACGTTAAGGGCTACCGTGGTTCTGACTGACCCTGTTGACTTCAATGCCCAAATCCACTGTATCCTACAAAAAACATATCTGCATAAATGCCAGATTTGTGCGTGGCTGTTACACCAAGAAGCCATGCAAAATATAGCTGCAATTCAGTTTGTTTTTAAAATAAATTCAAAGTGGCATACTCGGCTCAGCCAAGACACTAATGAGTCCGGTGACAAAGCTTCTCATGCCATTTTTTACCGATCTGAAGCCAGAAATATGAAGGAAACTAACCTACCGTACTGGCGGCAGCTTCTCCTCATTCCCAGGGGAGGGTACTCTTTGCTAAAAGCATGCACACTGACAACATGATTAAGGAAGTACATGCCAATGTATAGTCTTCAGCTTTTATCCTTTATTACATACACCGCAAAGAAGGCAGCATTAGACACACGCACAGTGTGTTACATCCATTCCATCCACAGCACACGCACGCACACACGCACACACACAGCCTTAAAAAAGTGTCTATGATAAGGAACATGTTATAAAGGTTGTGATCTTTATCTCTAAGCCCCTGAGCTTTTTCTTATAGTTAGGTGAAAAGGCAACGAACAAGTCTTTCCTTGCTCTGTAAGTGCTTTGTGCAACAATGTCCGCAGAGGTCATAAACAAGTCTTTTTGGGAGGAGCAACACGAGTGTCTTACTCCCGTATTCTCAGTCTCTTATCGCCATTTTTGCACCAGTTTCCAGTTATGTTTAGTCGCCATAGTCAGCTAATATAGCTCTTGCTTCTGTAATTAAAGATAGGATCGGTTCTGCAGGTCACAAGTGAAATGCAATCCCCTGTTTCTCTCGAGAGATGTCATCTCGGTGATACTGTCGGACTAGAGAAGTTACCAGAATTCCGTGGGGACTGAAGAGGCACGGATGGAGAACTGGGAGACAGTTTTCTTGGGCTGCATAGGTCGCCATTGTGCAACTTCCACAGAAGTTCTTCATTTTCCATTGACAAGCGTTTGTTTACTTTTGATTCTTTCTCTAGCGACTCCTGTAAAACAGCTTGCTCCGTAGAAAGTTGCCTGCAAATGCAAGAGTTACATCAGAACACGTAACCCAAGTTGTGAGGCTACAGCTTTGAACTTCATTGTTAAAGAAAGGTTTGAAATTGCAGAAACCCCTGCTTGGCTTATGACTAAATCAGTTCCTTAAAATGAGGATTTAGCATGTTCTCATCCTTGCTGGATTTAAACTGGTAGCTTGCAGAAAGCAGGAATGTTTCTTTCTTCAATTGGGACTTTCTCCTAAGGACCAGAAAAAGCATCTGAAAAGTCAGTCTTGCCCTACTTACAATGACAGGTGTTTTTGGAGCCTTTGGGTCTTGTTGCAGGCTCAGCTCTACACAGAAGCTGCATTTCTTTAGTTTCCTTCAAACTAGAAGAGTCTGCCCATCCATTTAAACAATAGCTGAAGTTAGGAGAACCTCAGACCCATTTTATTCATATTAAATGCTCTGTTATTGCTAAATAAAACACACTGCTTTTAACTGATCTAAACTGGGGACAAATCACTCCACTGAAGCAGTTAAAAGTAAAACCAGGTTTAGTTCACAAGCCGGTAATACTTAAAGAGCCAATCTATAATAAGATAGTATTTCTGAGCTGCTTTTTCTTCCCTGAAATACTGTTTTGGAACACTGAAGAACTTACTGAACTGTTACCCCCTTACAATCTGTCCTTGCTTGTTCTTCTACATAGGAATGAACATTTGTAGCCATCCAAGTGGGGAAGAAAGGAGCATGTTCTTTTACAGAGTACTGCAAAACCCCAGTCACTAATAGTTACACAGAATTTTCTTTCTTGCCATGAGAACACCTTTCCCTGGTTCATAAGAACATCTAAAAGTCCACAGATATTTTTCACCTTGAAAGCTCCATGTGTTTGTCCATCCGAGCTTTTAAGTCTTCGTTTTCTTGCTGAACCTTCTTTAATTTATCCATTAAGATAGTGTTGTTTTCCAGCTTAGAAAAAAAAAAAAAGAGGTCACAGTTTAGAATAAAGCCCATATATGCACCCATCAAGATAGTGACTGGACTATCACAGACATTCGTAATCTGGAGCTTGCAGACTGTTTACTTATGGTAAAGTGCAAAAACCTACAGTAACGTGAGACTGACCTGCTATCATGGCTTAAATGCTCTGTACTAGTCAAATAGATCCTACTTACCTTATCCTTGCATAACACCGGCATTTTGCCACTTGTGCTGATTAGATGCCAACAAAGGAGGACTGGATAAGGACCTACTAGTTAACCAGTACGTTCTAGTAACTTCTGCCGCTGACGGACAGCAGTTCTGTCTGTGGCAGACAGAAGACTGTCGAGAAAAAAACATGCTAATGTGACAAATTCAAGAGCTTCTCTGTGTAAACAGCTCTCCCTGTTGCTCTCCTCATTCCACTCCATGGTTGCAGGATGTTACCGTAAGTTAAGGAAAAACAGTGCTTAAATGGTTGAATGGTCTAATGGCCAACATCTATCAGAAAAGATGAAGGTTTACTAGTAATTTCCTAGTAACTGTAGACCAGGGAAACACATGATGCTGTGCGGTACTGAACAACTGACATGAACTTATTCCTTTGTATCCAAACCTCTTTCTATACTTCCTCATTAAACTCTTGTTTAAGGAAGCATTACAATAGTGTTCAAAGGCCTCACCCAGGATAAGGACCCTGTCCTGCCACAAGTAAGAGCATGCTGAGTACGTACAAGTTCTGCCCCCAAAATTGCCTTTTCAGGTGGAATTATGCACAGATCAGGAGCAAATCCACACAGGTAACCAGTGACTTAAAGGCAATAGCTAAACTGTTTGATCTAAGCTAATCAACTCTAGATGAAAACATTTATTCCATTTCACACTTCAACATTTCCATGTTCGTGTTTTCCTGACAGTGCAACCCATCTTCCATAACACTCAAGCAAAGGTACCAGGGTAAGGATTTTTTAATTCAGGTGGTGGGGGTAGAAGCAAGGGAAGAGAAAAGGAAATGTGTAAGAGGCTCGCAGATAACCTTGTACTAACTTTGGAATAGTTTATGCAAACCAGTCGTTGTCTTAAGAGGTTAAAAGGTCATTTGCAGTATCTGGTGATTCCTTCCCTCTCTTTACATACAGCCCAATGCAGATATAGCTGTAACTGCAAGGTGAGCACGTCCCTTCATAATTTCATGTTTCCTTTTAAACAAAAAAAATTAATCCTCGCACACAAGTCTGACTAGCCGAGTTCACTATCAGAACATCACTCAGAGCCGTGGTCCAAACCTGCCAGACCCCAAGGAAAACTCACCAGTTTTTCCATCTTCATTAGCTTTACATCCTGCTGATGGAGTTTCTCATTCTTGATCTCCAGCACTGCTTTCAAACTTTCCAGCTCCTGTTCCAGATACATAATCTGCGGGTTTTTCTGAAAGATTTCCACAGAGTTTGCTTAGTACCCTGAATTTCAGGAACAGTTTAGGCATTTCTCTGTTATTCAGAAAGAGCAAGAAAATAAATACTGTGACGGCAGTTACTTTTTCTAAATGAAATTCAAGCCAGACAGTTTTGAACAAGATGATCTGCTACCACCTTCTCTAATTTTGTTTGTCAGTGGGCAGCTGCAGTTTTCCTTCGAAGCTTTATGTACAAGTGTGAAAAACCCTTGTGAGTCAAAGGAAGGCACTAAAGCTGTCACAGCGAAACTTACTTTGCAGGAGTGCCCAAAGGCTCCCTTTAAGGATAGGAGTTCCAAAATTTATTTCATATTACTCATAACCCATCCCAAGAGGTAATTAGAGTAAACACTGGAAGAGTTTTCAGGTGCTGGAGTAATTAAAAAAGCACCAGACACTGAAAGCTAGCCGCTTCAGTAGTAGCTGATTTTCAGTAGCTATCTGCTCCTGTAGCTGACTTCCCCTGTTTTGAGTCTGAAGGTAGCTGGTTCGTAAGCAGAAATTGAAAATTTTCTTTTTTATGTTCTCCTTAAAGCCTAGCAATGCAATTGCACATCAACACCTTGCGCTGCTGTAACACCCCTGACTTATCTGCAATACAGCAAGTTAGGGCTTTTTTATTTTTCCTTTTCCTGTTTTCCAGGAGGTGGAGGGGAGAGCAGGAGGGGGACGGGGCAAGGCCAGATCTGGTTTCCTCAAGGTTCTCTCTTCCAGAGTGGGGAACCATTCAAACACTGCAGAGTAAAACATATTCCCTAATTTCAAAGGCAAAGTCACAGGCAAAAAGAATAAGAAATAAAGCAAGTCTCAGTCTGTTTCCAGGTAGTCCGAGTGGAACGCAAACAGAAATGAATCAATGATTGAGTGTGTCATGTAACTAAGTTTATCTTTAACGAACAAAACTAATTTTAGCATATTTGGGTAAGAATACTGGTTTACCCACTGGGTAACAGCTTCACTGCTGCATCAGAACCCTACGACTCTCTGCGGGCAATGCCTGCAGTTCTGGGAGGCGGAGGCCCACGAGGACAGAGCCAGTGCGTTTCACAGGTCACAAGGGCCTCACCACCTACACATTTCATTCTCCTGCCTGGTTTGAAGCATTAGTGATTCTTATTCAATTTCTACTTTTGAACAGACGTCCGTGTGATGGTGGGGCGTGCTGCGCTGCCTCAGAGGAGGCGGCAGACAACTTGAACTTCATTCCTCCCTTTTATGGCTTTACACAGAATCTAGGAGCTAGTGAGAAAAGCGATCCTGAGAAGTTTAAATACAGCTCACAGTGTGTTCAAGATTTCCTTGGGGCTTTTTCCCTCCTCTACCCCAATGGTCGTAAAATGTCGTTTTGAAGTTAAATCTGAGCCATCACATTAGCTACTCAGTAGAACACAGAGCCAGATAAAAAGACCGAAAGGCCTAGGTGAGATTTAAGCAAAAAAGCTGGGAATATCAAGTGACACTATCTAAATAATACTGGAGACTTGGAAATACACCTCTGCCTTCAAAGGGCCAATGGGAATTTTGAGAGTGGAGAATTTGTGTTTAGTACAGAAGAATATACTGGGTCAAATCAGCATTCTTCCACTGAGAAGCCTCAGGTTTATCGCACACCTCATGCTGCCAGAACGCAAAGTACATTTGCAACTGTGTAAAAGGCACATGGCTACGCCTCCTTTAAATTAAACAACATCCGAGCATGCCTATGGATACAGTTCAAACTCCCAAGTGCAGCGTACAACACGTTCTCTTTGGTATCATCATCTCTCCCAACCACAGCAACGCATTGTGGTCACAGATTCTTCTTGCGGCAGCTCTGTCCTGCCACTTGAATCAGCAGTAAGAGAGAAAAAATAAATTTAATTCCCGTGAAAACTAGGGCACCTCCTACTAAAAGCATCCCAAATGAGTTTTTAAGCGTGGAATTTCTCTGTGGGTAAGCAGTACTAGTGGCGTTCCAGTTATTTCCAGGTAACCAGTAAGATAAGCATGTTTATGTCTAACCCTCCCAGTGCATGAAAAACCTCTCTCAGAGCACATTTCTAACCCAGGAGCATCACAGATAACAGCAGCCTTGGGAGGAAAGGCAGGACAAAATAAAAGTTTATCTGAAGGATAAGTCAGCAACAAGTATGACTCAACGTTTGACTAAATGCATTAGAGACTCAAGTACAAGAAGCGAGTTTTGCGGTAGCGATTAAGCCCACAGTGATCGTAGTGCTATTAGATCATTTAGCGACTGTCTGGAAGAAAGCTGTGGTACAAATTTTGCGTACCTGTTGGTCTTCAATTTAAGCTAGGCTGTAACTTACACCACTGACTTAGATATTCAGCAGCTTTATAGATTTATATTGTTAACCTTAATACGGAACATTGTAGTGCTTGAGGAGAAACTTCTGGCAGGCGAGCAATTTACATAAAATACTAGTCAAAGTATGGGAGCCCCACCAGGCTTGGTTTCAAACCTTTCGTATTATGCAATAAAATAGACCCAGGCTTACAAGATCTGCTCATGTGCATTACTTTTGAAGATCAAGACTTACAACATTGGCTTTTTCTTTGGCTATTTGTTTTTGCTCTTCTACTTTCAACTTCTCACTCAGAGAGTCGTTTTCACATTTTAATTCATCAATTCTTTTCTGAAATGAAAAGATACGGTATAGTTAGGCCAAGAATTCAGTGCACATCTCCAAACTGCCTTTTAAGTTCTAGGCTTTTGCAATGACCCCGCCCTTAACAAACCTCTAGCAATTCTTGCTTCTCTTTAAAGGAGTCCTCAAGCAACTTCCTTTCAGATTCGTGGGCGCTCTTGAGCTCTGCAACAAATGGTTTTTGCAGATTTTTAACAATGCGTAAGACAACGACAATTATTTTTGAAAGGCAGCAGCACAAAAAGCCAGCCAATACAGATATGCACAGATGCAGAGTCAATGAAAACACGGAAAGAACATTTATCATCAGTTGATCCAAAGCACGTACACAGTACCAGATTTATTGCTGCTTCAAGATTTGTTGATTGACCCCTCGCACATCCATTTCATTAGCTGACAGTGTGTCAATTTTAAAAGCATGCATCTACGTGCAACAAATGTATGAATTGAGCGCAAGAGCCACATCTGAGGAAAGCTGAGTTTCTGATGGGAGACACAGCAAAAATTGAAATTTTGCTTTCTAAAACCTTCTAGAAAAACACTTCCTTTCCTACTTTGGAGATGTCACAAAGAGGAGTTTGCTCTTTGATTGCAGCTGGAAGCGTCACCCGTTCTAATGACAAAAGTATCACTGGAAACTTGGCTATCAAGTGATGCTGGAGGGAGGATGGAAGCCATCATCACTTAAATCAATTAAATGCAGTGCCATTTAAAACTGAGCACACTCACCAGCCCCTCCCTAAAAAAACACCTTTGCCCCAGTACACTGTAAAGAGCATGCAATATTTCTCAGCATTGCCGTGTCAGTCTGGAAAGCACACAACCCTACTTATCCTCAGTTTCAGCTTTGAGGTGCTCCTTATAGAAACAGGAGAGTGAGAGCAATTACCCATTAACCTGCTTTCTGAGGACAGACTGCAATTCAGACATCTTTTACTGAAAGAAAAAGTGATCTCCACTCTTGAACGGTTTTAAAAGTTTCACTCAACTAAAACGGGATGATGGTTATTCCAGTACTTAAAATGAGACTTGCTCAGTTCCAAAAGAAGGAATTCAGCCAACGTTTTTAAAAAGAGCTGACTGCCAAGAACAATGAAATGGACATATTGATGAAGAAGTCTGAACGTTTTTCTTTGTGACCAGCAGTACGCTACAGCGTATGTACTTGCATACAAAATACTTGCCTGAAAAAGAGGACTCGTACTCCTTTTTCAGCTCTTCTACTTTTTCTGAGTGGCTGTTTTCAAGTTCCAGCTTAAAGTTTTCGTGTGTGATATTTAAATTGTCCACCTGCAAGAAGACAACATGATTCCTCCCCACCCCCACCTGTCAACTTAACCCTTGTTTGAAGTATTGTTCTAATGGCTTTACGCAGCATGTTGAGCATGTGTTAAATAGTCCAGGCAGCACTTAACTGATGGTCACAGAAGAAGCTAAGCCGCATACAACACCCGATAAATGAGAACGATGCCTTACAGTTTACCATTACCAGCAGGATGATGTATGCATCTGTCGCACACGCGGAGCTGTTGCAAAGCAAGGTCACAGGCCAGGTATGTCTTTATAAATCTTACAGCTTAAGCTGCCTCAGATAACCCAGTGGAGCTCCAGGGGTCACTGAAGCTTGCAGAACACAAGGAATCTCCACCATGTTTAAACACAAGCTTAAAATCTGGACAGCTTAGTGTAGTAATATTTTTATAGTTGCAACAAAGTGGGGTTTCACATTCGATAAAATAACCCCACTATTAATCAAAACCCCCAGTATTATCTGAAGTCTTACTTGCAGCAGAAAGCGATTGCTAGAGAACTTCTCTACTTTAAATGTCACAAACCTGCTCCTGGAGTTGCGCTTTGTACTTTTCTGCTTCTTCGATGCAGATACTTTGAAGTTTCTCACATTCTGCCGTGTAAAACTGTTTAAGCCTCTCCTCCAGCTCGGCTAAATCATTGTGATGTTGCTGGTTTAACTTGTGCAAAAATCCTTCATAAGCAGCTTGCAGTTCATTCCTGTCTCTCTCCAATTTCTCACACGCTGCAGAAGTGGTTACTGAAGATGTCAAAAGAAAAAAGCAACTGGATCAAGTTCAATGCTAATTTCACTGTCTTCATTACAAGTATTAAAGACAGTGAACACGCTGCACAGCAACAGGGTTACAGGAAGACAAATATAATTTATCCATGAAATGAGCAGCACCTCCAAGGACACATGAAAGGATCTTTGCAAAAATACAGGCTTCAGTGTTTCTTATCCTGACAATTAATGGAATCTAGTTAAGCCAGGAACCCATATAGAAAGCACAAGTGTGACAGTTTGTCATGGCATAGAAGAATGAATGTCTCACAAGAGACACTGGAGTGCTCCAATAAAAAAATTAATTGGATTTGCTACTTCACCTAATTTGATCCCGTTTCAGTAGCATATTTGTCAGAGTACTTCACTTTTTGATATATAAACCACTCAGCTAAATTTGAAGTCTTACTATCCTGAAGATCATCCGTTTGACATGTTACTCACACTCAGCTATGCAGCAGAGAAGCAATTCTAGCCTGACATGGACTGCCCAATACAGAACCGCCAATATGAAATGTACTGCTAATATGCATGTGCCCAAGATATTTAAATATGCACGATACAGAATAGTTTCAGGCAGAAAGTTCAGAGCATTAAGAAAACAGAAATGCTGCACCGAAAGCCTGGAAGCAAGGTGAAACGGGTCCTCTAACACAAGCGTGTGGTCACTGACCTTAAGCAAAACTGCTTCTATACAGACTCTAGTGCTTTGGTTTAAAATAAATTAGTCAGATGAGCACCTACTTAAGAGAAAGATCAACTAAACCATTAACTTGATCTTGATTCAAATATGGGAGAAGTCATGCATACATACACTTTATAGCAGCTTGGCACACTGCCCAAACAGTATAAATACAAACTCTACTCAAAAGCACGGGAAGATTCAAGGACTTTTGTGCACGCAGCGCAAAAGATTCTCACCACAGCTGTGCCTGAGCCTTAAGATTCATAAGTTACAGTATCATCAAGGGCCAATTCCCAAAGCAGCACTGGGCTTGGCTCGAGCACAGGCGGAGCTGGGGCAGCCTGCCCCAGCAGAGTGCCTCAAGTTACACATGTGTCTGTCGTACTCCCTCTTTGCTATGGCTCATCAAAAGCAAGCGAGTAACTTGATGAATGATACTTGCACTTTCTTAAGTAGACTGTAAAGAAGTCTTAGCCCTGCTGCTATCACCTGGAACCTGCAGTTGAACTAGAAAGTGTAGGAGTGAGCTGTAACACTTCATGGAAATCAGTCTGCATGTGCTTCTTCCCGAATTCGCTTTAACAGCAGGCTTAGCTCTGCGCTAGGTCTGTGTGAAAGATCTGCTGATCGGGGCAGATTTAAGCCAAGCTGTGCATCCCGTGACTGGCAACGATGCAACTAAAGGCTCAACTAAAATGTACCACAACCCAGGGAAGTGGTGGAGTCACCATCCCTGGAAGTATTTAAAGTCACATAGATGTGGTGCTTACAGACATGGCTCAGTGGTGGACTTGGCAGCGGTAGGGTAATGGCTGGACTTGATTTCAAAGGGTTTTTCCAACCTAAACAATTCTATGATTCTCTGCAACCCAAGCAGATTTCAGTTTTCTATACTTTCTATACCACCACCAAAAATGAATTTTATTTCCCTGTCTTATTCCTTCCACAGACTTCTATTATTACTGCTCCCTTTGGAAAAAAAACAGGGAAAAATTAGCATTCAACACTTGAACCACATTTCATTGGCATCATGTTATTGAATATATATGCTTGCATTGTCACAGTTTTGGGGAAGAGGAAACGTCATAGGTAGGGGACATTATTTTACAATGCGAAGAGCCAGGCAGTGAGCCAAATGGAGACGTTACGCAGCCAACCACATGCAGAACCATCTAGAGCAGAGTAAGAGGGGTATAGCTGAGCGGCAGGCAAATCACATGCCTCATTTGAGATAACTGTGGCAAGATGCTTCAAATGATCCACTTTAAAACCAACTGAGGAAGAAGCAAACATCCAATTCTTTATTCGTAAGGCCAGAGCCATTTGTTTGCCTCCGTTTATCTAAAAGAATGTGCTGCCTATCAGCATCTTATCTCTAAAAGTCAGCAAGCAGAACTTCAGGTGATCCAAAACACTTCAGAAGAAAAGCAAATAGCAAACCATGCCTTTGTCAAAGAAAATAGACACATCACTTCTTGTTGGGCCAGCCTGCAATTCAGATTTATGACAAGACTAATGTTAAAAAGGCTAACAAAAACTTTTAAAACTTGCATTGGTAGTTGAATGTTTTGTTACCTTAAAGGTAACTTCTGGCTTCTGCAAAGCTGGAGGCTGCAATGCCTCTTTGCAGATGGCAAGCCTGACTTGAATCGTGCCATGCAAACAAGCAGCAGAACCACCACACCGCCAGTGAGCTCCCAGTATCATGGTGACCCAAGAAACTGCACATGTGAAGCTTCAGCAAAAGCACCAACTGCAGAATTGCCAATCTGAACTTATGAGAAGCCCTGTGAACCAAAATTTGTCCCCATAGCCGAGATTCAAGTGTCTGCAGCATTTTCCACAGCCCTATCCATCTCCAGACTGAATCATGTACTTGATGATCGTACACTGCCTTGTTTTAAGAAAGGGACAAGTCATGAAAAAGGCAACAAAAATTCCTTTGTTTGGCCCCATATCCACTGCAAGGGGATGCTGCAAAACTCCTGTCTAACCAGGCTGGATGGTTACACAACTTATGAGTTTTCTCCTTGAACTCGGTGCTTAATTTTGAAGACAAATTTTTAAGTGGAGCACGTGCTCTTCCAGTAGCACACACAAAATCTCTATTTTGACTTCTCATCCACTTCAGAGACTCTTGAAGGGCAATGTTACAGAGTTTTTGTACACGACTGCTGTGCTTCCTTTCCCTTCTTAAAGCGCTTCCCTCCACAATGCTACATCCTCATTATGCCACACGTTATAGCGGACCACGGACCTTGAGCAAGAAAACAACAGGAGACAAATGATCCAACAGCATTTGAGAGAAAAATCAAGCCATATAGATGAAAAGATGTGCTGTCCATTAAGTTTGTCCAATCTGTAACACTTACACAGTTTTAAGCTTTAAGGACAGAGCATATGGAGTAATGTACTTGGCAGCCAGGAGCAAGATTTACTTCTTCATTCAAATAGCAAAGCCATTGATATTTTTCCCCGACTTGGCTGCCCCCACCTCTCCTCCCAGTCGTACAACAGTGTCCCTCCCTGTGTTACTACAACAGGGAGCAAGATTAGCGTGTATTTTTAGGCTTTTTACCAGCTGTTTATTATAAACGAAGGGCCTAGTTCTTTTGGGCAGAACCATGACCTCTGGCAATCGCAGCAAGTTTCTGAGATTTGGTAACAGAGTAACCTCAGACCAGAAATGCTGGTTTTGACATGTAAAATTAACATTCATTTGCAGTAGTTAGCAATGGCCACTTGCAGCTTGGGTATTTCATTGCAAAGCTTTGTATGTCCCAGGACCATAAAACAAATGCCTGCAAAAGAGAAGCGCGGAGAACCAGGCACGTGGCAACTCCCTGCAATCCTGCAAACAGCAGCAAATCCAGACCACATGAACAGCAGGACCAGCTGAAGGAGAGGACTGCAAAAATTGCCTCAGGATCCCCAAGAAATCCATTTCATATTTTCAGTAAAGGTAGCCAAGAGGTAAGACCTTACAGTTGTGCAGCACCTCCTTCTTACAAAATTTAGCTTTTTCTTATTCTAATCATAAAACAATTAATCATCCGGTATCAGTCCTTATGGCTAATCTACTTACATAAAAACATTTTTCAACTTACATTCCCCTAAAAGGCGCCACAACCACAGCTCTAGGAAGATAAAACATGATGGATTTTTTTTTAATCTTGAATTAAATTGTTTTGAAACAAACATTATCTTCATGAAATTGTTTCAGTCACTCACTGGTCTAGTTATGATTTATGAAAAGCCCTCAGACTGCCAGACATTTTGAAACAGAGGTCACTAGGACAGTAAACCAGCAGCATTTTAATAGATATCGGGGATGTGAAAGGGGAGAATTACCAGAACACATTAAGTATTTCGCATGGTGTTATGTCACAGCACACAACACTTTATTGCTCTAACTTCATACTTCACACTGCAAGATCTATTGTATATATTCTGTCGATCAGTAAGTCTACTGTAGACACAAAGGCTCATTTCCTTCTCTGTATAATTTATTTTAAAATGGTTGTCTAATAATTAATTAATGGTTTTGGCAGATTCTCAATATTAGGAATTCTACCCAAACATGCTTTCAAGTTTATAACCAAGTTTCTCTTGGTGTTACTTCTATAACGAAGCTAACCGTACAGGACGTTTAGCCACATTTCGTATTTGTGTTCTTGGGCGAGTTGAAACGAGGCAGGCGGACCAAGCAAGCATGCTTTAAGCTACATTTAAGTGGGTATGGTTGAATATATAGGCGAAGCATTCAGGTATCTGCCAGGAAGCTCCTACCCACTAACGCTGCAAACACTACGGTGTCAGCTGGTGGGCGGGCGTCTGAGTTGTGGCAAGTTACGCCCTGCCCCAAGTAACCGATAGAAATGCCTGCCTACTATTAAGGACCACCAAAACCTGAAAACCAAATCACATTCACTCCATCTGTCCGTAAAACACATTAGTCTTTTTTTTTTTTTCAATCCCAACCTCCAAAATATTTTAAAGGTTATTTATTAATAAAAAACAGCATGAAGGTATTTTGAAGAAAATACCGTTTCTCATTTGCAAGGCAGCAAACGGAGGGGAGAGAGGGGGGTTAGGCATTTGCCTGGCTGTACAGGATACGTGCAAGCCTCTTCAGCCCACTGAAAAAGGCTCACGAATGGCAATTTTCAAAAGGCCAAGGCAGGCACAGGCTGAGTCAGCTCTGCACCTGCTGTTTTGTGGCAGGACTGAGCTGGATCACGTCCAACACAGTTGCAAAGAGGCTCCAAAACAATCTGGAGTGCAATTAATTTAGAGGAGTAGTTTCGTACCTCTCAAGAATTATGCAGCTCTTGCAACTTCTGCTTAGGTAATTAAACAGGTAACTAGAAATAATTTATGCACCAGCTTGCATCTTAAGAAGGGAAACAGGTGGCAAACAGGACATCCGTACCTGGTCCAGGCTCCCTGAACCAAGGCATTTACATTCAAACCAAAAAGTTTAGTCTTTGTGGCTGGGTGACGGAAACCCAAGTTCAGAACCTGACTGTTAATGAATTCTAACGCCTTTGGAAAAGCCCATCCCCAAACACATCATCGTTGCTAACCCTCACGCGTTTCCAGCTACCAGGAGCAGAAAGCAGTGTCTGGTAACCGTCCTCTCCATGCCCCGCACAGCCATGCAGTCGCTGCCAAAGGCAGGTTCTGGGACTATAATGCATACTTCAATTGTTAAATAAAAAGGTATTTTGGTAGAAAGGGTCATACAGAACAACCTGGGAAAATGGACAATTTGACAGCGAACCACTTTGGTTTTGCAAGGTGCATCGAGGAGCTTGAGAGCGCGCACAATTCAACTTCCAAGCAAGAAACTGAGGAGTCCGAACTGTGCAGGGTGCAAGCCGCAGGAGATTTCTCGTTCCTCTCAAACTCGGCAACATGCAGGGCACAGACTACACCGAGCTGGGCACACCTGGTCCCTTTCCTAGCCTGCCTGTTCCCAAACTGCAAACCAACATGCCTTAAAAACACGGCAGCTGGGACTCCACGAGACACGCACACGTGTCCACGTGGCCAAAATAAGATTCAAACTGTACTTAACTTTCTGAGCCTATCTGTGCCTAGATCATACTGTGAATCAAAATTCACAGTACTTGCGTCAAAATAGCCTACAGAAATCTTAAGTTCAGCTATATCCGTTTAACACTGGCAATGGAAAGCTGATTAGCAGGTGTGTATTTAAACAGATTATTTTCGGCTAAAGCTACTGTTACAAGACTGCTTTTCTCACACCTTATCAACAAATGAGGTCTGGCTGGCTTCATTCATTTAACTTTTTTTTTTAAAAAAAAAAATCTTTCCAAAGCTAGACAGAATTGAAGACCTGTGTAGTTTTCCATTTCTGTGATTAAATCCACTTCCTTTACATGCTGAGGAGAAAACTACAGACAGGCTAGACGTGTGACACGGTTAACACAAAGGAGCTGCATGAAGATAAATGCCTCCCTGAAACCATGGTCTGGAAACCTTACAAAGGGAAGCGAGCCCGAGGCTGCCGTTCAGATGCTTCTGCAGAACTGACCCAGTAAGATCAGCTCCGCAAGGGGAAGGGCTGATGACCTCGGCCAGCAGCGCTGGCTGACAGCTCTGCGCACTCGGGTGTCACCGATCCATCAAACTCAGCTGCATTTGACAGTTTTTCTAGTTATCAACCTACTGAACGACATAGTCTTGCAATGGGAGTCCCACATATAAGCTCAGCAAGCTGTCAATCAAAACAGGAAGTTAACAAGTTTATGGGAAGCTCATTTAAGAGTAAAGCACCCTTAGAAAGAACTAAGCTTTTTTTTTTTTTTTTTAAAAAAAGCAAGCAAACAAAAAACCCACCAACCCAAAAAGCGGTAATGGGTAAAAGTGCTGGCTAGCTTTTCGTCTGCCCGTCTAGGCTGAATTTTCCCCCTCCTGATAAGTGACAAACATAGTACCTCGGCTGATAAAGTAATATTGAAGATGCAAGCACATGGAACAATAGAGACTTTCTTGCTCTGACAGCAACCCTTCTGAAGTCATTTTCATGATAAACAAAAGGGTTTGCCAAGAAAGGCACATGTATCTACATAAAAAAATAAATGTATTTTAGGATGTTTATAACACAACTTTATGGGAATGCAAGAAGCCCATTTCACACTAAGACTCTTGTTTTGTTGTTGTCACTTTAGGGTGACAGAAGTGCCAGCTGCAGCTGATGGGGGACAACCCTCCACCCCACTGCTCCTTCCCCCTTCTCCGCTCCAGCACCGGTGCTCCTTCAGCCACACGTGGAGCCAGACCAGGCAGCTTTGGGAAAACAGCACTTCCAGCCACCAGTTTTGAGCTGGCTTAGGTCCCCAGGCAGCTCAGCGTATGGCTCAGCGCACAGCTGCCGGGGCAGCAGGGCTGGCACAAGGCAGGACAGAGGGACACAAAGGCAGGAGGAGGCCAGGCTCTTCCAAAGCCAGCCGCTACTGAGACCTGCCTGAAACAACTGCAAAACTGCAATTCAGGTGCTTCATCAGTAGGAAGGTTAAAAAGATGCAGCCTGGCAGATGCCAGACCACCAAGCTCTAGAAAAGCCCCAGCTTTAGTTCTAAGCTTCCAAGAAAGAAAATGCTACGTATTTCTGCAGCGTCTTTGGCACTCTCATCTATTTAGGCTGCAAGGCTTTCTCTGCCTGTGATATTCCCCATTCACAGATCTGCAATTGTATGCGGCACCAAATAAGCTCTCAGAAAGCTGCATTTTAACATAACCTTCTAAATTGAATGACAGTAATAGTGACAAATGGAGAAGCCATGCTCTGTCGCTTCAGCTGGGGGAGATGGGGAGACCCTTCCCTCCCCACCAAGCCTCCAACTCTGAGTAGATGCCAGGGAATGCCCGCCTTGTTAATCAGCACTAAAAAAATAATCTGAACATTAGATGCACCATCTGCACGTAACAAGACCTGCATTTGCACTCAAGTTTGGCTGAGACAACACTCAACTTCCCAAGCATGTGAAAACAAACATTTCCAACTTTTCAACAATAAGTGACATATCTGAAAGTGCTCCACATGTATTACTTCTGCTTTCAAAGGTGTTCTTTTCCTTTCTTTCTAAAGGGGCTTCATCATAACAGAAGTGTGCTTTTATGAAATGCTCCTTTCACTTTCAAGTGCTATCATTTTCAGTCCAATGACTTTTTGCACTCCCCAAGATGATTCTGCTTTGAATTCAAATAAATGATATGAAGTTACCATTAAATGCAGTTAAATCAAGCTTTAAATTTGGCAAAACCAGCCCCTGCACATTATAGCTCAATTTCATATTATAGCTATCGACTAGGATGAGCTCAAAGATTTAATCTCATTAGCCTGATAGCATTTCCTCCTGTTAATTTTACACTCACTCACCTACAAGCCACTAAGGCAATACACAGATTTTTGCGGAGCATATTTTACAGGTTTATGAATTTTTTGCCAGCAAATCTCTAGAAGACAGCGTACAAATAAGTTAAGGATCAAACACAAGCATATCATCAGCCACCCTCCCATTTTTAAGAAAGGGTGTGCTTTGGTCATCAGAGGCATGTTTTGCGAGGAGGCCCCGCTAGGCGCAGGCAGATCAGTGCCAGGAATTCGGTGAACCTGGGGTCATGCTGTCAGGGCTCCAGGGAAATGCAGCGATTGAGGCATCTGAGCAGAATTCAGTCAGGGAATTAAATGACTGCTATTACAATACCAGGGCATCTGTCTTGCCGCAGATCTGTTTTGCTGCATTTCTGTTGTCATGAAAAACACAAAAATAAATCCTTACCTAGTTCTCCTCGAAGGTTAACTAGTTCTTGAGACAACTCCTTACGCTGTTTCAGTGCTTCCTCCCTCTGCAGAGAAAAAAAATGAACAAACCCAAATATTTAGTTACTAGTGATCTGAGCAGGGCACCTTCCAATAATTAACTTACATGTGTTCTGTAGGAAAACAAGAAGCAGGAGCAAGAAGCCAAGATATGAATCATTTAGGATAACAGTTCTGCTGTTACAAAATACACAGATGTTCTTCTGTTGTTAAGGAAGTTACACTTTAAAACAAAGAATAGCTTTTTCCAGGATAATAATGCAATTAAAATCCTACTTTGCGGCAATTAATTATATATTTTATGATGGGTGTAGCAACGTATGCCTCCAGGACAAATCAATTGATAACTGTCAAGGGCACGACAGTACAGTACATATGTGAAAGAGGCATGCATTAAATATTTACCTTAAGCTTACTTAAACAGAACCAAAAACTTTGCTAAATGCTCAGTCTTCCGTGACGGAACGGCACAGCCCTGTTCAAAGTTGAATCCAACCCACCCCACTGCTCGCAGTTCTTAATATTAAGACAGATGATGTTTCCTCTAACACATCTGTCCTCAAAACAAGCAGAAGCACCCATCTCCCCGCTTTGCCTAGGAGCTGCGCCTCGGCCAGGGGAAGGCAGCCGGCCAGGCCCCTCTGCCCCCAGACCCGCACCCCGGGGGAGAAGCGCAGGCACGGCCACGGTCGAGGCGCTCCGTGGCTCGGTGGCAGCGCCTCGCACCCACGGCTGTGCTGCAGAGACGACAAGGTCCGGGCTTCCTACTGCCAGGGCACCTTCACCTTGCTCACAGCTGAGCTCCTGTCCAGCTCCCTGACGTAGGAAAAGCGCCGCAAAACAAATACTAATTACCCTTGCAGCAGCACACTGAGAATAGAGGCACAGTTTGCTGCTAGAGCAGCCCATCCTCCAGCTCCGGCAGCCCCCTGCTCAGCCCCCCGGCACTCATAGGCGATGCGCAGGTGGTGGCACCACCAGCGAGGCTGGTCCGGCAACGCTGGACCTCGCCTCTGCAGGTTATCCTACTTCCGCGCCGATCGCTCCGACAGCGGCAGATACTGCAGCTTCTGCAATTGGCACAAGCAGCCAGCGATCACTTAAAGCCACAGCCCTTCTTTTATAAAAGGCGAGCCCCAGACATTAGACCGATCGATCTCCGCTTGCTCAAACGGCAGCCGGGATCACGAAGGGAATGCTGCCCTTCTCTGCGGATAATGGAGCTTATTTTTAGCCATTTTGAGCTTGCTATACGCTGCTTTCACACTTAATTTATTGATGCAAAAATAAGCCACGGGAGGCCTGAGCTGAATGGGAGAGGCACAGATACAGCAGCTTTGCTGCTGTCAATGCCCAGGCTTATGTTCACAGCCCCTGCGCACACAAACAGCTTGAAACTTGCTTCGCATGCTTTTCCTTCAGCTAGGATACATTAGAGAAAACATAGTAATAATGCACTGGCCCGAAAATCACTAAGACTTTTTCCATTAGCTGCTACGCAACTGACCACGGCAGATACGTTTGCACACGGGCAGGGCCACACCTGCACCTGCTCTTCTCCAGGGAAAACCTCACGTTTACAGCAGGTTCCCTGTTTGCCCCCGGTCGCTCTCGCCACAGCCTGACCCCCAGGCTAACGTCGGCACTTGCTCACCAGGTCGCCTGGTTAAGCGCACCCTGTCCTGGAGGTGAGAAATACTCACTGCATGCCTGCAGAACAAATGAAACAGTAAAATACACTGTTCTTAAGAAAAAATAGAGGGAATCAGAAATCAGAAATGAGTCACGCATTAAGGTCTGACACAAGACTAATCAAAATGAGTGATTTTTATGCTCTGTGCTCTCATCTGCTGCAAGTGATAGGAAATTATTCTGCAGCTGAAAAGGCTGGTTAGAAGAAAGGGCTAGCCCGTTACTAGAAATATTTGTATTTTTGACCTTGTATGGGAAAGATGTCCTTTTAATCACTACAGTTTAAGCAGTCTTAACAGTTATTTGGGCACTGACACACTGGTAGGGGTATTAAGTAGCTGTGCTGCAGTTTTACATTAAGCACTTAGAAGCTTTTTACAGTGACAGTGGGCTAAGACTGAAACCACGCCTCGCCCTCCACCATAAATTCTCAGGAGAGCGGAGAGCTCAGTTATTGAAAGGACTCGCCCTGCTCTTCCCTGCTTCCCTGCTCAGGAAGGAGAGATGAGTCATCTCGCTCCTGTTCAACACCAGTTCCTGTTACGGCCACAGCATCCAATGATGAAAACGTGAATGCTGCAGTGAGGTATTTGAGCCGCATTGTAGTGCGCTGGGACACAACCACGGAGTGGATTTGCAGGCGAGTTAGCTACCAAAGCACTTCTGTTTTCATGCTGTGGACTCCTGATGGGATTTTCCAGAGCTTTTACAGTAACCTTGTCCATTACTAAATTAGCATACAAACACACTTAGGAGATTTTTTTTTTTTTTTTAATGTGCCCCCTCCCCTTGGCTTGCATATTCATTCTTTATTCTAGTTCTCAAAAAGTCATTCTTGAAGCCGATTTCTTCCAGCCCACTCTATGGGTAAAACATCTCAAATCTTCCCCCCTCAGCCGGGCAGCTGCACCATGCCGCACACCCTTTGGAAATGCTGACATTTTTGGTTAGTGTTTCTGAAAGGCCTGCTTCATGGTCCACACATTTTGTATTTGTTTTTAGTTCAAGCAATTTGAAGAGAAAAGGGCATACGAGATCAGAATATAGTAAGGACTGACAGTGGCTGAGACTAAAAACCCAAAATAAGGTAGAATAACATTGCCTTACTAATTTTTTTCATAAGTGTTTCTTGCTTTCTGCTGCTCTTAAACCCTTTCACTTCCTACTGGTGCTGTTGTGACCTTGCGCCTATAACCTCCAGCTTGTCCATTCATAGTTTCACAAATAAAGGAATCCAGACAGACAGACTTGTAGCATCATCTCCTGTTAAGGAACATATTCAGAAAAAGCTAGCATTGAGACTGCCAGCCTAAAAGACGACTAAGAAGTTGCTCATTTGGTTAAGCAGCCACATGAAGTAGTCGGACTGACTAGCTGTTAATTTAGCACACTTTTATCTAGGTTCTGAGAGAACTGAAGCTCCAGGCACAAGGGTCTCCCCAAGAAAACATGAAAGTTTCCAAGACCTGAAATCTAAGTGCAGCAAAACACCAAAGACCACTTGAATAACTCAGTAAAGGTCATCTTTAGCATTTAATTTACAGACAGGTATGCACGTGCTTTGGGCTGGAATATCAAGCAACCTTCCAGTTTATGCTTCTAGTTGAAAGATCAATACCAGAAACTGAAACAGCAGAACCAAGTGGAAGCGTACAGGATGGAGCAATTTTGGCATTGTTCATTTATCCAGATAAATCTGGCAATAGGGATCATCTCGCTCAGCTGTCAGAGACTCAGGGAGGGTATTCACACCAATTTAAAGCTGTTTCTGGCACAATTTATGAGTTTATGCCAAGATCATATAGGACAACTAGGTACCTATTTTTCTTATTTCAAAAGAATCTACTGCAGGTGCACAAGAAATCCAGCTGAGCTTTAGCCAAAACATTCTCCCTACCTTAAACGTGGAAGCTGTAGAAAGGAACGAGAACAGAGCGTGAGGATAAAAGCTTTGCCACAGGCAACATCAGGGCAGTGCACCTCTGCTATTGGATGCTTCAAAAAAATTTTCAGCATAAGGAAGGAGACTTTGGCATTTCTTGTTCTCTGAAAGATTAGGCAGTTAAAAATCCTTCGTGTTTTGAAAGTTTAACAAGCGAGTTCCGGGGCATGTATGCCCTGCAGCAAGGACTTGGGAAGGCGAGGTATGCCCCACTACAGCTGGATGGAAAATGAAGAGGTCCAAGGTAGGGGAGGTCCAAGGCTGGAGAACATGACAGTTTCAAGATGACAAAAATGACCAGGCCAGGAATGGAAAAAATTACATATTTTCTCATTCATGTTTGTGTTACTGGCAGTTACGCAGCCCAGTTACAGGCTTAAAAGTATTTTTTCCTGGCAATCAGCTTTTTGCTACAGCTTGAGAATCAAATAGGCTAGCCTAGGGTCATCTTAGATACAAAGGAGGATGAAGATGCATCAGCATCTGAACAGTTTCTATTTTGCTCTTTGTAAAAGCAGGAAGCTCTACAAAAGGCCACATCCCAAAATGAACAAAAAAAGGTGTTCATACCAAGCATGTAAGCAGCCAACCTTCCTGGCTATATACCTATACCAAATCTTCATGTGAGAAAGACATCAGATACTGCCAAGAGCTCAGATTATGAGCAGTTCTCAAGCTGGAATGGGTGGGTATTCCTCAAGCATCCCACAGCTCCTTTGCAGACCCTGAAGCCAGGAGTATGGAGTCTTATGGCAAACTGGCAAGTCTTGTCTCCTAGAGGAGACGTGTGACTAGCCGGACCAACCATTTCAGGCTTCCCAGAACAGTCCAGATGCTGGCCAGGTGAGGTGGCCCTGGTGTGGGAGCCCCATGGTCTGCCTGCAAGTAAAGGCCGTGAGAGCCACAGATGGGCTTTTCGGCCAGGCCCAGCCTTATTCACCTTTTACAAGTTTTTCCTCCATGTTAAGAGCTACAAGTCCTTCAACAGCTACTTGACAGCAAACCATGGCAGAAAATGGGTTTCAAGTATCCGTCCAAATAAGCTAACACCACCCATCTGTTAGTAATTATCCACACAACACAGCTCACATTTTAAATGACCACACTCCTCCTGGAAACAAAACGCGTACTCTTTTGGAGTTGTACTGAAGAGAGAATTTACAAAAACCAATATTGAAAACTTCACGTTTCTATACCAAGACATGGGAGGGGTTGTTTTCTAATTTCAAGCAGCTATATCACACCAATATCTATCTGATAAGCTACTTGTCACACTTGCCTAGTCTACCCCGTGCAATGTATTGCCTCCTCCACGAGCTCTGTGGAGTTAGCAAGCTTCCGCCATTTAACAAACCCTCTCACTCAATTTTTCATCCTCAGATTAATGTTTCCAGATCTTCCTCAACATTGTAGTCATGTGAAGCCTTGTATCTTCTATCCATTAGCAGGTTCAGAAAAAGCATTGTGCATTGCCTGAACCAAATACTGCAAAGCACAGTAATACATTGCAATGGAACAGACACAACCCACTTCCAGGTCCTGAAATACCCCAGGGAGTCAGATCATGCCATGGGACATTTCCCATGACACAAACGTATAGCGATCATACTGGAACACCCCCCTCTTAACACTGGGATACGACGTGGTCCCTGCCTCACGCAAAGGGCAGCCACTGTACCTGCCTCTGATCTGGAAGGCTGTAGATCAGCCTTCTAGTTTTATCAGCAATACACTTCGTAAGCAAGTTATTTCAAGAGTGAAAACTTACAGAAGGAGAACATTAAGTGTTAAATATAAAACACTGATGCTTTTTTTAAAAAGCATTTTACTAGACCAGACCAAATAAAATTTGTTCAGAGCGCATAAAGCAGAAATTCATCGGCGCAAAGAACGGAAGCACTTAAATGTGTTTTATTGTCATATACAGGGCCAAATGCATTTTACTCTGGGAAAGGAAAGCCTTATTTTTGAAAGCTATTTGCTCTCAAACCACAAGCACTTACTCCTAAAATAAAACTTAGAAATACCGAGCATCTTAAAAAAATAATAATAAAATGTAGTTATTTGCAAACTCTTCTGTAACATGCGTGCTTAGACCTTACAGGTGATGAACTTTGTTTGTATGGTGAAAAAGATAATTTAAATATTTAATACTGGTGCAGTCTCAGTTGTCTAACAGAACTCAATACAGGATGAGTCTTTCTCATCCGAGGAGATATTCCCCTTACGGACAAAGCATTAGAAATTGGAGACTACTCCATCCTTGTGCCATACCAGTCATGAAAAGATGAGCATCGTCACTGGCTATAATGTAGGAACTGAGTCACATCTTTGCACGAACTCCAGTCACTCATATGTCATCAGCTATAGCTTGGAGGTAATTACGAAAGGGTAACAAAAGGGCCATTCATATCAGCTTTGCAGCGTGACATTTGCTTTGATTATTGTGGTCCTTATACGACAGTATTTCTACCAGTCCCTGTTCCTTCTTTGCTGGCAAAACCCAATCCTCTAAAAGAATCTTCCAATTAGAAACCAACAATTTCAGAAATGAATTTTTTGTAAACTCACCTGCCCTCCACCCCACTTAAAACCTTGAAATGTCATTTCTTTCACATCACTCAGATGCAAAAGCAAGCTTAAGAAATGAGCCAGGGAATTGGCAAAATGAACCGGTTTTACACCCTCTGCCCCACATATATTTTTGAAAGGAGCAGCGGACTATCACTGGAATAAAGTGAAAGTGTCATTAACCATCTCAAATCAATAAATATACAGCGAAATGATTACTTCTAAATTACTCTTGGCCTTTTTAGTGTTATGCATTGCGTTCTTACCATATGAAATAAGCAATCAGTTCTCACCTTGACTTATTACTTCAAACAGAATTCAGCTAAGCCTCAGAATACAACACTTAGATGATTAGCTGATACTCACTGTAATTTCTAATATTTTACTTCTCTCATTCGCTAGATATGTTTAAGGAGAATCAGCTGTTTATTCCCCAGTGTTTAGTGTGTGAAACACTAAAGGAGAGATCCAGCCAAACAGGATTCCTATGAGTCACTATATATTTAATGTGGATCATACACTTGCAGGCTCTTTATGCTTTTATAAGCTTTACATGGGATCTTATGCTCATACGGGATCTTTGGTTTCCCGTTTAGAAGAGACGTCCACCTTCATGCAATAGCCTCAAAGTTAGGTCCAGATGTAGTAATATGGGCTATTTAACTTCTCTGTAACAGCCTGTTTTCTACTATACAGGGTTTCTGAACTCCAATATCAGTTTTAGTTTGTCACGTAGAATGAATCCTTCCTTCCCTGTAAAAATTCTGATTTACTAAAAAAAAAGAGTTTACCCTATTTAAGCAATTACTTATTTCTCAGTATTTTCTAAAGTTTTTTGTCTCAGTTCATCTCATCTGAGTACAAAGTCTCCATCAGATACTCCGCAGCTTTGACAAGTTACACTGTCACAACTTAAGTTCCCACATCTACAGAACTGTAATTATCTTCATAAAGTTCTTTGAAATGTTAGAATATGAGATCCTATGCTTGAGCACAATAATACAGTCTTTTCTCTAGGTCATTCCACTTTTAGGTCTGTTTAGAATTTCATCTGAAAAGGCAGTACAAAACAAAAGAGGGAAACGAAAACCAAAGATGTTATCTTCTTTCTGCCACTAACGGCTCCCTTTGATTTTGATTTTGTATTAGATACATCTAGTTTGCCAGTGTCATTAATTCTGCATCTTCTTGGAAAAGAAAATATAGGAGAAATAGCAAGGTAGTCATGAGAATCAACTTCTCCATGAAAAGCAACACTGGTTGCCTGAAACACCAAGTTTGTTTTAGCCAATGGTGTCTTTTCTGAAGACACCTTTTGCTAGGAGTAGCTACAGGACAGGACTTCCTATTCTCTCCAGCTGTAACTCGTTCTGAGTAGCCAGGTGTACCCAATACATTGCTTAACTGAGGCGTCTTCTAAAAGTTATTTCCACCAGAGCCTAGTTTCACAGTAATTAATGGATTAAAAGCTTTTTTCTGGATGTTAGAGCTCACAAATCTTCAACCCGTTGCCAAAAATATTCTTGTCCATCAGCAGCCATGTGTTACAGGGACCTTGAGAATCATTTGAAACTTCTTGCTTTCCAACAACTACCCATCAGATGCAAACTGCTGGAGCCTAGGTTTGCTTTATGGGGGAAGCTACTGTGTTACTACTTAAATACTCTCTTTACTGAACAGAAAAATAATGAATTTGAGGAATTCAAATAATTATCTTTTGACTTCTGTTCTAAGTGATTTTTAAAATCTAAATAAACACAAAAATTAAATATCCTTATTCTCTCTTGTAAAAAGTGACATCCATATTTTGGGAAGCCAGGTTTAAAGAGCAGAAGGACACTTTGGATGAAAATCCTAACGAGAATCGGCCAAGTTTGATGTTAGGTTCTAGAAGATCAAAACTATAAATTCAACTCAAAAGACAGGTGCTCTGAACAGTAGACATGCCGATATATTTTGGATTTATAGGCCAAAAATATGACTGTTGCAAAACTTCCTTTTACTATAAATGGTTTTGAGTTTAGTGATGCAATGTGTACTTCTGCTCCATAAGGAGATATGCATTTCTTATTTGATAAATATAAATATCTTCTGGTGAACTTCCACAAAGGCCAGGACAGTTTTTTTCTAATACACATGTCCAGGTATTCCAAGATGGAAAAATCCTCTTTAAAGTGCCAAGAAGTTCCCAAGAAAATGACCATCTTGACTCTTGCAGTCATCCACATATCAGGAAATGCCAGTTATAGAAGCTCATATAGTTATGGTTAATTTCTATTTCCACCTAGAAATACTGATGCTTGTTTCAGCCACACAATTTCCAGCACATTGCTTATGTTGCTTCCTGTGTCACATCCACAATTAGTGGTATTCACATATTACTGTCAAGGCTCTATAGTTTCTCAAGTGGCATTTCCCTCTGTGAAGGAAACTTCTTGAAGATGTCACCACAGTCATTCCCAAATAAAGTTTGAACTGTAAATACTGGTCTTCCCATAACCATACCAAGAAAAGCACAACAGTGAAGTTTAGTTTCTGTTCATCTCTGTATCACCCTGCAGCACAAATTTGAAGCTTGTTTCTACAGCAGAATCTGTTGAGAGCTCTCAAACCACTTAGATTCACTTGTTAAGCTAGAAGAATAGAAGTGGGTGTTCATTAAATATTTTACCTAAAACTAAAGTTTTTTTAAACAGTCCGAGTAGTTCTGAATGTGGCGATTTACACATTAAAATGAGAGGGTGAAAACGTATTTGTCAATACCCACTTCGAACAGTCGTTCAAGTCACTCTAACAATACAATACCTTTTCACTTGAAAGCTAAATATCCCTTCAAGAGTCAAAACCAGATTTAAAACCAAGCTACCGCTGTGCTGCTAAGACACCCTCCACCCGCAAGCACATTGGAGTTGATACATGGCAGCGAGTTAGAGGTTCAAACACGCCAGCTGCAGCACTCACACAGCCTCGCAGGGCCAGCCCTGAGGCAGGGGAAGGGGCTGAGCACCACTCAGGAGACCCAGAGGCTGATCACAAGAGTCACCACCACCTCACCCTCATCAGCTGGTAATACACTCTTGCAAGACATCACAAAGACAATCTGAGTTTGGGATCTTCCTTCCCAGGGGAGCATCTGGCTCCTACCCACAGCAGCAGACCTCTCGGGCACCCCACGCCAGCACTGATGGTTCTTCACTCCCACTCCTTCCCACAGTGAACCACTGCGCAGGGGCACGCCCATAACGCTTTAGGTTATGGACAGACCTATAAAACTAGACCCATAACCTTTTTTCTTCTTGCTGATGGGATGCCTAAACTGGCTCCTCAAGGCTAGGCAAGCACCAGCCCATGCAGACACAAGGGCAAGGGAAAAGAGGGCAGGGCTGCAGGAGGGGCAGCCACGGCCTGACTTACCGCAGATGTACTAAACCATCTATTTGAAACCTCTGTGAGCACATCTGTTACTGAAGGAACAAGAAATAAATTCAAAATTATTGTGCAAAATGAATACCAGGGGAATTTAAAAGATCAACTGAAAGGCAGTGGTGCAAGTTTCAGTGCTTAACAGTTAAAGGTTAACAGAAGATGGCTTTCCTTGGCACTTGAAGCACTTATTGTAAATGGCTGATTTCACCATTTCCTCTGTACTGCCACTTTTCCTTTCTCAATTGACCTTAAAAAACAGGAAAATAGTTATGAAGTCACAGGAATTACCAGGGGATCAGGGGGAACGCAGTCGTCTAGTAAGACTAAGCTTGCTTTTGCTATTAGCTCGCAGTTTGACATGTGTTTCTAACGCTGCTAGTGCACAGACAGCTGCAACAACAGAAAAACTCAGTACAGCGTGGCATTCTCACCAGCCACGCCATTCTTTGCCACCAAGTATTCTGGATGCCAAGAGGATTTCCATCTGGTATTAACGCAGTGCAACAGTAGTTCCTGCGAGGTAGAAACTGGGTTTTTAGGATTTTTAAATTCAGAAAAGTCTTAGGAAAGGTAGTTAAGCATAGAAACCCCCTGGATAAACCCTGATAGTTCAAGTATGAAAGTATTATCAGAGACAGCTGTTAATATTGACAGCTCTGAGATAACGCTTGCAACACACAGATCTGAGCTCAGGCAGAGTTTTGTGAGAGATTCTTGCTCAGCCAGAAACAGCATAACAACATTGCTCAATCTTATTTAACCCTTTAGCATCAGCCTCTCAACTTCACTCCAGATGGGCTGGCTGCATTTTTAACAGAAGTCACTGCCAGCAAGTCCTGATTTCGTTCGCAGGTGTATGAGCTCACTTGAAATGGGATAAGAGGCAACTTTAAACTTTTGTGCAGAAATGCATTGGGACTCCCAGGGTGCGGGGGGAGCAAACCCAAAACAAACCCAACAGCTAAGTCACCTCCCAGTAACTTCGGCTTTGCAGGGAAAGCAGGAGAGGCTGGGGCAGGTTTTACCAAGAGGTTTGGGCTGGGCTGCACAGCTTCAAAGTGACCTAACAGCTCACTCCAGCTCTTTTCTCCATTTGGCCAGGCAGCCTGTCCTCAACCCTGTCTCACCCTTGCGCTGGCTCTGACCAGACATTAGGAGGGTCCACATCACTAATCTGGCAAAGAAATGCTCTCTCTTTGGCTGGCTTAGCTTTCTGGTAGTTGCAAGATGAATCAGCCTCCTGCAGGGACAGAGCAGGGACAGAGGAGTCCAGAGCAGGACCTTCCTCTGGTTACAGCAAGCAGTTTCACCAGCTTACACTGCATCGTGTCACTTCACACTTGCTCTACTTGGAGGAATGGAAGTACAGCTTTGCTCTTTATGTTAATCAACTAAGCATGATTTGGGGATTTTTTTTTTGTTTGTTTTTTTTAAAAAGAAAAAAAACACAGAAAAGCTGAAGCTACTTTCAGTTGGCTCCGCAGTAGTTTAGCTAAAGGCCCTGCTTTCCAAGGTAAAACCTGACTCCAAGTTTCTCCCTAAGTTTATCCAAAGAGTTAGAAAACTATATCAAAGGGGTCCCTAAGAGATACTTCGGAAAAATAAACATACGGCCAGTTGAAATTAAATTAGCTATACCAGACTCCACACCTCACCAGAAAGAAAGGAACAAAAAAAAAAAACACCCAAGCCCCAGCCAACGGAACCAAACAAATTTTCACAGTGTTCCCATACAGAAATCCTGCATGATGTTTTCCAGCTAAATACCAGGTTCTGATTATTCCTTACACCAGCCATGCAGAAGAGTCTTTCTCACCCCTATAGTAAGTACACAAGAATAAGACAGTGACTGTTCACCAAGCACTGTTGTGTCCTGGGAGAGAACAACCTCAATACCAATAACTGGTATGAAAGTATGTCATATTTAGCCCAGTTTCACTTACTTAGCCTTAACCCTCCAAGATTACTAATTTTATAGAATTAGAAATGAAGTATCTTTCCATCTGCAAAATAACAATGATGAGGAAGAGGAAGAAGGAGCAAAACTAGTAGTTTCTTCCATGCAGTCGTCTCTTCCCTCCATTTTCAACACCATCTTTTTTTTTTTTTTTAAAATAACCATTCCCATTATTCTTAAAACAAACAAACCAACCCACCCACTCACCGTGTTTAGACAAAGTGGCCTGTAAAATAGCCTGGAAGGAGCTAATACATATGACAGGCTTCTCCTTGTTAAATATCAGATTGATAAAGTACTCCTGAATTTTAAAAAGTTGCAATATAAAATATTTGAGAGATTAATCTAGGCCAAGACATTTAATTATAAAAGTTACCAAAAAAATCAAGGTGCTTATTATACAGTAATTGGAAGATTGCACAGAAGTTTAGCAGTGAGATTTTCACATATAAATTTCACAATTTCATGTTAGATGACAGGCATCCAGAAATCCTGTATGAAATTGCTTTGAAGATCTTAAACTAGTTCCTTAGCAGAGCAAGGTGTTCCAGTCAAAAACCTAACCAAACCAAATGCACAAAACTGGGTAAGAGTCACTGCTCTTACCAAGTTTAACCAGACTTGGACTTAAATGCAGAATTTTTAGATAAAATGAGAGCGATCAGATATCGCCCCATAAGAACAGAATGTCAGATTTCTGGCAGCATACTAAGACAACTCAGTGCTTTTTTGTAAACCAAACTATAAAATCACCACACATTGGAACAGCTGAAATAAAATTGATACCAATCTTGGAACATTAGTTATAAACGCAAGAGAAACTGCTATCAAAGCCTGCATCAACTGTTGCAGCATAAATCCACAACTGTTAGAATTTCCCTACCTTCAGATTTTTCTTCTCCAAAAGTTTTCAAAGGAGACCAAAAGCTTCTAGTGTAATATCAAACTCATTAAGTCATTATGTATGTCAAACAGACTAGAATAAACAAACATTAAACCACATCAGATTAATCCCACTCTGAATTCCAGGTGCCTTCTGATTTTTTTTTAATGTAATGTTGATAATCTTAAGACAGCACCAGAAATATGGGATTCAATAAATACAACCACTATAACTCACACTTTATTCCGAATAGCTCAAAAACGTATCAATGTCAGATAACAAAGCAAGGTCATGCAGATAATCTGTTGAAACAAGGGCAGAACTTGAAGTATATACTTGGAAAGGTACTCAACCCTGAAGGACACTCTGACTACAAACATTTTAAAAATTCTCTTCTGACAAGGATGTGAAGCCACAAAGAGGCCAAAAACCTCAGTGCCAGTGGTTTTATTTTCTCTAACTGATGCCAGGAGCAGATTTACTGCTGCATCTACAGGAAAACAGAAGTCACTGGAACGGAAACATGGATGTTATGTATCAGTATACTAATATTTTCAGAAGCCAAAACTGATTAGCTGCGCGTTTTTACCTCGGACTGCAGGTGTTGGATCACAACTGTTAATGCTTCAAACTTCTGGTTGCTGCTTGTCAGGAATTTTTTCAGCTGCAGGATGATTCCACTTTGGGTCTCACATTTTGTTTTGTACTGTGTCAGCTCTGCTGTTTTTGTGCCAGGAGAATGCACATCTGTGGAGGCTTGAGTCTGCACGCACGAGCTCCTGGGGCTCCGCTGCTTGCCCTTGTCAACTAAAACAGTAACAACAACAACTAATTAATATGCATTTTATGTTGGAAGTCTCACCAAAGCTTAAGACAGGTGCAAAAGGAAGTAGTTAGAAATTCTTATAAACGCTTCCTGAAATACTAACTCAGAGAAAGGGTTATTTCAGTAGCACTGCAGAGCAGACACCATCATCTGCCAGGTTAATTTCTAGCGCCATAGCCTTGTACAGAGTGTTCTGCACTTCATCCTTACCTTCATGTATTCTGTGGCTTACTTTTCAGCACGCTCTTCACACTGTGCTTTGAATAAATATTTTCATAAAATGCAAGATCTCTGTCACCCTACCTATCCAGTAACATACTTCTAACGTAAGAGTTGACTACTTCTGTTGGCAACATAGATTTCATGTTTCCTGCGCTCTAAAATATTCTGAATACAAACCCATTTCCCCTACATTTACTTGGTCTTTTTCTTCCTTTCAAAATTTTCATTGCAAAAATACCCCTCTCCACAGCTCAGATTTGAGCTTTATTAACTAGAGGTCTTGCAGCATTTCTTAGCGTCAGCAATTTCAATCGCAAGGATGAGACTTCAAAAAAATGCTCTGAAAATAATATATTTCAAGTTTGCCCCGCCACTCTTCATGGTCCAAGAATTACATCGTTGATTTAATATTCCTAGTTATGTTGCAACCTCAATCCCTTCACAGCACACAATCATCTCATGTCAGAGGAAACCACATTACATAATCCAGGCTTGACTCGTAAACACCATGGCGATTACTGGTTTCCCTGCTGCCTTCAGACTGGAAAGGGAGTACCGCACTGCTGTGCACACAGGGCCAGTCTTCCCCATTTGATCACACAGGGAATGAGCAAACACTTTTGCAATAAAAGGCTGATGCAATACATAAATATCCCTTAGCTATTTAGTGAAGACATCTTAGCAGGTTACTTTGCACAGTTTCAACTTAACAAGATTTCTTCAAGATAAAGTGAAAAAACCTGAGAGGTGAGATTTGGAGAAAAGAAAAATAGGAGCATGCAGAAGTGGGGCACGAACTACCCAGCCAGAAGTAGTTGCTCATGAACCCTTTCTGAAGCCCAAGCACCTGGTTTGAAGGTTGTCAAGTGGCTCTGGAGTAGTCCTAGCAGTGTAAGGTTCAATCACACAACTGCAGACAGTATTCATAACAAAAGCTTTGATTCTCAGTTAATGTTAGTCTCACTGACACATCAACTACTGCATTAATACATCAGTCATGCACAGCCCTCACTTGTTTTCAAAGCATTTGAAAACAAGTTTCCTGCTCAAAATACTGATGTCCTCTGTGCCTCTCTTACTGAGCCAGGTATAAAGCGCCTCCTGAGCCTATTAATTTTCCAAATAAATCCTCTCTAGGCAAGATTTTCTGTCATCCCACAGTTAGAGAACTGTCAGGATATTGCTTTATAATGTTCAGATGCTCTTGTATTCTTGGAGATTTCACAACATTTCTGTTCAGAGATGCTGGCTGGTAAAGGACACATTTTCAATTAGAAGCATTCTGTCTTGCAGTTTACTTGTAGAGATGATAAGAGGTATATCAACCCGATAACCCAAATCAAAATACAAATCTGAAGGGGAAAGAAAGATCAAGCTTGGCTGCCATTTCTAGTTAGCTTATTTTTACCACCCCCTTAACTAATGTGACCACTTTTTTCTCTCAGTGCAGACATAACAATGTCTTTTGATTAGACCTCTTTAAATGAATGCCAGCTCACATTTGAGAGCAACCATGTCAGATTTCCAGCAATCTTATGGAGAATACTGTGTTTAGGAAAATACTCCTTCAAAAATCACAAGAGACAATAATCAAGGGGAGAGGAAATAAAGAGCAGGGACTAGAGAATAAATATGCACAGTCAGTCAGTCCTTTCCTGCCCTACTGGCTCACATACTCCTACTCTCTCATATATTCCACCTCCCTTCCTGAATGCTCCAGTTACAATAAATAGAGAACTAGAGCGCTCTTAGATTTAAGGGTACTGGGTAAATTCACTGACATAGATGCTAATGTCATAATTTAATTAACTATATGAAATTATTTGTACATCCATTTGTATGACCCTGACAGAGCTGCATTAAACCTGAACAAATGATTGCAGACTATTTTTAGTCTGGGAAAAAATTACATCACATACTATTACCAAATGAAGGTATTTCATTTAAATACAGTGATACAACAGCTAACCACAAATGACATGAGACTCCAGATGTGCACTATTTCCAGAGTTCAGCCAGTCTTTTATCAGTTTGCTAGTTTCACACCATTGCTTTTATCATGGTGCCCAGACTACCAAGTCTTTTCCTAGAAGCTCACTCAAACATCCAACCAAGCCAACCCTGGATACTATACTAAAAAAAGCTGAACAAAAAACATGCACTAGAGAAATTCAGTGACATTCCTGTTGGCAATTTTATCATAGACATGTGGTATACACAGCCACTTCAAATGTTGAAAAGCATTTCTCTTCTAACACAAACGCTCTGTAGCATGAACTGCCTCTACAGATTAACACCAGAGACACTCCAATGCTTATTTATGGCCTACGTACCTCTGGGCAATGACAGATTGTTTCCAGATTTGTACAGAAGGCATGCTGTGATGTCAAAACAAAAGACATGCTTTCATTAAAACAAAAGCATCATGAGTCTAATTACTGATACAACACATCAGTGATGGACTCTAAATTAAAGACAACATTGATTACCAGCCCAAGTCCTCACTTTGGCCTTTTTACTTGCTACCTTCATATAGTCAGACTTGTAAAGCAAAACAATTTCCACCCTTAAGTTAGGTTCTGGACTCCTCTCCAACAGGCTTGAAAACACTGTACCCAATCTAGTTGAAATGCTCGATTTCTGAAAATCAGAAATCAGATTCTCAGGTACCACATGTAGCACCTTCTTCATACCAGTTTAAAATATAAATAAAAATCAGCACTGATTTTTGTGAAGTCTAAGCCTTGTGATCACAGAATCATTCACAGAAGATTCAATATCTCACTGGCACAAAGAATACCCCATGACCTTGGAAAAGGTCCAGAAATCCTCCCACTCCCTCTGCGGTTGCTACATGGATGGCAGCTGTGGACTCTAGTTCTTTGGGGAGAGTATTAAACCCATCCCAAGCTTTTCCATAAAGCAAACTGTTTCCCATACACAGCTTCTCTAGTTAATAGGCATTCAGCAGCAATATACAACTGTCTGTACATTAGGGTGTGTTCCATAAAGTTTTAATTTAATATTCGGGTATGGCCCAGTACTTGACATTGTGCTTGAACTTGCCTGGTACTGCTGGTTTCCTGAGCCTCTCTATCTTGTGCACGGTTGCTGGATTACCAGGCGAAACTTCTATCGCCCACATTTTGGTTTGCAGAACCAAATCGAAACCTTCCTTTGCTTGTCATGTACCAGGAAAGTCTGGATAGTAATCACGTACACTAGCTAGCAATTGTTTTCTTTAAACAAGAGATTAAGTTTCTAAAAAAATTACATTTCTTAAAAGCATTCCAAACAGCCTAAACAAACTACTTGACAAGCACAGGTAGGAACAAACTCACTTCTCTCCCCACACTTTGCAGTCACCATTGCCTTACCCCTAAGCACCTTCTTTTCACATTCCTCATCCAAACTGTTTGCTTCCACAGGTTTTTCAAAACCCGCATGTGTCTCGTGTAAGCATTTTTCAAAGAGAAATCCTTGCTCAACATTTTCTCTTGTAGGAAGATGCAGGCTGGTAAAAACTTTCTGCCTCTCCTCCATTTTCTGGAAAGCCTTGTCTACACATGTTAAATTGGTGCTCACTTCTTTGATCAGTAAGACCAGATCAGCCTGAGTATTTAATCGAGCTTCCATTTCTTCTCTTACTCGCCGAATTTCCTCAAGCACAGTTCTTATATCCAAGTGACTGGACTTCACCTCAGCTTTGAGATCTTCTTTCACCTGTTGCTGGCTCCTCTGCAGTGCTAACACTGTTCTGATTTCCTTTTGAGATGTTTCCATGTCATGCTTTAGTTCCTTCTGTCCAGCCTGCATTGCCTCCTGGCTAGCTTTCAATTCTGCCAACAGAGCGGCGAGGCACTCCATCCTGATCCCACGGGAGTCGTAGGACCTCTTCCAGTGTCACAGCTTCCAAGCGGTCAGGGACATTTGTGAGCTGGTAGCAGATTTCCCTGGATAGCAAGAGAGCTAGCACGTATCCCACCTCAATTTACAGCATGATGCAGTGAAAGTACTAGGTAAAAGTCTAGTACAAGATAAGACTAAATAAAATACTTCAATAGGAAGGGCTCTAGAGCCAGAGCTCCTTCTCAGGACTCAGCCAGAGCACTAATCAGTTTAATTGGCAGATTATGCCACACCTGAATTTTTCAAAATCTTTTGCTGACATCATTGTACATGGGACGTCACCCCAAAAGCCACTCCCAACAGTCATTTGATCTGTGCATCAATCAAAGTATGCCTGGGCATCAGTAACCAGGTTTGTTGCAACGCAGCCAAACATTCTGCAAGAATGCAGCGGCCCTTCCTTTCCAACACAAACGCTCAAAAGGAGCCCGAATTGCCTGCAGGAGCTGAAAGCCAAACAGTTTGACAGCGCTTACTTATTTCAATTGTATATTCAACAAGGTGGTTATGCACCTGTCCTTCTGCTAATTTTTTTCCAGTGGAGGTTCAGGGGTACATCTGTGAGCACATTGGACACTGCCCCACTCCCGCTGAACGCCCTCACCATTCCCACAGCGAGCAATGCTCTTTTAGCCATCTTTGGAAGAACCCGCATCCTGAGGAAGCCCTCTAGTCCATAAACAATAAACAGTTACCAGAGCAATCTGGGAAAAAAAAACCTGACTAATGAGATATTTTTGGCAGGTTAGGGAGACTAAGCATTTTAGCTACCAGGTCTGAGTGTTAACCTTCCTCTGTAAAAGCTAAGGCTTCTTACTTTTAAGCACAGAACTCATAATAGGTCTAGGCTCCACGTAAAACAGGTAGGTTAATGACACCAGGCTGTTAGGGTTTTTTGGTGGTGGTTCCCTACCCCCCACCCAGCCACTGGATTAAATTTGGAAAAAATGACCAACACAACATAGATCTTGGTCTACAGAAGGCGTCACTGTCTGCCTTCAAAGAGGTGAGCTGGGATTCAGCACAGCACCCAGTGGAGTGGGACTCTGAGCAGCACACAAGTTGGAGCTCAGGAGAGCTTTTATGCTACATCCTTAGCCCTGTCACGACTCCAGGATGCCTTTAGAGACAGTGATGATCCCACAGACACCCCAGAGCAGAGGACCTATGCTATCCATCCAAAACTGCAACAACCCCCCCCATCAGCACCATCTTGGGCAGGGAAGCATCATTAAGAAAACCAATAGTCCATGCATGCACAGATGCAGGATTTCCAACTCACCAAAGTGCTGCTGGCTAAAAAGCCAATCTTGGGAGTTTACTGCTCACTTGCCCGTTCACCTCCAGGCATACTCATGGGGCCAAGAAGGTATCAGAGATGCATCCTCCACACAGAGCACCTCACAGCTTTCAGGTATCCCAACTGTCCTGCTTCCCCAGTGGTATCACAGCCCCTGGTGGACACAGCACTGATGGTGGAGCTTTTTTCCAAGTCTGTATCACCTGCCAGAAGGCCAGACATGGATTTTCTAATGGGAACTACAGGCTGGAGGTCTCGTTTCTTCCCCCCCAGCCCCTTGTCCCATTTCTAGCTGGACAGCTATCCTGAGAGCTCCTAAGCGTTATTTTTCACATACAGTCACCACTGAGGACCAGTACACAAAACAGACTACAGAAGCACAATCTGAAGTCTGAATTCAGGTAACATCTTTGACAATGAATTTACGTAGGTGAAGAGAACCAGGTACGAGCATTAGCAGTACTTCTGCACCCCTAGACCAACACCTGCAGTAATTCCATTCAGCGGTATAACTCTTCATTCAAACCTTCACCACAACTTAGTGGTTCCTAAAAATCTCATCGACAGAGGTGAAGCACTTGCAAAAACTTTGTCAGACACTTCCTGGCAGCAAATGAGAATCCAGCTCAATTGATTTCCACTGGTTCGGTTACGATACAGGTAGAGAACAGGTGTCTCGCTATGAGAGGGAGGGTATTCATGAGGCTTATAGATGTAACCATCCAAGATTTAAATCTTCTTGACAGCTTCTGGTAGCCAACACTGATCCTGAGGATCAGCTCAAAGTACCATCCTGCATAAGTTTCATTTTCTGGTGATTTTAAAGGTATAATTCCACGAAGAGTGCATGCAGTGATTTCAGCTGGGTAAAAAAAGGGGGTATCCAACTGATACCCTCTGTAGAGGAACACGCTCCCCAAGACAGTGACTCAAAGCAGAATCCTAACCGGGAAATCAAGGTGGGCTTGAGGGAAGCCTTTCTCTATAAGCCACACCAACAGCCTAGCTGACAAAGCTCAGGTGACTACAGGTTCTGCAATTGTCATTCCTGTCCAACATCACTAAATCCAAAGGCTTCAGCCTCTCTTCTACACGTGTGCGTACCCACCCCAACTGCCAAGTGCTCTCTGCTATGATGTAATAAACTGTGAAGAAAAGCTGTCCTTGAAAACTAGTTTCTTGCTCTATATGAA
Organism: Phalacrocorax carbo; assembly: GCF_963921805.1. Lineage (NCBI taxonomy): Eukaryota > Metazoa > Chordata > Aves > Suliformes > Phalacrocoracidae > Phalacrocorax > Phalacrocorax carbo. The sequence goes on from NC_087516.1 coordinate 33,909,860, forward strand.
TACGTAAATTCCACCCAGAACATAATTAATGTGTCTGGTACATTCCTCACTCAAACCAAGAGGTCTGATCACAAAGGACTCTAGTGATTGGTAAAAATCATCCTCTTTACATAGCTTCCAGGCAGGTTTACTTTTCTCCACTGTGGAAGACACTCTTCAAAAACTTTCCTAAAATTAAATTTGTAGGTGGATACTACAAAACAAATTTGAAGTCTACAGACGTTGCTGGTACTCTGATTTTTACAACCCATCTCTCAACAGGAATGCTTGGTAGTAGCCAATGACAAAAAAACAATAGCTTTCATCAATGCACAAGTTTCCCAACTTAGAATTCATCATCTCAGAACTACCTGTTTCTGCTTCTGCACATCAGCTTCTGCTCCAGCTAAGATGCCTCTATCCTTGATGCATCTCAAGTATCTTAATGTTTTCTCCTGTTTATGAAAAAAAACCCTCGTGGCTTCATAGACTAGCAGAAATCAGACACTGACAAGGATTTCCTCTCAAGAGTAAATTAATGATTAGAGGAAAAAAAAAAAGCACCTTATTAAATACAATCTGGTCTATTTGGGTGGGATTTGTTGGGGGTGTGTTTCTTTTTTTAAAGTGTTTCTTTTGCTTCACAGAAACACAGACATCTTTAACACAACTAGCTACCAGCAAACACAAAATATCCCTATTTTTATAGCTCTAATAAGAATAAAATCCATGGGGTTAAAACATCTGAGAAAACCACTATGCATAGTGTTGACATCAGCACATAAACTCACCAAACCACAGTAACAGTTATATTTTACAGTGCTAAGTAATACAGCACATTTGAAATATTAAACAAAAGTATTTACACAAAGCTTACAGTGAATCACAAAAAATTCCATTACTTTGACCTTCAGGGTGGTTTCATGTTCTGTGGGGCTGACCAGTTTGTACAACTAGGATTGGGGTCAGACTTAAAACAGCAACCAGATATTTTCACTTCCCAAACACGAAAGAGGAAGCATCTAGTTCCATCTACATATTGACTTTTCCCTTTTTTTCAAAAAGTCTTTTTTACACCTGATAATAATTTGTAACTGAACACCCTCCTCCACCAAAAAAACCCAAAACAACCACCAAACAACCCACAAACAACCCTTCCCCCCCCCCCCCCCGCGACTTCTTTGCCAGCCTAATGCCAAGAGTTTGAGAACTAAATGAAAAAAAGAGTAGGAACTGGGGGGGGGGGGGGGGGCTACAGAAGAGAGTACTTGCTACATATAACAGGAGGGAACAGGGAACACTTGGACAAGAATATATTCCTTGCAAACTAGGTATATACTCATATTTATGAAATCAGCCAGGTTACAACTAAAATATTGAAATAAAGGTAATGACATATGAAGTGCTGCCAACACATCCCACAACACACGCTCAATCAAGTTGTGGAAAGCATTAGAAAACATGTATCCTGTACAATATTAACAGTCATGAAACACAAAGCTGTGTTCAGTGGAGTTTTGAGCTGAGTCAGATTTCTCCAAATACACTGATAAATGCTAAACTTGAAGGCCCACCTGTTTTTATTAAAGCCTGAAGAACACAGACCTACACTGCCAGCCTTTACTCTAGATGCTTTATCTTTTCCTCGTATAAGCGAGCTAGTCCCATCAATGCAGTACTGCATGACCCATGGGTCTAGTTCTGGGGGTTTTTTTGTTTTGGTCCACTCCCCCTCCTTTGGGAGTTATCAAATCTCAGTCTCGCATCTGAACCTGCCCATAAGCAAGTACATAACTTTGCCCTGTATGTTAATCTTTACACAGCTGGTTCCAAAACCTCATAAAAACTCTACAAATCTCCCATCATCCTCCCCCACTGCTCTCCCGCTGCTGCAGTGCGTACAAGCTATTCAAGCAATGCAACAGAAAGACTCATCAACCATTTGATATCACAGCTTTGATTTTAAAGTTTGCCTCGTGACAAGCTACAGCACTTCAGAGAGGCAGACTTAAGAACATACATATAAATAAGGATGCTGTTGGGTTTAATCTGCAGTGGTACGTACGTTATCTTTGAGAGGACCTAGAAATTTGGCTAGCTGTAACCTACCACCCTATAGTCTTTTAAAACTCCTGCTCTGGGCTATAAACCCAGGAAGCGGTTTGAGACAGGTATAGAGGGCAAGCAACCACAAAAATAAATTAACAGTGTCTGCAGAGGGCCTTACAGGCTAGACCTGGATGGAATTCTTCCAATACCCCAGCCTCTCCACAGCTCCATCAACTGTAATTTTTGCCTATATCCATCCAGCTTGGCAGGTGTTAAACACACACCTTCCTGCTGTGCCTCTGAGAGTCCGGGCTGGTGACTGTACGAACACTCCTGAAGAAGTGATGTTTTGTTTCTAAGCTCTGACTCAGGCCTGTCCGTAATAAGCTGGTACAGACAGCCCTGACTTGCTCTGTTCACACTTCAAGCGCACCAGTCATGAGCCAGTTCTAATCCTCAGCAGTGACTTCATTTTTCAGAGATGTGCCTGGAAAATTAGCCCAACTGAAATGCTTAAAAAGATGCTGTACCTCAGGAACCTTTCTATTTACTTATTTAGCTGGTCTTGTCTCAAAGCAGCTGGGGGAAGAGAAACAGCACTTCTCATCTTGCATCTCTCCCAGCACCAACATAGTCTGAAGCCAAAGACGACAACTAAATGCTTCCTAAAGTAGCACGGCAGCTCTCTGTTCCTTTTACTCTTACTGTAACCTCTTGAGTTTCCCTTCTTGGAAGTCAAACACAAGCCTGTATCCAGGAGCACCAATTTATTTTAGCTGTCATCAAATCCTTTTCAAAGTTGTTCTGAACCAAACCAACCACCACCACCACAGAGGCTTTTGAAAAGGTTGCAGGAACTGAACAAAATTTTACTGCAGGAAGGTAAAACCTGACCTAGATGCTTAAACTGACTCAGCAGGATTAAAATGTACATAACAGAAATGCCTTTGCAGGGGTACAAAGGTTTTTCAGCATGTATTTTTTAAATGCTGTACATCCTGGAGTGCAGAATCATCACATATGATTCCAGGCATTCAGTCTGAAGTACTGTTTCTGAAGTCTGTGACTGTCCTCTCATGCAACTCCTCTGTTGACTTACAGTATTACAGCACTGACTTCTACCCTCATTACAGCATTTTAAATCCATTCTTTTTTGATCCTCACAGCTGGCCTCATGACAGGGTATTCTCTTTATACACGACGGTGAAAAGGAAAGGGAAATCTCAGATGTATTTACGTACTTCAAAGAGCTCTATGCCTGTTTAATGTTTTAATCGCATGCTTAAATCACACACATCTTGCAGCACTGGCCACACGGGGTTTCAAGCTGGTAGGAGCAAGTCTCTTTTGAAGCAAAACCTATTAGCTTGTCAAACACTTTCCTGTCCGTTACAACACTGTTAGGTAAGAAACTAAATGTTTACACACCACACCAGAGTCCTGCAGCCTAAAGCTGTTAACCTAGAAACTATAATATACCACATGCAGCTCTTCATTAGCATCCCACTTGTTGACACAACAAACGGAGCATGAACCAAGAGCACTGTTTTGTTACAGCACAGTTTACGCAGAAAGAAGGGTAGAAGAAGGGTGGAAGAGGAAACCTGCAAATACAGACAACTAGGAAGAAACCAAGAGCTAGCAAGCAAGGCCCGTTTTCCAACTGCACATCTTTCTAAGTGACCTTCTGCATAACCTCCACAAAAGACTCAGCAACCTGAAGCAGTCCTTAACTCCTGCACAAGGGTTCTTCTGAAGACTGAAGCCTACTCCTTGCCAGTTAATCAAACACATACTTCATACTCTTTCAGGCTCTGAAGTGATAACCCACAGAGTGTAGAAAGCCCTCTGCCCTACAGTGTGATCGTCTGGACTTTTTCCGTGGGGTTATGAGCAATCTTTTTGTGAGGGAGAGCGCGCTTTCCCTGCTATCAGGAGGGGATGGGGACAGCCACAAGTCCAAGGCAAGCAAAATATCAACAACCCAAGGGTGACATTGCACTAAGGCTCCTAGATAAACCTCAGTACATCATCTTTCCAGTTCCTACCCCAAAAGATTCTTACATGACAGCCTTTAAACGGAGTTCCCTGCAGGTACAGGCCTATTAAAATTAACTATCCATTAAAGCCTCAGTATTTCTCAACTGAAAACATGCCTTCATCTGAGCAATAAACACTTACGTGTCTTTGTTTCCCTAAGATGTCACCTGTTCTACAGACTATGGCTCTCAAGCTTGTAGAACTGTTTTAGGATGTTGTCAAATGCACTACTGATCATCTAGAACTCAGTGCTTTTCCCCCTAGAGGAAGCACGCTAGCAACACACATTTTCACTTGCCAGTAATTTGGTATGACCTGTTACTACACTGATTAAGCATACAGAACCTCCATGTTGCATTAGCCTTACGTGCATTTCTGAAGATTATAATTTATGTTTTAAAACCTACCTTAACCTTATATTGAAGCTTTGCAAGGAGCTAGATTATGATGTTTGTAAAGATACCTAAACTACATCTGAGAAAATGCATTCCCTTCCAAATGGCTGGTGGCTTCCAAAATAAAAGCACAAGGATGAGTGTTAGCTCAACTCATCACTGCAACTGCGTCATCAAACAGTCTGTGCATTTTTTAAAGAGCAAGTTTTGAAGCAAAGTCCAGTGATCAAGACACTCTTCAACTGTGTGCTACGCTGTCTTACTGTTACATGTTTGTCTGTCATTTCACCAGTAGCTGTTTCTTTTCCAGTCTTGATGATGACAGTTAGTATCGGGTGAGATGATGTCAAATGGCAACACATTTTGTCAACCCCAGTAGCGGTGCATTGGCAAAGTCGGTGATGATGGCAGGAAAGAATTTAAAAAACACCGCAAAATAGCAACGTCCAAATTTTCTAGCAAATTAGAAGACTGGAAGGGATAATCTTTGTAAAACATGACTTGTAAAGGACCTAAAGGAGTCCCAGACTTGAACATTAAGTGTGTAATTAATTATGAGACAGATGTCTGCCTGTTAAATGCACAGTATACATGCAAGCCTGACTAATACTAATACTCATAACACTAATAATCTCAGCATTCTGCTCATAACTCTTTTCACCTTATGTATACAGGCCTACCTTACAGAAGCACTAGTTGAGTTTTGAACACATAATATACAAAGCAATTTTGTCTTCATATTGTGTTCACAATATATTTGGTCAAGTTTACTGGAATTGTAGCATCTAGAATTGAATTAGGTTTTCATCTAGCTAGTACATATCAAGCATGATTATGAGCCACGTATCAACTACGAAGATAAAATATTAATAAACCCACCAGATGTTCAGAGATGGCTGCAAATTAAATAAACAAATTTGAAATGCTATGCAATTTCCTGAAGACAACTCTAACATGCACCAGCTAGACGACCAGTGGATCAGGGTTGTTCTGGTTATTTTCTAAATAACCAAGCGCAATACTGACGATTGATTTCTTAGCTTGTTCTGAACTAGGATGAAGCCTGACACATGCTAGTTAACCATACAGTGCTACATACCACTGTCTGAGGGAAAAGCAAAAGGAGAAGGAAGATGGTAGAACTCATTTATTGTATTAACAAAGCAAAGCCTAGAGTGTGGATGTTTTCATACTAGAGGGACGACCATATGTAAACTAATGAAAGAACCCTTTGCCCACCTTAAAAGAAAAACCCTACTACAGTGAGTCATCCATTTTTAAGGACAAAGATGATAAGAGGATGGAAAGTAATTGCATGAGGAAGTGTTACGGTGTGCTGATGCCTTGGCCAATACCGACCAAGTTAAAGTCTGAAGTACATCTCAATCTGTTATTCTTGGTTTAGGCATCAGTTCATCATATAAGCCACAGGCAGCCTTAAATCAATGAATTCCGTAGGTTTTCAAGGAAAAATATTGCTTTACTGGAAGCTAGCAATTATGTTTCGATAAGGGGTTTATTTAAGTTTCTAGTTCAGGTATTGCTCTGAGTAGGCAAAGAGACATCTGAAGCAGTCCTTTTTTTCCTGTATACCTTCTTATAGTTGCAGCTGTGCCATGTCATCCTTGAAACATACACCCACCCAGAGAACCAAGCACAGAGTGATGTTGAAGACTGATGCTCCTTGCTCCTCTCTGCTCCTATTTCCTCTCCTCTGCCTTCTCTATTTCCACCTCCTGTACAAGAAGTTGCTCCTTGTTGTCTGGTGCCCTCTACTGCTTCATCACAAGTACAGGACATGGCATGTTTTTGCCCTTTGTTCTGCAGCCTCTGTGTACAACGTAAGGACCCAGTCAAATGGGACAGAGAATCCCACCACCACCAGTTCACACCATCTGCAAGACCTCCCCAGATCCCATTAATTACCTCCACAGTGCAAATCCTGATCCCTTCTTCTTACCTCCACATCCTGCCAATTTCCCTGTTTGCAGACATTTGGATGTGGGATATCTTCACATCAGAGAAAAGATGTTCAGCAGGGACAGAGTGTGTATGGTGTTACAGGACGAAGCCCACTATATACCCACAGGTACGTAGGAAACCCTCACACAACACCAGAGAGCAGAATGATGTTAAGACAACCTTTACCTTTTCTAGCCTTTCTGAAGATGCAAGATCTCACATGCGATCGGGGGTGAAATGGCAGAAGCACAGCCAGAAAGGAAGAAGCCATCTGAGTTGCAATGCTTGAACTCATTCCTTCCTTAATACTGTAGTCCACCCTACCATGCTCAGCGTCAGAAACATAGGGCTGCAAGAAACCTCCAGAAACCATTTACATCACTCCTTGTTGAGGCAAGGTAAACACAGCCTAGACATAAAAGGCATTTCACCAGACCGGTCAACTGTTTTACGTCTTACCACAAAACACCCCCTTGCATTTTTTTCATGGTATCTTTTATCTTTTCTTCCAGCTCAAACCTGATGTGACTTCATGTAGATTAAACCACTGACTAATCTCTCTACATGCCACATACTTCATGCAGATATTAACAGGCTAGCTGAGAGGTTCTCTTCTGTTCTCACATGTGCACAGCAGTCTCCTGCGTTCTGGGAAGTCAGATACGTAGATAGCTTAACTATTTTTCAACTCCTTTTTAACATGCTTTGTTCCAAAAGGGCTGGCAAGCATTTGAAGCATGCTAGAGATAAACATGAAGTAACTGGGAGACACACTCTTACAAATCCAAGTAAAGGAAGTTAACAGAATTTTCTACATCACAAATTTATTCTAGATCTATGTATTCAACTTGGCTCCAACCACCTTATGTTTTAACAGCTAACTGTAGGAAGAACTCCAAACAGGATTCTTGTAGCATATAGAATCAAGCCTTTAAGTTCAAAAGTCACTTTCTCCTTATGTACAGTGGAGGACAACTTAGTTGCAATAAAGGCAACAAACCCCAAAACAACCCAGAATTAATTTGGAACTTCAACTGAATCACTGAACTTAATTTCTTCAGTGTGCCTGCCCCTAATTCAATGTAGCTGTTTTTCCCTCACAACCAATACATGATTAGTTAACTGCCAGAATTAGATTCAAGAATTTGGTATTTCTCCCTGGTTTTTCTGAACTGCTCATAGTCTTTCAGAGCAAGAGTCTATGTAAGGCTCAGTAATTTGCAAGGAACCACAATTTTCCCCTGAAAACAACTGTACAAAAGAGACCTATAAAATATATTTTTGTCCACAAGACTAGCACATTAACATCCAATATTATTTCTTGTGCAGTACCTGCAGCTATCTTGGATGGGCAGGGCAGAGTGGCTTTTAGTTTGAATTCAGAAGCTATTTATTCAATGACACTAGTATAAGCTGATGTTATACGACTGTAAGAGACATCACTGGACTTAAGCGTGGCACTGAAATGTTGCCTAAAGGATATTATGGAAGAAAAAGTAGGACAAGCAGAGTGGGAATTTAAAAAGCCTCCAGAACCTTGGTTATATTTGGTATTATTGCCTCTTTCCCAAAACTGTTTCTGAACATAACCAGCAACAGCTTCCTGTGTTTATGAAACTCTATGTCTATTTAAACACAAATAAATCCAGATTAGACTCAAATTCACTTACTTTCTTCTTTAAAAGCAAGGTGATAGCACTTCTACACATATAGGAAGCACTGTAACCAATGCTAAGTTATCCATAATAATCATACTTTATCTACCAAAAGATCACTAAAACGGTCAATTCAAACATTTTCCTCACAAACTAGATGAGTGCAGTTTGCAATTTCAAGTTACAAAATAAATAGCTAACATCCAAATTCTCCTTCTGATACCTTTTAGAAAAGTAAAATTTCTGAGTATAAGAGTATAAAACAATTCAGAGACCAAGTTGGATGTGAAAAAAAAAAAATCAGTTAATACATAGGCATGATTAAGCTTATAGGTTGGAAATAAACTGCGAAGAGTAAAATTTACCGTAACTATCTGACTTCCCAAACCCCTTCAAGAACCAGTCCTAGAGCTCTTAAGAGCTATTGTTCACTATGGTATCATCCAATGACCTTGTTTCAACCAATATCTCCACTGGTTTTAATCACAGCCCAAAATGGCAACACAGCAGGCTGCTCCTCCCCAGCTATACTGACTTCATCAGATGAGTTCAGGTTGAGACCCAAATTAGGTATTTTCCCATAACTAAAAGATAACCAAGCAGTTACTTTGTGAGAAGTGTTAACCCATACCATCATTTCTGCACAACAGAGTAGAGGCATACATTTATCCTATTTGCAGAGGACTACCGTGCACGTAAGGGAAGTTGCACTAAACTTTTTCTACATTTCTACATGTAGCTATTTCTACGTATGTTTCATAGCTTGGTTAAGACTCTGGCTTACTCTAGATCAGTACTGTTTTTCTAAGGCACTACAAGTGGTATTTGCACATATCCACCTCCACTGGGTTCGTTTGCATTGTGCAAGTTAATTTTATTTTTATGTATATTTTTTAGTACTCCAATTTACAGTTTAAGTACCTGTGCTACTCATCCTTTCGATTACACATATCAAGACAGTTAACATGAAGTAAAGTCTCTGCAGAATGAAGGAAACTTTAAGCAGCCACCGAAATTAGAGACAAGCTCGACTTTGGGAAAGTTTAGGAGGCAGCAGCATAGCATGTTTTAGGGAATACCAGCATAGCTGAACATGTGTCTAAAGTTAACCTTGAAACGGTACTTTAAAGCTACCCTAGCAGTAAAACAGAATTTGCTAGTCAACAGAATAAAACGGCATCTTATTAGAACCACTTCAGTTGCTGCTGGTTAAAATCATCCTTGTGAACTCAATCTTCTACGCTTCAGTGCAAGTGCCAGACAGAAAATACGGCGTCTCAAGTGCCCCATACCAGCTCTAAGTGCTGCTGGAACAACCCCTTTTCAGAAGACACACAAAATGCACTTACACAATTCCTGGCAGTTAAGGACCTATTTGTGTATTTTCTATTATGTTAAACAGTTTTCCTGTTATTAAGCAGCAAAGATGTCTCCCCAGGGACACGCCTGGAACATTGCACACCATTGTTTCACAAACAGCCCGAGTGCAACCCAACAGAGCCCATGTGAAAACATCTTGCCAAGCCAAAAACAAAACAGAGAACAGGGCAGCACCTAGCGCTTTTGTTAGCCAGAAGATATAACACGTCCCCACCCTTTGAGATGCACAGTCTTTCCGCTGCTTGCTGACCACACCTAGAAGTTAAGGGACATCTCTTCCCCAGGACTCCTAACCAAACTGTAACTGAAGATTGCTTTGGCAAAGGCTGCCCGACAGGTACTAGCGCTCCCCTCAAGGAGCGATTCCTTGCTGTGCCTGCCGTGGAGACCAAACAGTGCCTGTGGAGCAGGTTTAAAACATTCATCACATCATTCTTTGCATTTAACATTCCCGAGTGTCTTCCATTTAAACTAACAACTACAAAGGCAGCAGACTTACATTTTTGCTTAATTGAGTGGTGGGCAGGGAGGGAGGGAAAGAAGACAACAGGAATTTTCTTGAGGAGCTGATACCTCATATAATTGTGGCGTGCACTGGGGTATACCCAGAACTTACCACAAAGACCAAAACCCCAGCATGAGACTAATCCCTATGAGATCTCTAACTACAAACACCTCTACTTGTGCCACTAACAAATGCTGGAAGAAAAATAGCCACTGCACATTATACGTGCATTTTGTCTTCCTTGACCCTAAGTCCTAGCTGAGAAGTCCCTCACACAGGAATACATGTTTAACAGGGTTATACTATTCATTTCATATTAGGACTTTTTTAAAGCAGCAAAATGTCTTAATTTGATAAGCAAGTTAAACAGGTGGTAGATGGTACAGTAATATTTGTGGAAATAAGTGAGCCTTGATTATATTGGTTATATAACAAGTGACCCATGTTTATGGTTCAGAAAAGCAAAGTTCTCTAGCCTTCTGTTTTATTTGGAATAATTTGCAACTGGCTTTATAAAGAAGTTCACTCATTCTTCTGCTGGAAGCGTTTCCAATATTCCTGCTTTACTACTACAAATATTAGAAAAGGCTTAGCACAAAGTCTATTCTTGTAATTTAAGTGCTTCTGATATTAGCAATGTTCACACACAGATAGAAAGGAAGGCTACTGAAATACCTGAGACTGTAAAAATATTGTCAAAGAATTGAAGTAATTAGTGAGTATTATTTGTTACACTTTCCCGAGTTTTTTAGTGAGGAACTGCTAGTTCTCTTAAAGAAAAGGATGAGCTTTCATTAAAGTATTTCACCACGGACGTTCCCAGCTGTCCTGTTTCCTGCCTAACTAGAATTATTTCCATAACATCACATACAAACTGTTTACACCAGCATCTTGAGGAAGAACCTTTACTTGCTATAAATGTATAAGCAACATACTACCATGACAAGAAGTAGTAAAAATAAATCTAGCCAGGAGCTGAACACAGAACCCAGGGTTATTGGCGCCCTTGCTACAACCACCAGTAAAGATGATACCAATGGAAGGTTCATAAATAGCAACTGTAAGGAAAAACATCTCAGCCAGATACAAGCCAGGTTATTTAAGGTGGGTTATTTCTACATTTGAGTACATGGACAGCTAAATTGAATATGATTTTTTAAAAAGAAGATTTAAAGATGCAATTTATACTGTGGATCCATCCATTTTTCAGAAGATGAAATGCTATTTTCTTCTCCTTGTAGAACAGAGGACAGAAACAATACACCATGACCAGGAAAAAAGGTAATGGGGAAGAGCACTATTGGTGGACACAGTTAGAAAGATGCTGGTGATCCCACTAATCTCAATCACTAATTAATAGTTCTGCAGCACTGGTTTACCATATTATCACGGTAAAAATAGTTGCTTAACCTCCTCTTAAAAATAACATTTAACTTGATCAAATCTTTCTGACAACACCACTACTCCATTGGACAGCAGATGGGCCTAGAGGAGAAGAGAGATAGAGGTGAACTCAGCAAGCTAGCCAGCTTAACCAACGCAACCTTCTCTGGATTTTGTTCTGGGGGAAGACAAGCCAAGAGAGGTGGGGTCTGCTTGCAAGTAATTTTCCAAATAAGTTATTTTTTGGTATGATATTTGGTAAGACAGTCAAGAGCTGTTTGGAACACCAGTGTTTTTCCTAAAGGCATCAAATCTATCAAATTTGGACCTAGGTTCTCCCTATGCATCATGCCACTCAGGGATTAGATTTTTTAAAAATAATAAAAACAGTGGAGACACTGCTTCATTACATGACACTAAATTAACACCCAATCTATAAACAGTCATTGTCATCTCTTGCCATGGATTGCAATGAGAGCGGTCAGTGTGGTCCCATTCTGTTCAGTACTGCCACTACAATACTTAACATATATTTAATTGATCGAAGATGCAAGAGACCTTTTTTGCCTTCCACCCCTCTCCGACATCCGAGTTTTCTGTGCCGATGAAGAAGAGTAATAAAACAGTGAGCCAATTGGCTGCAAATACTCAAAACACCGCATTCTAGCAATGAAATGTCATGGTATCTTTTTCCTCAAAAAAGCTATTGCTTTATGTCTTAGTTCATATTAAAAACACTGAATAGGTAGTAATGCTTTATTTGTCCAAATGCTGCAAGCCATTTCTACTACGGTAACAGATTCATTCGCACAAGCTGCAAAACTGGTAGAGGCAGCTTTTAAAAGTTTACGTCCAGTTTTACCACACTGGAAATCCCTTGAAGTAATTTAAAAGCTATTCAGGCTTTTAAATGTAATTGTAGCTGCCTGTCACTTTCAAACCCCAACCTACTTCACAGCAACAGAAGTTGGAGCCAGACCCTTTCCACCTATTAGACATACCAAGTGGGAACAAATGCACACTTAGAATATGCAATGATATTAGCAGAGATAATTTGCTAGGTCTTTCATATTTACTCTCCAACTAACTATTCTTGTATGAAGTTGAGCTTGAAGCAGCAATTCTATTTATTTCATGTTGACAAATACTTGAGGCATCCTCCACATACAATTAATCTGTTTAAGTGAAGGAATAACAAAATCCAACATCACTCACTAGAGTGGAGCCTGAATGCAAAAGCTGCCATGCATCTGCTTTCCGCAGTTCTCTAGTTCTTTCTCCAAGGATATTTTTGAGTACAGCTCCTCATTTACATTCATTTTCATGCTTTATTAAATATATGCATCGTTTAAGTGTTAACATGACATATAAGCTATTGTTTTAATTTTGGAATGGGGTTTTTTTGTTTGTGGGGGTTTTGTTTTGGTGGTGTTTTTTGTTTTTTAAAGCAGCTCCTTTCTGCTATCCAGGCTTCCTTTGGAAAGAAGTAGTGTTGTTATTAGTTTATATCGATTGTAAATGCATCAATTGGATCAGAGTTGTATAGAGTACAAACTATACTTACAAACTCCAAAACACAGAGCCCTACCACCTGAAAATAAGAACCTCCATTTAGCTATCAGCTACATGCCAATGAAGCTATGACCTATTAAGATTGAAATCAACCACACCAGGCAGGTCATTTAGTACCCAGTCTTGAATAGATGAAGACAGGAGCAGTGTCTCTCAATAACTTCAACAGAAACATGATTAAATCCAAAATCCCCCATGACAAATGGTTTCCAGCTATTCAGCTTTTGCTCAGAATAGAGAAGCTAGCTTTATAGCTGCATTTTCCCTTGGTAGGTGACACCATATTTAACATACTCATCCTGTATCAAATCTCTCCAGCAGAATACTTAGTAGGGTTCAGTGGGTATCTTTCTACAGTTCTATATTAAACTGTAGTGTCAGACAATAATCGTTACTTCAGTTATTCTTTGGGGCAGGGAGGAAGGCACACGAACAGTTAAGCAACTCGTGACACCTGAGGCTTTTGGAATTCTCCTTTAAAAAGCACTGCTTTGCAATGCACAGAAATAATTTCATAGTTCCCAATGGGATCTGAAACAGGGTTTAGGGAAAATAATCCTATTAGAAAAGGACGTCATCTGCTCAACTAAACCGGTCTGTGATGTTTGCTTGTTGCTAGCAAGACATCAGCTACTGTCTGTCCTTTGAGACTCCTCTTATTCCCAAGGTAATAAGAGAGTAACTGGGTTTAGTAAGCAAAGGAAGTCGCCAGAGATAAGGGTACTAAGTACAGTTTGCTTAGGGGAAGAAGAGAAAAAGGAAGAGCAGCAAGAAGGGCTGGATGAACACATTTTGAGACAACAGAGTTTACCACAAAAGCAACAGTACAGTTCAGTATACAAACCTTGAAAAACTCTGAACAAGAGGCACAAATGCTTTGACCTCCTTTTGCAAAATTAGTTCCTTGTCTAGAATTTTATCTTTATGCAAGAGAAAATTCAAGTAATTCAAAATGATTATTTTAAATCATTCATAAAAGAATGTCTTTCTCTAGCAGTTTATACAGAATCATATAGAGATGGTGATTTACTCTGTCACACCATTGATGCATGAAGAGTATAAGAGCACTTTAGTCACTCTTTGGTAAAAATCCTCAATGGCTTGATAAAGGAAGCAAATGTTATATTTCATCACTGAAGGATACTGGTTCTTACTTAAGTCATATCTATAATGTTTATCAGTTCTGAAGTGCTGAGATTTTTGTTGCAGTCACTTGCTACAAATAAGTTTTACAAGTCACAGGAAGGGTAAATAAAGTAGTTCCTGAAGCATTTCAGTGTTTTTGTTTTGCTGAAGAGGACACTCATTATATGCAGCTGACAACACAGGTGTACTATACTTCCAGTAGCTGGGAGAAATGCCACTTGTCTGACTGCATTTAAAAGGAGAAGAAACTTCTGGATGCGATGACCTTGAAGCAGTGTAGAGCACACAGCAATGGAAGTTAGACACCAGGCAACAAGCTAAATGACTTTAAGAAACACCTTACATTTTACAGCAATATTTCTTCTGGATTTATTCCATTCCTAAGAAAAAAAAAACCCCAATTTTATTTGGTTTACCCAGAACAGGCTGTGTACTTACACTGCAAGGTATCTGAACTACTTCTGTTACTTTGACACCTCCATATGGACAAGACAAACGCACTCCAGCCCATGGATCCATGTCTTATGTTAGTCGACATTAGTCATTGTATGTAACACTAGTGTAAACACCTGGATGTCCAGCCTTACTACCTACCATCAATAAACTGGCAGGCTGCTGCAAAATAGCCTCGAGGCACAATGAAAACCCAAGAGCGAGTTCCATCCTCTTCCTTCCAATAGGGCTTACATCCTAATTTTACCAAGTTATTGCACTGCATACTGTCAGTCAGGACATTGTAAGAGAAGACTCCAACCTGACCTGTACTCCTGACTAATTTAAAACTGTACCTTTCAACAATTGCCACAAGTACCTCAAAGGTGCTCTACAGCCATACAAGGCAGTTATCTATGAAAGGGAGCAGAGAATGAAATCCATGATACTGCTTATGAAAAGTGCAATCTACACCAAAATTGGAACTGAACGTTGCTTACATAACACTCATACATATTCACATTCCCGTGTGAATGCAAAATTCCTTTTTTCAATCACTCCCTCCCTTATTTGTTAATACAGTCCCTAGTATATTCTACTTTTCATTGCTTACGTGACCTTGGAAAGAAGCCACATGTCATTTTAATCCATTAAACCACTACAAGAAAAGACATTCATACTGGCACTGCAAAACCAAATATGGTTCCTCCAGGTATTTAACACACACAAAAAAACCCAAGCAAGCAAGCAAGCAAACAAAAAATGTTTTTTGCTTGTGATATACATTGCCATTGCCTGATCTACTATTGCTGAATTTTATGAACCTGAAATAATCACTAAAAAGCTTCGATGCATTCTACTGTTCCTAAAGTCACAGTCAATCTATACATACTTGCACTCTCCACTACACAGTGTGACCTGGTTTTCAGATGCCCTACTTTTTTGGTACATTCAGCTCTAGCTAACCACTGGTCAGCTTTCTGCTAAGACGCTGATTTCCTACAAGACACACGGACAGCAAAGCAAAAGGAGAAATACAGGCAAAAGCCTCTCTAAGCTTTCAATACTATACCATTAGCCTGGACATACTGCACATAGAGAAAACACACAGAAGGTCTATTCAGCACTTCTGATTTAGTGAAGTGCTGCTTAACTGGAACACAGGGCTAGCCATCTATTTCACATACTTTATTTAACAGAGGTATCCTACAGGCAGGTTTTGCTTTCACATCCACTCAAATGAAATAAAAACACATACGGATCCTTGTCATTGTAGAACTCCCTTGACACGTGCACTGACATCTGTTTTTATTTTGCAAAATTATACAAATTTCAGTAGCAGTTAATGAACATTTGGTAGATGGACCATTATCTCCCCTCCTTCTCTTTCAGGATTTTTGTCCCTTAAATACGTGCAATGTGGAAATTTCACGCAGTTCGCAACATCAAGGACATGGACATAGGCACAAAGACTCCCTTACGTAAGGATTTTTAGCATCAAGGTATTTTAATCCTAGCTTAAAGCCATGCAAGCAAGCTGCAAACAGAAGCCTATATTACATTTGGATAGTCAGCCTGTATTATGTTCATAACTGAATTTATCATCCAGGAGAAACTCAGAAACCGGATTTACTTTGCCAGGGATGAGTAATGACAAGGTGAATGGTTTAAGCTGCTGTGTGAAATGCCGGGACAGGAAGGAAAGCTAACTGGTAGAACCAAACTCCAAAAAAAATAAAAGCAAAGAGGGTGGTGTTCAAGAGAAAGGAAATGCCTGCGAGGAAGAGCTTCTGCAAAACTAGTTTATGTAGCTGCTTGATCCTCCCTAAGTAAAATGCAAGAAAATTACAAATAGTGCAGTAGAGAAAAAGACTTATGTAATATGCAGGCTACCATAATTTTCTCTAGATGTCACGTATCTTAGCTAAAACAAACAAACAAACAACTGCCACCCTCCGCCAAAGCACCCCACGTATGTCCTAAAACAAAGCTCAGCTTCCATAATCTTGTTCCCATTCCAGATACTTGTTTTATTTGCTATACCTGCCACTCGAGATTAAAATCAGGTCAAATGCAGCTGAGAATTTTGTGGTGGTTTCTTGGTTTGGTTTTTTTTCTTTTACTGTTTTGGAGTTTGTAGGTTTGGGTTGTTAGCGATTTCTTTTTTTGTTTGGTGGTTGGTTTTTGTGGTTTTTTTTTTGCAGGTGGGGGTGTGTGTGTGTGAACACACACACTTGTCTTGAATGTCTCTAAAACATCATACTTCAGGTTTGTATTGACACAAGTGAGCATAAAAGTTGGCTTGTCCTACTTGCAAATAAGATGTGTTTAACATGACGTGTATGCTAATAGATATTTACATGTTAAAGTATTCAAATATTTCTCACAGACAGAAAGCCATACCGTAACAGTCTCCACGCCCCTCCCCGTTTCCCCCCCCACACCCAATCAAGGTATAGAAAAGATAGCACTCCTAGTAGATAATCATTAAAATTATTAGATAAATATTTAATAGCACAGACTTCCTCATTCTATTTTTAGACTTGTGGGAAATAAGAGCAAATTCCAATTTGCATTTTATAAACAAAACCATCTTCCAAACGAGCAGCTCTGCACAGGTGTACGCACACACAGAGACTTCAAATATGAAACTACTTTTGAGAAAAGTCAGACTTTTGTATGAAATTCAAAAACTTTCATGCCCAGTATGGTTTGTACTTGCTAAAGGTAAGCTGCTGTTGAAGTAAACAAGATATTCCCTCAATCCATGCTCTAATAGTCATATTAAAAAACCCACAAACCTGTATGAAATATAACAGTGCTTTTCTTGTAGCCAGAAGGTAGACGAATGTTTCGGAGCAACCCCTTTGCTGTCAGCCGTATACGCATGTTGGATAAGGAAAATTTCGGGGACCATAACATGTCTTCAGTGCAATTGGAAGATAACCAAGCAAGAAATAGCCTCCATGTACTGTCACATACTATGTTTTTAAATCACTACTGGAAGAAGTGAAGCAATTCTTGCTAAAGCAAACAGGCTTGAAGAAATAACCAAGTCTCCATTCCTTTGCTCTTATTCCCTATGCACCGAGAAGCAAAAAAAAAAATTTAAAAAAAAAAATCAGTAAAAGCAGATATCCACGGTGTAAATGCTGCTGGCAGTTTCTCCTCACCAGATGTTGTGGAAACAAAGCTTGTCCTCAGAATAAAACCGACTTAGTGACTCGGAAAACCAACAGCCTCTGAACTGCATCACAGTGTTGATGCTTAATCTGCTATGGGACTCCGTGGGGCTGGGAGCTGGAAAAGGGAGGAGGAGGAGGGAGGAGGAAGAGGAGGAGGGAGGAGGAAGTGGGTGGTCTCCCCAGCTGAATATATCATCCAGCAGTGTCACAGACCATGTAATTGTTCTTTGGAGACTGTTAGGGAGATTATTTGAATATTTCTGGAGGCATATTTCAGCTCTCCTCTCCAAGAATCCTTTCAGGGTGCTTTTTTTTTTTTAAACAGTTTCTTTCAGTTTACATGAATTTGTCAAAACAGACTTATCAGTGAACATTTTTCTACCAGGGTTTCTTTTGGCATTAAATATTATGTCAACATTTAAAGTCTTAACAAATCCACAAACACATCTATTCTCTAAGAACAATTCAGTATCTGAGATCTGCTTAAGAGAAATACTATTTAGCTTGGCAGCTCAATGCTGCAGATGCTTCCATTTATCAGAAAAGGAGCAAGGAAGCAAGCATCAATTTCATATTAAAACAGATCTCTGCCAGCTGGGTTTTGAAGGCACCCAAACACGGCATCAAACAAGCAGCGTTACAGGAATTGCTTCAAATTAGATGCTGTCTCCATACTTAATTAGCCCTCTTCAAAAAATATTTCTTCTTCCTATTTAACGAGCTCAAAAGTTTCACATATAAACTTGGTCCCTTTCAGCTGCCATTAGCAGAAATTAACTGAAAAATAGAGTTAGAAACTAGAAAATAGAGGGAGTAGCTGTTTTACAGAGATTAGAAAACATCACATTTGTCACCTACAGCCATGACTATAAATACATGCTGCTAAGGCACTACAGACTTGTGCTGGCCACCTTCCTGTGTAAAGGGAAACATTTCCCTGCTTCGCCTACAGTCAGCAGCTGCCTTAACAGGCAGCCATGGGAGCAAGGACCACCCAAGTATCTCGCAGCCAATGCAGGATACAAGACAGTAACAGCTCGTACCTTCTTTCGGGTTGCTTGAAGAGCGGGCCCCCACAGCCTTTGTATCTCTTTAGAGACAACAAAATTAGGTACATTTCCATTGATCCTGCATTTCCAGTGTTTTGGCAAACCACAGCTAATGCTCTCTAGCACCTCTCCCTCTGAAAATCTCTCCAGTTCCAGAAAACATTAACCCAGCTTCCCCTGAAGAAGCTATAACCCAAAGCAAACAATGACACTGACAGGTCCCATCCCAGCGGTGCCTTACCTGTCCTCTCCTTATCGTAAATCTATTATATTTTAAGAGCATATCTTACTTGCTCACGATGCATAGCATTTTAGGTTCTCTAGTGCTTATTTATCACATCAGCTAGAACTAAAAATACCATTGTTGCTTTACCCTGGTCTCGGGGTATCTCTAACATCAAACAGGCCAGTGCAGTGACAATAAAGCAGCTCATTGTAAGTAGAGCAAAAGAGCTGCAGCCCAGCATCGAGACCGTCAGACCCATCAAGCCAATCTCCACAGCATAGTGCTGGAGAATACTGCTGAATTTTTTACAATCATGGACCAAAGTATTTATTTCCCAGCACAGTGATGTACCACCAACTCTGAAGTACTAGAATACATTTTCAGCCTGCACAAAACCATTCAAAGTAAGCACAAAGACAGTAAATTAGCTTTTTTTTTGTTTGGTTCCCAGGGCAGCCTATGCACACAGTAGGGCATGCATGTCATTACCACTATAAAATCCTCATCTATTCCTTCTAGTCTGAAGAGCTTCGGCACTAGCCATGTGTGTTCATCTATCTTTCCAGCAGCCTGCCAATCCAGACCCTTTCCTAATCCAACACCACTATCAAAGACATCACCTCCTTTCTGTGCTGGAAGATTATTACACTTGGAAAATGCACTCAGCAGTAAAACAGAAGGCTTGTTACAGCACATTACAGAAGCCTTGTGTATTCAGCATAGTTCACTAGCCCATGTCTTCAAATATTAGATCATTGTGTCCTGTCCTTTCTTAATGAGGGCATCTTGAGATTTTGACTGGGCCTACAGCTAGTTGTCAAACACCATTCAACACCCAGCCATATGGGGTTTTACCCTTCTGCCAGGCCACCCACAGGAACTCCCTTTTGTTTTCCTCCCACCCTCCTCTGCTCCCCAAAGAACAGACTGCACCATGAAGTAAATGTTCTCTCCCCACCCAGATGTGATGCTCACAAAGATAGAAACTGTCCAATGAGGTTAAAAAAAGGAAAACAAAAAAAACCACCCAAACAAAAAACCCACACCCCAAAAAAACAATGCACTACCTCTCCCTATGCTTGCAATAGTGCCTGGGATAAATGGTAAATAACATTTCATCAGCCTGTAAAACCAAGAAAGTTGAAGTACCCCACTGAAACTGTAACTTCCTTCCAAGGAATAGGCGCTAGAACAAAGCACCTCTAGAGGGCAAGTGTGATGTAATGAACCAGCCTGGAGACTGAGGAAGAAACGAATCACCAGGCAAAATACGAGCAGATAAAAGCTCGATAGAGACATAAAAGCCCTTGTAGCAGAGGCCAAAACTCCTCTTACACAAATGCACAAATACTACTTTCACTGCCTCCTCTTTCTCACCCTTAGTTTGAGTGGAAATAGGCCATGAAGAAACAGATACATCATAGGTTTTGTTTGGTTTAGGTTTTTTGTTTGGTTTGGGTTTTTTTTGGTGGTGTGTGGTTTTTTTTTTTTTAAAAACCCACACTTCTAATTTAAGAAAAAATGCCTCAGGAATTAGAATTCTGCTAAACCCCACAAACCTAAAACAAGCCTGCTTTATGCAGAAGATGACCTGACAACAGTAATAAAAAGCAACAGATGCATGTCAGTCTCATGTCAGCACCCAACATTTAGAGAGCTCTGCGGCAGCCAGCGAGAGGACTACCCATCCCTATATGAACAGCTCCCAAGAGAAATTTATCTCACAGAAAAGTTCCTCTAGCGTAGCCTTTCCAGAGCTCTGCGTTACACCATGGTATGCTCCACTGTGGTGGCTGTGCATCTGCTAGCGTTGTTTCCTCAGCTCAGGCAAACAGCACCTCCAAGTCTGTGTCCGTATCCCTACAACCACCTAGTGCCTGGTGCCAGCAGGTTACATAGCCAGGACATAATCCACGGGATCCTACACAGCATGCCAGGAACTCGCACTGTCTACATTTCATGCATAACATGAGGATCACAGAGGGGCCTTTTTCTATCTTGACATCTGATAAGGGTGTTGGAAAATAGCACCAGAAACCCAAAGAGTAAAATAGAAGCAATATATGGCCCAGAGGACAAAAGGACTGACAGCTTTTATTTTTTATTACATATCTATTTATTAGCACCTTACCACTGTCTTCTCTCCAACTCCAAGGGAAAACAACTGATCAACATGGACAAAGGGGCTCGATCCTATGATGTCCAAGTAATTCAGTCTGGGTTTCCAAGTGCATCAATACCTGATGACACGATCAGATTGATGGTGGGGGTAGATCTATTTTAACCCCTGCAGATTTAGCATATGTGCTGCTCCCTGGGAACATTAGTAATGTGACAAGAAAGGAGCAAAGGGCACTGACATCAGTAGGCTCTTCAATTCAGCCTTGTGAGGCCCAGCCTGCAGTATCTGTGTATGTTTCTGCTGCTTCTGTTCCTCTTTTCAAATCCAGCAATCACTAAGAAAGCCATGAGAGAACAGTAAGCATCTCAGGCAAAGAAGTCTAAATCAGAGGCTAGATCTTTAGATCTAGACAATGGGTTATGTGTCATAAGAAAGCATGGGCAGTGTGGAGCAGATGGATTTTACTGGCATGCTTTATTTCAGGAAGAACTGAGGTGATTGCTTATGCAAAGAGAGACATGAGAAGCAGGAGCCTACTGAAGGCCAAAGGGTCATGTGTGTCCTCATTTGTGTTTCTGGAAAACAACCGACCCCTCTCCACTTTCCTGTGACCACTTTGCTCTAGCCAGTGCTCCAGTTTGAAAAGCTAACCTTCCTGCAGGGAACAACACCCACTGCCATGCCAAATGCAGCCTGCAGCTTCAGGACCTATTTTAAGCTCCAATCCTCATCTGAAGAAAAAAGGCAAACCTCTTTCCAATTCAGAGCAGGAACTAAAAATCCTAAATAATTTAGGTTTCTTCTAGTACACAGCAGCTTTTAACCATTTTACACTCAGCAGCCCATCAAACAAAAAGTGATGCTGCAGTGGATTTTCAGGCAGCTATAGGAATCAGGCTGACCTCTCTCTCATGCAACAGCGGTGGCATTTACATTGTCTGCACTATTTCATAATGGAGAACAACAATAAAACACCTCAAGAATAATTTCATTTTAACCTAAGGGAGCACCAAGTTATTTGGCATGTGTAGGATGTCCCTTCCAAAATGGCATTTTTGTCAAAATCCTACAGTGCTTCAGAGAAAAACTGTTACTTGACATCAGTGCATAATGTCACTAATACTAGGACAACGTGCCTGAAAATATAAAGTTTCAATGATCTAGCCAGATGTGTCAAAAAAAAACAACCAACTACCTCTGTGCTAGGGACTTCTGCTGTTCAGTAACAGGCTAGGTATATACATGAGTCCTTGTGAGCTCAGGCCCCGAGGAACAGAGAGAAAAGAAAAGTTTTACTTAAGGCCACAGCTTACAGATCTATTAATTATTTAGTCACATGATACTGATTTATATGTATTGTGCAACTGTTCTTGATCTGTGGCCTCAGAACAACAGTAAGCAGTACCCAGAATCTACTGAAAAGCAACATTGCAAATAAGAACAATTTAGGCAAGTACATCTCCTAAGACATGCTGGCAGTTTATCAACTCTGATTACAGCCCCCAAGGTTCACAGAGCAAATTAAAGACAACTCTCAAAAGGTGTGTTTCACTTATCTCTGTGTGCTATGTTCTTCATAGCCCAAGGCGTTTAGACAAAAATGCAGATGTACATTCAGTTTACAAGCTGTTTAACCATCTTTGACACAATACCCATGAGTTTCATGTCTCTGGGACAGTTCCACAGTCTTTCAAATATTATGTCAACTCTTCTCCCTAACAAGGGTCAATGACAGCAACACAGACAGCTACTGTATCTGCTGAAAGATATCTTAAGAAATATGGGGAAAGGACGGACTTACAGCTAGAAGGAACAAGTCAGAAGACTTAAAAAAAAACCTTTTACAATTTTTTTTTTTAAGAGGACATCAAGAATCAGCTTTGGGATACCTCGTACACCTCACCTCAAAGTTAGGGAAGAAATCCAGTGCAATAACACCCAATTATTCACTGTTTACTGCAAACACATAAAACGATGTGTACAATCTAAGGAACAAAAAGAAGGAGAAAAAAAAAACCCCAAGTCTAGGAACATCAGAAGAGATCCATACCTGAGTCTAACTGGAGACGGAAGGGACAAGAAGAGAACAGAGAAAGAACTACCTTCCAGGACGGTATTTTCAAGGCAGTGACATAAGTCAGCACTGCACACAGCAACTCACGAATAACAGAATGAAAACAGCTTGCAACTGGCACATGACCCTGATGGTCAAAGCTCTAAAGTCTCTTAACAAGATAACAAATTTTTTTTTGTTCAGTAATTAAGAGGACAATAAAGTGAGAATTTAGATGTTTCAAAATTAGTTTAGATGGAATAGTAATAAAAGCACCATCTCTGGCTAATCCTAACAATGAGGTCTATAATTTAAAGCCATTAGGACAGCCTTCCGTGCTAGAAAAGCCTTGAATTCCAGCTCCCAACACTGGGAAATCTTCTTTAAGCATCCCTCTGTCTGAGCTGATACAATCTGTGGGTATCCATTTCTGCTGCCCCCTCTACTCGTGCAGAGACTGACCTATTCAATATTTAGATAAGCATGAGAAAACCACAGCTCTGTGTTCTTCTCTTGTGTGGCTTCTTGTTGTGAAACATCAAAACAAATACCATGGAAGAGAACTACTGACATTCTTCCCAACATCAGAATAAACACCAC
This sequence comes from Phalacrocorax carbo, assembly GCF_963921805.1. NCBI lineage: Eukaryota > Metazoa > Chordata > Aves > Suliformes > Phalacrocoracidae > Phalacrocorax > Phalacrocorax carbo. The sequence continues at coordinate 33,933,593 of NC_087516.1, forward strand.
AGAAGTGAGCTACAAACATTCCCTCCATAGAAAGTCTGCATAGTTCTGTGTCACCAAGAGTTTGGAGTACAGCTGTGTGGAGCCGGAGAGCAAGTTTCTCACAGAAGTTTGGAATGAAATAATAAACATGTCTGAAATATCTAACCTACAATCCAGAACACAGGTCCTTCCTTAAAAGCACTAACAGAAGAAACAGACCTTGTAGCATGAAAATAATTTGGGTTATGCTACAAGAGATCTTAATGAATGATGCTCTGTTGCTATAAGGAAAACTGATAGGATCCATATTAAATTCTCCTTGCTGGGGGTATAACAACAATCCCACCATTTTCAGTTCACTGGTTTGAGAAATTCCCAGCAGAAAACCACTATTTGAACAGAGCTGGCCTACACGTTACTCCACAGCAAGCCCTGAGGTTTCAAAATTCATTGTTTTTTGTCAAGATACCTGTTGAAGGCACAGGGAGGAGTGCTGATTTTCAGCATGGAACGAGAGACAACTTCAAAAAGTATTCATTTTCAGATCAGGTTTGGGAAGAAAACCAGGAACACGCATGCAAATACGCTGACACACTTACTTGATAGCTGAAGGGACCAGTTTGGAATACATTGAGACTGTGCTGTCACACGTCTCAGTTTTTTACATCCTATTCTCTGACGAACATACTACCTCAGGAAAACAACACTTATTTAAAAAGAAACCCAGAACACTCAAAACCAGATTACTTCAGAGTTCAGGGTGGCATTCTCTGAACATCAGCACCACAATTTCACTTTGAAGACTTATGGAGCATAGTAGCTCTCACCCAAGGAATTAAATCCTTAGATCCAGCTGTTGCACTATACTTTATTTGGTATCACTGGAAAAATCCGGCCAAGATAGTAACAGCTATTGGGTTTCAAAGGTTATTTCAGGTTTACAGATATTACCTTAACCCTTCAAAATAAAAATTATTTTATCTCCCTAATGAACACATTTAATAAGAAACTCAAATTCACATAGGTTTAGCTTAATTCTGCATTTATTTATATAGGGGTGGCATAACAAAGACCTGCTTTTATAGTCAGTTCACATGTAATATCTACACCCCTTAAGCAGCTTTGCTGTCTGTTTATAAGAACATTCCTTATTAGCCTGAAGGTATTCTAAGGCTAGATCACATGAGACAATTAAGTCATTCTGATACTCCTCATAGTTCACATGGATGAAAAATCATCTAAAAATATAGCTGGCTTTATATCATAGCTAGAAAGGTAACAAAGTAGTCCAATGCACAGTACCAATATCTGCAAAATAAGTTTAAGCCTGAACTTTGTTTCTTTCCAAGACAAACGAAAAAGACTCGCTTACACTACTGAACTCTTAGTTAAACTAATAATGAATACAATCTTGTTTCTGCTTCACCCCACAGAGTTTACGAACTGTTCAAGTTTTTCTGCAAAATTTCCAGGCTTTCCTGTTGGAGAGAGGGGTAAAGACAGAAAAACTGACTAACCCAACTTATTTACAAAAGCTGAAGCTCTTGACACAAGAGACCAAGAATTCGGTCTCAACACATCTATATTCACATTCCTGGTTCAAACTAGTCAGAGATGCTAATTGTGCAACATGGAATACCTGGACCAAAATCATCCCTGCTTTAACAACCACTTAAGCTGCTTTTTCTATGCCTGGAGTGCTTTAAACACCGTGCAAACTACTACCTGTTAAAAAGCAGAATCTTCCTCCTGGTTTTAACTTCACTGCAGAAGATAACTAGTTTATTTCAGTGCAGAACAGGAAAGAGCTTTAAAATGTTTAAAATATTTACCTATCAAACTGTTTCCTGTATTATTCTTAAGAGAACTTTTCCCATGAGTTTCCCATGAGCTGCAAAGTACAATATTAGAGATGCTGAAAGAAAAGCAGAGTTGGTTCAACAACAGGAGAAGTTTTACTCTATGGAAAATATCCACAGGTTACCATAGAATACTTTTTTTAAATGGATACATGAAACTTAAAATTACTGTTTAGACAATACTGAAATAGTCTGTTTGAAAACTGTAATGTTGAGCTCTGCAGCATATACTCTATCAGAATTGCTCAGGGGGCTGCGAGGGCTTCATCTCTTTTCTTAAAAACAGTTTAAGACCTCTAGGATTCTGTTTTTTATATGAATAGACATTCTTCTGATCTGAAAAAAAATTGATCTTACACTTAATAAGCTAGCATCTGCAAAGTTGTGTACTCGAGAAAGACAACTAATATCTGTCTATATTCTCTAGTAACAACCCTAATAACATTTATGTTGTACAGCAGGAAAAGTGTATTAGAAGTGAAAAGTAAGATAAAACCAGCAAAAAAGAACACTCCAAGTGCTGAGACAAAAACACTTTGCTGTGTTTTCTGCATGTTGCTAGCACCATAATCTATGCTAGAACTGCCACCAAAAGGACAAAACTTCCTGCCTGGTTCTTAATTCCGGTGGATTCCCCCAATCCTACCTGATCAATGACCAACTATACAAGCACTTGTGTTCACATATGCATGAGGGTCTTTCCAAGTCTCCATGCCACAAGAACACTGCTTGCACAGTTTCTTCTACAACTTAAAAAAAAAAAAAAACCAAAACCAAAAAACCCCAACCCAACCATTTCCAAACAACAAAAACATTCCCACCCAAAGAAACCCAAACCCAAAAGCCTTTTGAGCAGATACGAAATGAGCAACAGAGCTAATAAGCCACTTGACCAGATATCCCTCATCAGTAGGGTAACTTGCCATCCCATGCTGAAGACTACTGGTGGTCAAACTAGATGAAAGAATTCACAGAAGACTTAAGTACTTGACATTCATAATTATATTTACCAGCTCTCAGAATTATCATCTTCCCAAATTTTAAAGAAAATTTACACATTTTCACATAGTATCATGACAGGTTTTAAAACATTAATGATTTTTCTTGTTGTTAAAGCACAAGCACAGTGAGACATATGTTAATCCCTCGTTTTCCAGGCATTGAAAGAAAGGGGTGTTAACTGAACCTTAAAGTATGCCTCCACAAGCTTTGGTATGAACCAGAATATTGTGTTAGTAAAAGCATCCTATCCCAAAGTAAGAGTTTGGGTGAGAAGCCAGCATCCACCTTTAACAACATGTTCCAAGGGACAGCTTCATGGACTGTTACATTTATACCTTATTTTTCCATTTGAGCTTGTTCAGCACTACTCACTTTTGCAAAAAGCCACCTGACTGAATTTATTCCCTCCCCTAGTGTTATATTTTTCTTACAGATGTTAAAACAGCCTTTTAACATCTTTAGAAAGCTAAGACAACAGAATATCATCTTTCATGATGGAGCATGTGCTGGTTTTGGATAAAAATCTTTGATTTTCATGGCTTCTATAGCCTTTAGTAACAGACTCCACTACATATGCTCCATCAGAGTAGGAAGATGACATAAATCTTACTGTTCTTAATTAATACTTTCTGGGTGTATCTAGTAGTTGCCCTAGCTTTCCTGACAACAGTGGTGTGTCACAAGTGTTAGTGTAGCCTATCCATAATACACCATTACAGCCCTTTCAGGGTCACTGAACAACAGGATGAAGCTTTCCAATAAATATTTCCACGCTTTCTTCCTGAAATGATAGCTTTACCTTTGGAACTGCCAAAAAGGATATTAACTTTTGCTTGGCTTATGTAGTATCAGGGATTACTGTATTGTAACTTAACCTTAACCTTCAGTCAATAACAAAGACATGAGACTTTAACATCCACTGCACATACACACAGCATTGTAATATACTGCACACATATTATAAGCAGGTCATTGTTTCTTCAGGCAGGGCTAGAAAAACAAAGGAAAGAGCACTAATTTACACATTTTTGGAAGCAGTTTTTCATCTAATTCAAAATTCCATCTCAAAAGGCAACATTTTAGTCATATTTACATTAAAACATTGCAATAAGTGCACAAGTACATTCTTTAAGTTGGCAAGTTAAGAAGTGTAATATAACATAGTGTGCCCAAGAAAGTAATTTTGCCTAAGTAGTACAATCATAGAATCATACAATGTCCTGAGCTGGAAGGGACCCACAAGGATCATTGAGTCCAACTCCTGTCCCCACACAGGACAAACCCAAAATTAACACCATGTGTCTGAGGCTATTGTCCAAGTGCTTCTTGAATAGCGTCAGGCTTGGAGCTGTGGCAGCCTCCCTGGGGAGCCTGTTCCAGTGCTCCACCACCTGCCGGGGGAAGAACCTGTTCCTAACACCCAACCTAACCCTCCCCTGGCACATCTTCCTGCCGTTCCCTCGGGTCCTGTCGTTGGTCACCAGAGAGAAGAGATCAGCGCCTGCCCCTCCTCCTCCCCTTGTGAGGAACCTGCAGACCGCGATGAGGTCTCCCCTCAGCCTCCTCTTCTCCACGCTGAACAAACCAAGGGAATTCAGCCGCTCCTCATATGGCTTCCCCTCCAAACCCTTCACCAACTTCACAGCCCTTCTCTGGACACTCTCTAGTAGCTTTGTGCCCTTAATGTACTGTGGCACCCAAAACAGCACACAGCACTCGAGGTGAGGCCGCACCAGCGCGGAGCAGAGCAGGACAATCGCCTCCCTCGACCAGCTGCAATGCAGGGCTTGATGCCCCCCAGGGCACGGTTGGCCCTCTTGGCTGCCAGGGCACTCTGTTGGCTCATGTTCAACTTGAGATCGACCCGAACCCCCAGGCCCCTCTCTGCAGAGCTGCTCTCCAGCCTCTCGTTCCCCAGTATGTCTGTACATCCACGGCTGCTGTGCCCCAGGTGCAAAACCCAGCACTTGCCCTTGTTAAATTTCATACGGCTGGTGATTGCCCAGCTCTCTGATTTGCCCAGATCTCTCTGCAGGGCCTCTCTGCCCTTGAGAGTGTCAGCAGCTCCTCCCAATTTTGTGTCATCAGCAAACTTCATTAGCATGCCTTCAAGTCCTGCATCCAAGTCATTAACAAAGAGATTAAAGAGCACCAGCCCCAGGATGGATCCCTATGGAACCCCACTAGTGACCAGCCGCCAGCCTGATGTAACCCCATTTACTAGAACCCTTTGACACCAACCATCGGCCAATTGCTCACCCACTGCATTATGTGTGTGTCCAGCACACAGCTGGATACAATCTTGTCCGGGAGGAGACTGTGAGAGACAGTATCAAAAGATCTACTGAAATCCAAACAGATTACATCGACTGGCTTCCCTTGGTCAACTAGGTGGGTAACCTTGTCTTAGAAAGAAGTTATAAGTTTGTTAAGCAGGACTTTCCCCTCCTGAACCCATGCTGGCTGGGACCAATGACTGCGCTGTCTTTCAGGTGTTTTTCAATAACTCCCAAAATAATCTTCTCCATAATTTTGCCAGGCACAGAAGTGAGGCTGACAGGCCTGTAGTTAGCGGGGGCATCCCTGTTGCCCCTCTTGAAGATTGGCATAACATATGCCAGCTTCCAGTCAGCTGGGACCTCTCCGGATTCCCAAGAGCACTGAAAAATCATTGAGAGGGGCCTCTCGCTATGCTATTTTGGGAGCCCCAGAGTCAGTCATTGGTGTTGAAGAGAGAGGTGAAGAAAGCATTAAACATCTCTGCTTTGCTAATGTCCCTGCTTGTGAGGTGACCATGTTCACCAAGTAACAGGCCAATGTAATTTCTGGCCTGCCTTTTGCCATTAACATATTTTTAAAAAGCCTTTTTTATTGTCCCTCACAGTACTGGCCACCTTCAACTCCAACTGAGCTTTGGCCACAGAAATTTCCTCCCTGCAGTGGCAAACAACATCTCTGTAGTCCTCCCATGTTGCCTGACCTTGCTTCCACTGGCCATCTACTTCCTTTTTTCACCTTATTTCTAGAAGAAGATCCCTGCTCAGCCAAGCCGGCTTTCTGTCTTGCATGCTTGACTTCCTACATTTTGGAATTGTCTGCTCCTGTGGTCTTAGGAGGCAGCACTTAAAAAAGCTCCCTCAAAAGCTTTTCCCCAGGGGACCTTACTAAGTAGTTCCCTGAGCAACCTGAAGTCTGCTCTCCTCATATCCAGAGTTGAGGTCTTGCTGGGAGTTTTCTTCCTGTGACCATTCATTTTAAACCTGACTGCTTCATGGTCACTGTGCCCGAGGCAGCCAGGAACTGCCACTTCACCACAAGACCTTCTCTATTAAACAACAAGTCAAGAAAGGCACCTTTCCTGGTCAGTTCCCTTAGTACCTGTACCAAGAAGTTATCATCCAGGTGGTTTAGGAATCTTCTGGACTGTTTGTCCCAGCTGTGTGGTATTCCCAGTTGACACGTGACAAACTGAAGTCCCCCATAAGGACAAGGACACGACTTAGGGGTATCCCTTAGTTCCTTAAAGAATTACTCATCCATGTCATCATCCTGGCTGGGTGGCCTATAGTAGACTCCCACGACAACATCCACTTCATTTGTCTGTCCCTTAATCCTTACCCACGGGGTCTCAACTGTGCCATTGCCAGCTGCAAGCCCCAGGCATTCCGGCTCCTCCACTACATACAATGACACCCCCTCACCTTGCCTGCCCTGCCTATCCCTTCTCAAGGGCCTGTAACCATCCATCATGGCACACGAGCCACAGGACTCATCCCACCAGGTTTCACTTATGCCAATGATGTCATATCTCTGGGACTGGGCCCAGGCTTCCACCTCCTCTTGCTTGTCCCTCATGCTGTGCACATTTGTGTAGAAACACTTCAAGTGCGGTTCATCGTGCCCATCACCACATGGAGCAGTCTGAAGAATCTCAATAGCATGCAGCTCCTCGAACTTTGGCACACCATCCCGTTGCTTGTCACTGACTAGCCCAATATTGTCCCTTTCCCCCTTCCAACCTAGTTTAAAGGTCTGTCAATCAGCCCTGCTAGCTCCTGAGCAAATATCCTTTTCCCCTTCGGAGAAAGGTGCATCCCATCGGATGTCAGTTGACCTGGTGATGAACAGGCCATCCCATGATCGAAAAACCCAAAGTTCCACTGATGACACCAGCCTCAGAACCACATGTTGATCAGCTGGGTCTGCCTGTTCCATTCAATTTTCTTCCCTGCTACCTAAAGGACTGAAGAGAAAGCCAGTGCCAAAGCAATATGCCAGAGAACTTGTAGAAATTACTTGATCCACTGGAATATCACCCATGAAAAAATATAGAATTCACAAAAAGAAGCCTTGTGAATGTTTAACACAAACAAGGAATGAACAGCTGCAAATATGTAAGTCTCTCCAATTCTACAGGCATACTAACAGCATGTTGTGTCTGGCTTTCATCATTGCTGTAAATGAATGGAAAATGGATAAAGAGCAGAGTCAGAGAACAAGAGATCATATCCTAGAAGTGCCTGCTATGTTTTTCCAATCCTTGAAGTAATGTTAAAAGCAACACTAACAACTAAGCTAGACACTTAATTAATGCATTAGGATGGTAATCAATTTATTACCATGTCCTGCCTCAATAAACTAGTCCTGACTTCAGACAGAGCTCATGGGCAAGGAACAGAAGTGGAGCTGGACCTCCTCACTCAATGAGGCTAAGTCTGTAGAGTTAACTATGACAGTGATATAAAAGAACAAAAGCTTTAGCTAGCTAAAAATCACTAGAACAAAGCTTCACTATAATATCAAGTCCAGTAAAGGAAAAAAAAAAATAGCAGGCCCCATTCTACATGGTACCAGCTGGCAGTATTTCAGTTCATCTCAAAAAAGATCATTTGTCTTCTCTTAAAATGTAAGACATTGTACTGCAGAACATTCAGCAGCCGCACAATATTTTTATTCTGTTGTAAGAACTTACCCACAACTGTGAAGATGGGAAAAAAGTGTTTCTTAAAAAAGCTAAATACTCCATCGGAAAGCTTTGCATGTATAAATGGGAAATGATACTAATGCTCTGTATAAGTTAGAAATGTATTAACTTGAAAGTCTAACATATCCAATTTTGGAAGCTGACTCAGTACAGGGAACAATTCAGGTTTTATTGAAGACCAACACTGAAATACAGCTATTCAACTTGCAGAAGTATGATGCTAAAGAACATTTGCTAAAGAATCACTAAGTATTACAGCCAATTTGAAGTTTACAGCTGTGTTTTTATGGCATCAAATATAATACTTCAAGGCTATGTGGCTACTTTATTAGGTTGGAAAAAATGAATCAGAAGAGAAATTATATTAAGCTAGTAAAAGGGAAGGGAGAACTAATTACTTTTCTGTATGGAAAATACAGAGAAAGTGCCATGCTAAATTTAGGGAAAAATAGTTCTATTTTAAGACTCTCATAAGCAAGTGGAAGAGGAATTATTTCTAGTCCAGAAATGGACTTTGCTGTGTATCATGAGTTTCCTCAACAAAGCTAATCAAGACATTGTGTTGCTAGCTGTATCATCCTTTACACTCCTTTTATATAAGGACCACATAAGAGCTCATGAAACTCAGTGTCAGGCCATACCTACACTAACTTTAGTTCAGCCAATTATCAATAAAAGGAACAAACAGAATAAGCACTTTGTGGAAAGTCTTATGCTTGCTGTATGACAGAAGCCCTAACTCTTAACAGGAGATGTCGAACAAGGTACTTGCTCACAATTAATATGCAGACATTTGACACCCAAGAAAGTAAAAGGCAAAAGCCTTAGACTCATGTTATGACTTCAGGAAATTAAAAACATACTGCCACAGTACCAGAGTTACAGGTCAGAACTGATTTACCCAGTAATTCCAGGCTCAAATGTATAACATCTGCTTGGCCACAGCACCTCTTTCAGAAAGACATCTGCTGTTTACTCAGGGGACACAGGGCTTTACAGTGATCTTCAGTACTTTTTAAAAAGGGCTTTTCACTGAGTAATTAATTACAAGCAGCTTCTAATTCAACAAATACGCACTGATGTTCGGGAAACTAATTTAGACTGCCAACTCTCTTGAAAAGACCTGGAAATTGCTGCAAGGAGAAACATCATCTGAAGACTTTTCTGTCTCCTGGCAGAGAGAAACTAGCACCAGGTGTCCTGACTGGCATAAACGCTAAAAAAAAACCCAATATGAAGTCCTTAAACTCTGCCAGATTTTGGAACACCATCTGCCACTTAATCAGCTGCCATGCCTCCCCCTGCCATACAAGCAGACACACACATCAACACGCTTAGATAATTTCAACTTCTTATTCAAGCATAGTCTGCAATGATACACAAAGACAGCTGACACCAAAAGGGTTTCTACCATGAACCTTCCAGAAAAACCTGTTATTCTGCATGATTCTCTTTATTTTATTTAAAGCTACAACACATGAGCTTTAATCATCACTTACCTCAGCGTGGCTAAACAGCAAAAACTACATCCAAGTTTCATTGCCATACTTTTTTTTTTGTTGTTGTTACACTTAAAACCTCCTTATGCTTCACTGGAAACAGGGAGTGACAGATAGCACAGACTGCATATTCTAAGAGCTGGGTAGCCAGAAAACAGTAAGCAGAAAAAAACCCAAGACTTTTTTCCATATCCCTTGAAACTGGAGTCAGTGATGGCTTATGGAATTATCCACTGCAAAACTGGTTTTCCAAGGAAAGAACCAATACACTAATATAAAGCATAAACCTAATTTAAGTTGCACCACAGAAAATATAAAAATGCATTCAGAAAACTCACCAGAACCCAAACAGGACAGGCTTTGGTGTCCATTTCTTCCAGGAGTACCTATGATGTCCAGGGGAAAAGAAAAAAAAAAAAAAAAAGAGGCAGGGGGAAGAATTACACTTCAAGTAAGAGGCAGTGGGGTTGCCTTTTTAGATGTTTTCCACATAAGCTCCTCAAACTATGCAATTTCAGTCTCTTTCTTGTGATGGCATGTTGAACAGCAAGGTTTAGCATCATACAGCTAAACTATTTGGCAAATGGATGATAAATTCCCAATAAGCCAAACATTTCTTTCCGTTACAGTTTCATTTTACTCATTCATAGAGGACCACAGATAATAAAAACCAATTGTCTATACCAGCATCATAGTGACTTTTTTCCACCTATACGCTCCAGGTATTTTATTTGTTTAAAGGAGGTATAAATTAACAACACTCTCAAATGTGCCAGCAATTAAGTTAGATATAAATGAAACCACTGAGAAGGTTGATCTACCCTTACTCTATTGTTTTAGAGCCACGTGAAAACCGGCCTAAGAATTATTTTGAAGAATATGAATAATGATACTGATTATTGATACTTAAATTAAAGTACTCGTTGGGACTGCTAGCTATAAGTGCAGAAGTCATGTGCAAAATTTTATAAAAGGTCTGTTGACAACACCTATCAGCTTTCTCCAGGCCTTCCAAATAGTGCGAGATCCTACAGCAGATATTTCAAGCTGAAACAGTCTGTTTTGTACTCTTTACCATGCTTGTTTCCCTCACTGCAGTCTCCAAAACTATGAACTACAAGGATAAAGAGCAGACTGACCATCTCAATTACTCTGTAGTTATAGAGCACAGCTGGTCCTTCCCAAGACAGAAGGATTCAAAAATATAACCAAAATTTACCCAGCAGTTGATTACCTCTAGCCTCGCTGACTTTCCTTGCTGAGTGCAGTGGCCCAGATGATTTTGGTACGCACTGGGTCAGTGAAGCAGACCTGGCCTTGGCTCCTAGGAGTAGAACAATGCCAGCAATTAAAGACATGCCTAACTTTACATATGTACAGTTAAGTACAAGATGCACAAATCTACTCAAATAAACACAGAGACACCTTCTAGAAAACTTAAGCTGTATTTAACTATGTTTTACCAGAACTCCCATTGGAAGAAATAAAAAGAAAATTTTAATGAAGCTTATGAGCAGAAGAAAATGTTAGCAAAGATTAACACTAAGATCAAATTACTTTAATCTCAGCGCAGCCACAATTACAACACAGCTACGGAAACATTGGTTGAAAGGGACCTCTGGAGGCCAGCTAGCCAGCCTCCCACTTAAAGCAGGGCCACCACCAAGGTGAGATCAGCTGACCATGCTTTTGTCTAGCTGAGCCTTGGAAATCTCCAGGAAGAGAGGTTCTACAGCCCCACTGGGCCATGCTACATCTTCCACTCCACAACTTGCAATCATTTCCCATTGCCACATCATCTGGTACTACTGAGAAGAGTTTGGCACCATCACCTTTGTGACTGTCCTTTTAAAGTTACTGCAGACTGTTACAATACCTCTCCTTACTCTCCTTTTTGCCTGACTACACAAGCTCAACTCCTTCAACCTCTCCTCAAAGGTCACGTGGTCAGACATCCTAACCCTTTTCCTGAGTCTCCAGCTGACTTTTCCAGTTTCAGAAGAACCCTGTTGAACTGGGAAGACCCCAAAACACAACAGAGTAGGCCAAGTAACACTGAACTGAGGGGGCAATACTGGTTTCTTCTGGCCACAGTGCTCCTGCAAGTGCCAAAGGCACACTTGTAGCGCCTAGGCCACTGAAGGTGTTGAGCAATGTATAGTTGTGTCACATATGTTGGACCCCAACAGAAAGCATCAGCTGGTCAGACAGCCATGTAATTTGTGTTTGTTTCAAAGTGATCTACAGTTTATGGCAAATTCTGTTTCTTTTCACTGTTTACCATTTTAAAGCATGTCATTATAGCGTGACGTTTGGCAGGCATCTCTTCTATTTATTCTCAATTATGTCAGATACCAGCTTAGAACTTAAGTCTAATGCAGGAGCATAGTACTTAATTAGGCTTATCCTGTTACCACAACCAGTTCACCACAAAGACGGTCAGAAGCAAGCTGAATATAACTAGGATTTAGGAGAGAGAGACAGCAATCTTATTTATCTGCTCCTATTATGTCTTCAATTTTGGCCAGAGAATGCACTGTCAACTGCTGTTTGTGGCTTGAGTGGAGAAGCACTGTTGGCCAATTGGGTGGTCCTGGCTCAGGTAGGAAGAGGAGCCAGTATAGTGTTTAATACAAAGCCAGAAAGTACATACATGTAAAATAATGTTTCCTTTAGCACCAGATGATAAAGCACAATTGCCTCATCTTTGTTAAAAATTAGAGCAAACCTGTGCTTCCACTTCAGCCAGTAAAAAGAGAATCAAGAAAAAGTACCATGAAGAGCTAAGCTGCTTCTTAGCTCAAGATGGGACAATGTCATTCACCTACCTAAAAAGATACTTCAACTACCACCTTATTAAAAAAAATAAAAATCCCCATCCCCAAGGTCCTTCCTGTCCTGAAAGGGGTGAAGATAATGCAAAGTCTGCATGAGGACAAGGACAACCATATACTCCGGATAAATTCAGGGTAGGTCTACCCTGCAGATCACCAGCAGCCACAGAGTCTGTGCCTGAGCTTTGTAACAGAAAAGAACTGTTATTTAACAACATAAACCCCACACTATGACACCTGCCAGGTAGCAAAGTGCATTTTGTCGTTGTGCCATGCAAACCTTAACCATAGCACAGTGCAGACCTCCTCTTCATTTGCCTGAAGTACTCCGTTTGCATTAGGACGATGCAAAGGGCGTTTTAGCCTTCCAATATAATCTTACGAAACTTGAAGCACCACTGATGTGAATTTACTTCCTCACACTATTTTCTGAGACCACTCTTTAAGAAACACTGTTTCAGGAGGCAGCCACCTGCAAAAGGTAAGGTACCATAACAGTAGTAATGATAATTTCACTGTCTACAGACAGACCCATATACCTTTTGGAGTTGACTTCAACGAGTGTAATCTAGGTCTTGCTACCGCTTTCAAAGGGACAGATCCTGAAGTACCATTCTGGCATTCTGGTTTTGAAGGCCATCGTCCATTCTTGATGATGACTGTGGCACTTGCAGCTGCAACACAGAACAACCAAGAATTTGCTCTAGGCAGGATATAGTTTAGGGAAAATTAAATCTTAAAAACAAGCCTGTTCTACCCAAGGCTAAAGTTAGGAGAAACACAAGTTGGAATAAAAATATTATGACCACCTCTGATATCTTCAGTACAGAGCGATGAACTGGAACAGATCAGTCTATGCCTGTTGAAAATACTTCTCAGAAGTAGACATAGAGCTTTGAACTACACTTAAAAGGAGAATATATAGGAAAGTATAGTGATATGTGACTAGAAGTCTGATCTTGCTGTACAAAACAAACACAGAACACATTTCACTTTAAGCCAAGAAAAAGCATCATCAATACACAAAGACATTCTGGTCTCAGAATTGACTGTTAAAGTAAAAAAAAAAAAAAAAAAATCATTAAAACTCAGACGATTTCCTCATGTACCACTCTCCCCTGTTCTCTCTTGTTTGAGCTGAGCATGCTGTTTCAATGATATGGTGGTGCACACACCATCAGCAGAGTCTGCGCTCCTTCAGTCCAGCTTGTGGGGCATTAAACATGTGAGCCCACCTGCCAAAGAAGTTTTAAGAAAGGTTCCTATAGTTTCTGTTCATAACAGTGACCTCCTCAGTGACAGCAAACCTCATAAGACCACCTCCACAACACCTCACCCAAGACAGAGATGAAGTCATACAGCAAAATACTCCCTGCAAAGAGGGGCAGACAGATCCAACTTAGGAGAAGCAGGACAATAAGCAATTGTTATCTCACATCAAAATCAGGTTTCCAACTAACAGGGCAGTTGTTACAGAAGACACATCCCATTTCAAAGAAACTTAAGAGAGGTCTGGGTTTAGTGTCACAATGAAAATTTTTACTTGAGAAAAAGAAAATTGAAAATTGTTTGAGTTTTCCAGAAAAAATATTGAAATACTTCTGAAGTAAGTACAGATTGCGTATCCTTTGGTTCAGATGCTAAAGAATTATGTATACTGAAACATTAGAGAGTAAGAAATAGACATTGCGTGTACCGGAGACAAGCAAAAACTCAGTCACACTGGAATAGTTGCTTTTTTCTCTAGTCATTTAAAGAAGAAAAAAGGTGGGGGGTGTCGTATCACGTCAGGTTTGCCTCAGATTAGTATTTTCATGATGCTGATTTTATTTAAAGGTAGCGTGAACTACATATCTAATATTGTTCACCAAAAGATGGAACATATAGTCTTGAGGTTATTTCAGTGCCTTTAAATGCACTAGCATAAGCGTAATTTAACTGTTTCAAAAAGATGCTGTTTGGCCACTTATCAATACGTTTTCAACTACAGAAAGGGCGACAGAACTGTTTTCCCATTTAGAAACATACACAAAGTCCTCCTCTTTTTTTTTAATGAAGTTGGAGCCCCTCTAAAGGCACAAAAGCTAAATATTTGCAAAAAATATATACACAAGGAACAGTCTGCATAACACATCAGTAACACAGTTATTCTGCAGGAATCTGACCCTGCAGAACACCAGATGATTCAAAGCAATTTGATTTAGTACAGCACGAGGCCTGAAGCAGTCCTTAACTTTTTTTTGTAAGCCACTAAATTCAGGATTTTTGCTCAGCGTTCATTGCAAGCAGCTAAAAACTGCCTACAAACAGCTGTGCTACTTTCTTCTAAATCAGAAGCATGCCATGGAAGTAACACTTTGGGTAAGTGAGCACACCCCTGGCGTAGGACTAGTTAGGGCACTGTTTTGTCCTATTAGAAGCTCCAGAGTCAGCTAACCAGGCTGTGTGCAGAAAAGAAGGCAAAATTACAAAGTTTGGTCGCTATAGGATTCAAAGGTGGTTATTCATAGAATTACACAACTCATTACAAGAATTTTAGTGCAGTATTGACTGTCCAGAAATGCATCTCCAGATCAATTGCTAGGATCAGCTTTTTAGCTTCTGAGACACTATTTCCTTTATATGCAATTATTCTAATGCAATTCACGTTTGAATCCCTGTTCTTATCTCAGAGTTTAGACATTTCAGTAGGTTCAAACGATAGTATTTTCAGCTCAGCAATCAAGTTGAAAAGATTTCTCTACCGTTAAAAATTCAATGTTTCAACGCTCAAACTGACAGTTTGCACACAAAATATGCTTTCATTAACAACAGCATTTCAAACTTCATGATTTCCGAACTTCTCAAATAGTAAGTCTTTTTAGGGAAAAGATTCATAAAACTCATAAAAGTGCTCATTAAACAAAAACAAAAAGAAAACCCACCAATAACAACACCACCACAAAACCAAACCCCCCCCCAAAAACAAAACTAGATTTGCCACAAGAAGTTACCAATCCAAGGACATCCCACAAGAAAGGGCTGAGCTGGCACAGCAGGAGAAGCACGCTCTTTTGTATTTTTTTTTCTCCGCTAACACAAGGCAAACTCCTTAAATTGACAAAGTCACTTGGCTTGTTTTGCTTAACACTGTTGACAGGACCATAGTTTGTCATAAATTTTGTGACAGTCACAGCATAAGCCTCCCATCCTGATCTTTGTGTGTCCCACCAATCTAATGAAAACATTTTAGGTTTAAAAATATTTTTTTTTTTCCCTGACATCATTGTCTAGTAGACTAAATGAGAGAATAAAAACCGAGAACAGCACTGTATTTAATATTAGGGTACAAAGTAAATTCATTAGTACCTTCCAATTTGATTCAAAGTCATAAAAACTTCCCTTTACTAACATATGAATCACATGTAACCTAAACTCATTATACTCACAAAACATGACCATCAGACATACAGACATAAATCATTCTCATCAAGTGTAGGAAATTAAAGAAAGAAATGATCTCACAGAAAATCAGAAAAATCACAGAAAGTCTAAACATTGCATACATTTTTATCAACCTCCACAAAATAAAATACATGCTTTAAACAGAAAGAAATAAAAAGGAATACAACCTACTTTTCCCAGTAAATGTAGCTAACAAAGGAATAATACAAAAGCTGTAAGATCCCACTACCAGCAGTGTCAGTAAGGTAATATCATAGTGGCTTCCTGAGTCAGTCGGTGGCGTTAGTGTAGAATTGATGAAAATAATAGGAGAAAAATTAGTTTCTGTGCAACTGCGGAGTCCTCCTGGTATAGTCATTTAAAAAGGATCAAAGCAAGCTTAAAGCCAAAGAGACTGCAGCCATGTCCAACCTCTCATATTGCTCTTGCTTATTCTTCGTGAATCCGAGTGGAAAAAATCGTAAGCTTGAAGGCGGTGGACAAAACGGATCAAACCAACTAGCAAATCAGGCTAAATAAGGAGTCATCTGTTTGGATACTTAATCTGAATACACTTCTTTGTTATGAAGCGATGACCCTCCCCCTTTGTTACATGAAGGAGTACAACAAAGAGAGGACAAAGCTGCTTAGGAATTCCAGATACAGTCCTAAACCTGAACAGCAAAAGTCAACATGGCTGTCACGGTAACTGAACTGATGTGACAACACAGGAACACGCACTGTGTATTTTATTATACACACTCTTATTCTTTTGAGGAAAATATTAGGTCTTAGCTTTTTAATGAAGGCACTACAGGGGGAAAAAAGAACAAGAGAAAAATTAATTTTATATGTATGTGTGCATATGCGCATACATAAAATATAGATGTATGTTAAATCACAGTTCTGTCTTTCAGCCCATTGAAGACAGATTTAAATCACATCTGGCACAAAAGAAAGGCCTTTGTCCAGTCTCCAAGATGTAACAGATGATGCAAGAGTAACAGAATATTTTAATGTACTCATTTGAATACGTATAGCTGGCAATACTGATACATCTCTCAGTCAGTTGTGTGTTACTTCCTTCATATTTTTGCCCCTAGAACTCCTGCAACTGCTGGTACAGACCCTTTGTAGAGCCTGAAATCTATTACTGCTATTTTTTCTCCCTAGCTTTAATCAAGATGGATTTTGTTTGGGTCCTATACCAATGCTTACAGTCACCTTAGAAATTACATAAGTCTACCCTTGCAAAGTTTCACCTTCTAAAAGTGCTTTAATTTACCTGCTTTTTGATCTCATCCACAATTTTTGTCTTAAAATTCTGAAAGCAGGTATCATCCAGTTCAAAAGAGCATTTAGTATCAAACACCTGTAACATGCTATTCCAAATATTATGACAGGTAATCCATTCACACCATTCAGATTTATTTCTTATTACGCAATATGTAAGCACAAGGAAACGTAAACTTTTGCTCAAGAAGACCTGCTGGTTTTGTAATGTTTCAGGATGGAAGCAGAGCTGTACTGAAACCTCTACTCATCAAACCAAAATCCAAGTCCACCTTCAGGTAGCAACTCTCAAGAAGAAAAGTTGTAAGTTAAGAGGCAAAAACAGTAGGACCTAGAACTAAGTGGTACAATGAGAATTAACACTGGCCTTTGTCAGACAGGACTCCCTTTCAAGGAGATTTTTTCAACAGGCAGTTGATGCTGGCTATCAGTTACAAGCCTTAACCCTGACGTATACTTACAATTACTGCTGAAAAGACTTCGCTCACTCTGAGTGCTGCTGACTGATGAGATGCTAGGTGTTCTCTCAAGCACTGATCTTTTGACAGGCACTTTGGATTTGGTGAGCAGTTTACCAGAGCTAGCCCATGAGGCTGGAGGATTTTTCACAGAGGCACGCTTCTCTCTTGGTGAAGATCCTATGCCTGTCAATCGGTGAGGAAAGGGGAGGGAGAGAAAAGAACAACAAGAGTTGGAAAGAAGCTTAAGCAATTACTTCTTCTATGTATGTGCCTACAAGTAAAAAATATCTACATTAAAAATACATACAAAAAGGCTTCATCTACCTCATATTGACATGATTTAAAAAATGCTGTAAATGCAGAAAAACAGTTCCAAGGGTTTAAATAATCCTGTTTTACCTGCATATTGGATCTGAGGAACAAGTCAAGAGCTTTCCAGGCTGGCCTTCAAGGCATACAACTGCACACACAGAAAGTCTTTCTAGCATTCTCCTACCTCTCTGTATTATGGTTAGCTGTACTGGCTATCTCGTAAAAATATAAACCTCTGGCTCAAAGATAATCCAAGAAAGATTCTTTTGTTTGCTCCCACCCCCAAAACGGAGATATGCCCCCCCAACCACACCATTTGACAGAGCACTTAAAGTTCATACCCTTTCAAGGACAAACACAGCATGAGAATATCAAGTTGTGTGGTACTCAACATAATATACTGAGAACTGACTAGTTCTGCAGAACTAGTTAAGCAACACTCACCAGAACCAAGTTCTTAATGGCCAACTGGTGCGGACACATTTTTGCATTAATTGCTGTTTTCATTTGAGCTTGTTGAATACAAATGCCCAATAGCTAAGTTAATCAAAGAGTGTCTATACAGGAGACAGGTGTGCCACCTTCAGATGGAAGCTTACTCCTGTACACTAACAAAGCAACTACACTTTCTGCAAGAACATTTAGGTTTAAATTAAACTTTTAGTTTATTTCTGAAGAGTGTGCACCCAGATTCAGACTGCAATGGCCCAAAGGAAGTTATGAAACAGACTTGACTTTCCAGCACTGATCTGACTCCTGTTGGCTCTGACATCGATATCTTTATACATTCCTCTGAATAACTATGGAAAAGAGGTTTACCATTTTTGTACAAAAACAAAAAGAAAGATATGGAAGACAGACTTACACATTTTTCTAAAAAAAAAATGTTATTTATATAACAAAAGATATTTTACAAAATATCTTACTTCTGATGTCATTGCCATTTTCAAGTCTGACATAGTTTATCTTACTTGAAAAAGAGATGACTCCAGTGCTTTAGATTTGACTTAGAACAATCAAATTTCTACTTAAGAATAAAGGGAAGGGTATTCTCTTTATCACTATAAACCACATTTCAGTTTTGCTTAAGCTATGTAAGAGGCTGTTGAAATATGACAAAATTAGCTAGTAATTCCACTTTATTCAACACTGGTTTTGCTGCAGGATCTCCACTCAAATACCAACAACCAAGAAACCCGCAACTTGCATTAATACCAGGAAAGCAGGAGGTTAAGATTTAGGCAAGAAACACACTTATGCCCAGTGTCTGCTTTTCAACAGTAGGTGGTGTGACAGGATTAGGTAACTTGTCTCAAAACATCCTGTATCAAGTACACAAAAACAGGAACAGCACAAGTAAAGGAAAGGATGTCCAAGCTATTTCCCTTAGTTCAGATCAACTCAGTAACAAAAGAGAATCCCTACATACAACATACACTAAACAAGGGTTAGGATATTACATAGTACTGCTCACTGAACATAACACACAAGCTTCAATGGGTCATTAAACATGCTTTACGTCAGGCCTCTCTTCGGGGGCGCACTTTTACTACTTGATTGTCATTACCATGCAGAACTGATTCTGTATATGGCTTTACTGTAGCCTCTATTAAATCTCCAAGATAAACTTATCAGCCATATTTTAGAATTTTTTGTAAGGTGCTGCAACCGACACTTGAATATATCCAACTCACTAAGGAGCATCCAACCTTCGTTGTGCTATGAAAACTTCACAAATCACAAGCTCATGCTTGTTGAAAACACCTCTGAAACACAGCACTCCAGACAACATATCTGAAACCATTTGCATTTGGAAAAAAAAATAGTGTCATCTAAACTTCATACAACAAATCTCACAGCTTTCTGAAACTTGCCACGTTTGTTTTCTGAAAGCTTGTTTCATTAATGGATCAACATACCAGAAAAGTAGTTAATCCAAACCAGTCAGAAATTCCTTTTTTAAATAGCCTCTCAGCAAAACAAGGTGCAAACCCAAACAAACCCCACAGCCCCAAAAACAAATAAACCAAACAAAAGGGCCACTGTACAAACACTGCATGTTAAGTTTGTGTGACTTAGCAAGTTAGAGCTTTACATTTCAAAAGGCAGCCAGAGGAACAAATGCAGCTTATCAGCTGCATTTTATTGTTTAGAGATGAGGGTAGCACGCTTGATTCTTATTGTGCTGGACTCATTCATCGAGTTCAAAAGGTACAGGAATGAAATCCTGTCTTCTTCACGGTGATTCTCTCTCAAGAGGAGTTGAGGCAAGCATGTGAAAACACTTGGTCTCTTCTCGTACAGCATGTTCCCTACAAATGATGTGCAGCCAGGCCAGCTTCTCTGCAGACACTCGAACACAGCAGTGCTCTAAACCAGCTGTGAAGTCAAACCCATTCAGCGAGCACAGCAAGCTCTAGGATGTCCAGTTTCAGAAGCATGTTAAACAGATGACCTTTGCTCTTCTCTTAGCTCTTCTACTACTCAGTGCTTTCCTATAAGGCTCCCATTAAAACAACTACTCAAGCACTCAAATACATTTTTGCAAAAGCCCAGCTCGAGGGAGAATTCTTTTAAGTCATGACACAAGATCATTAAGCAACTACTCTAGGTGTTACCTCCACTAACAACAACGGTTTTACGAAGTATTTTTCTAAGTACCATTTCTTAATAAAGGAGTAGCACAGAAGTAAAGGCAAAGGTTTTGAAGACAGAAGCAGGAAGATATGGTATATAAACAAATGTACTGGAAACAAGCACAAAAGCAGGATATTTAGTGAGCCATTATTATAAAGACAACAAGCAATAGCGTCAAAGTAACAGGCTTTCATCAGTTATTTAATCTAGTCACTGAAGTGGAATACTAGAAATATCACATTCCTCTACAGTGAAGTAATGAGTTGGCAATTCTTTAGAAAAAAGTCTCTATGCAACAACTACAACATTACTTCAAGTATGTTAACGTATCTTTTGTATTGGAATGGAAATAAGCAAGAAACAAAGCTCATTTTCAAGAAGCTCTGAAGTCAGATTTCATATGCTTACTCAAATAATCATCCTCTCATATGAATCCCTCATAGGTGGTTACTATTAAGAATTAAGGCTTCTTTTAAATAGCACTGGAGCCTAAGAAATTCAAATTTAGATAATAAACATATGCTAGTAGCAGTGAAGTTGGGACTTCGTTGACACCACAGAATCCCAGGTTGGAAGGGACCTCAGGGATCATCTAGTCCAACCTTTCTAGGAAGAGCACAGTCTAGACAAGATGGCCCAGCAGCCTGTCCAGACAACTCAAAGGTGTCCAACGTGGCCGAGTCAACCACTTCCCTGGGGAGATTATTCCAACGGTGACTGTCCTCACTGAAAAATTTCCCTCTCGTGTCCAATCGAAATCTCCCCAAGAGCAACCTGTGTCCATTCCCCCTTGTCCTCTCCATGTGACTCCGTGTAAAAAGGGAGTCTCCATCTCCTCTGTAGCTACCCCTTAAGTACTGGTAGATGGTGATGAGATCCCCTCTGAGCCTCCTTTTCTCAAGGTTGAACAAACCCAGCTCTCCCAGCCTACCCTCGTATGGCAGGCTTCCCAGTCCTTTGATCATCTTGGTGGCCCTTCTCTGGACCCCTTCCAGCCTGTCCACATCCTTTTTGTATAGCAGGGACCAGAACTCCTACTACACAGTACTCCAGGTGTGGCCTGACAAGTGCTGAGTAGAGCGGGATGATGATTTCTTTCTCTCTGCTGGTGATGCCCTTTTTGATGCAACCCAGCATCCTGTTGGCCTTCTTGGCTGCAGCACCACACTGTTGAATACATAGTCACAAATTCTGAGTGTCCACCATTTCGAACCAGATCAACACATTTCGCATCTAGCACAGAGCAACTGGCATTCATGGAGCTATACGACACCTGGATATGAATGCCTGGAAACCCTTCCCAAACAGAAACTTAGGGCAGACTAAGCGCAAAAGGAGTCTCTGGAAGGATGCTCTTTTTGTTGTTGCTGTTTTCCTTTATCCCTACAACTAACAGTAATAGTTGGTTTGGCCTTTCATTGCCTTATCTCTTGAAATGTTTAATTTTGGATTTTTGTCTTATGCTTTTCTGATTTTTCCTGCCATTTTAAAAATCCAGAGGGGTCTATTGTAGAAGTGCTAAACCTGTTAGCTTTTGAAAAAAATCATTTTTAAGCATGATGAAAAAGCCCAGTCTAAGCCTACAGTACAAGGTCTTGATAAAGCAAGGGGAGCAAGCCTTCAAGAAAACATGTTTTCTTTTGGCATCTACTGAAAGGAGCAAGTAAATCATAGAAAGACAAACTAGACTTTGGTATTGTTTCCAGACGACGGATCTTAACGTAGTCGTAAGAGCATTTATGGTTGCTATTTTGAGCACTGCAAAGCAGCAGCAACACCAACAGATTTCTGATGGCTGCAAGCTCCTCAGGTCATCTGATTAGCCATTCAGCGATATTAGACTATGTTATGCTATACATACATAAGCGTTCCTTTGAGGAATAAAGAGTGGTTACAGATGTTCCAATTATTCTACCAAAGAACTACAGGTAATCTCTTTCTAGTTATCTCTCCCTTTTGAAGTCTCAGATGGTTACCAAAACTACCGAAGAAGAGCAGGACGTGGTTATGTTATATTGCTAGTAACGCCTCAACTGCTAAACATAAACACAGATAAAGACACAGAATGTTAAGTTACTGCTTGGTCTTGAAATATTACACAAGAGATTTGTTTAGGGGATAACAACTGATCAGAAACAGTTTATGTATTAAGGCAAGACCCAATTCCGCATCTGATATGGACTTCCACAGTATTGTTCCCATTCATCTACAGTCCTTAGGAAAGCGCTCTTCTGTGGCACAGGTATCAAGGAACCAGCAGCAAGTCAGTGCCAAAAACATAACCGGGCTGCCAGCAGCCACGTAGGTAGGTATTTATGTGTTCCTCCTCTTGCAGCTCATTATTCTCAGTCTAAACTGGAGAACTGATCTTCAGCGCTATGGAACATTATATTAACAGTTAACAACAATCACAGCATCCCTTTTCATTCTCTCAAGCATTTCCACTGTCAAAAGAGCAATTAGGGTGTTTTCACTTAGGGAGAGAAAGAGAGAGAATATAACACCCATGTGCGTCTGCTGTTAAACTTCACTTTTTTCCTTTCCTATTTGGCCCAGCTATAAAATTTGGCAGACTTCTTCCCAGTTAAACCCTTCCATGATCAGAGAGACTCCTCCCTTCCCCATCCTTCCTCAGGCTCAGCTCCTTGCATGGGATCTCTCCAGCAGCTAGGAGTAGCCCTTCTCCTCCCCAGCCTCAAGACCAAACTCACACCTGCTCTCCCACCTCCAGTACTACCTGCCATCATGCTGCCTCCTGGATTTACTCAATTTTAGGTTTTCATTTTGTAGGCTGAACTACAGCAGCCTCAGGAGAGACCATGTCCACACAGTCATGCTGTCATCTCCTACGACCCCAAGCAGAACCAGTCTCCTGACGGCAGGCAGTTTTACACCAGCTTCCTGGGGCAGCTGCACAACTGTGGCAAAGCTTGCCCACTCCAGCTTTGCTAGGAGACTGTCATAAGATGTTTGCATCCTGACTTAAGCGAGCCAACCCCAACCACTCGCTTTAACAGAGCTATTGGAACCTTCTTGCCATTTAGGAGTAGCAGGCACAAGAATAGTCAAATCAATGTACTACAAGAAAAGCTGAGGCAAAAGAAAACCATCATCCACATCCAATTATGTTTTTCATTATTGTCCACCCACCCTTTCATGTTATGCACTGAGAATTTTTTGATAGTTTGCAGCTTTTATACCCACATTATCTATAAATGTTTTAAGTTTTCTGTCACAGGAGCTGGCACATTCTTTGCACAAAGGAGGAACCTCACTGTAGCAAAACATAATTTTCTTCAGGAAGGCAAGAATTCCTATTTCTCTCCTCCTTTACCTCTACCCCAAGAGAATTCATAACTAACTAGTACAGGTGAAGAGTTATTTGAAGACACACCAGCATGTCCTTGCAAGTAAATGACTAGGTACCGAGAAATTCCCCTGCAGGGAAGTGGTGTACACCTCACTGCTAAAGGAAAAAATTCTTACAGATGCATCTGCATTTCTGACAGCATTGATATATGGACTGTTAATATCAGCCTCTGCAAGTATGAACACATTTCTTTCTACAGGTATAACATACTAAAACCCTAATGTGGCTAATCACAAGTCACCTGTAAAAAGTCTGTGAACATATATGAAAACTTAATTCCCTAAGCCTGGTCACTCATGACACAGAAACACAGCTGACAGGATTAAATGCTCCCTTCTGGAAGCTAGAAGTCAACAGAATACTGCAAATACCATAGACTTTGGAATAAAGATCATTTCAGTTCATCTTCAGATGCTGCCACCCACCCCTTCTTCATCTACCCCCAGAAGACTCAGAGGGCCACACCTAAGGCTACCAAGCCAGAAATCACTCAACTTGCTTTCAAATCATTTATTGTAACAGATCTCATATTACCTCAGAAACAAAACCACATGTTCTGCTTTTACTCGTTTCTCATAGTCTTAAAAGTCAAATGGACCAAATAGGAAATAACTTATTCCAAATAGGTGTTTTATGCTGAACCTATGTAAGGCTTGCAATCTCCTTGTTAATGAAGTGTAACAAAAAAGAATAGGTGTCAAAGTAAGTTTTTCTGTTAGCGCACATAGCCAAACCTAAAACCAAATTATTCTAATTCAGATTACATAATTTTGTGACACCTTTCTGACTTCAAGGTGTGAATTGACCATTCTGTACCTGAATGACCAACACCTGGGGAAGAGGCTTAAAGGTCAATGCCTGGCACAAGGATATACACATTGGTCCACGCAGCTTCCAAGCCATTCGTGTTGAGGATGGCCAGGAAGGGAGGGCAAAGTGGAGTAGAAACATCATCATGGAAGTCCAGCTCAAGCAATCAAGGGATTTCAGGAGGCAGAAAGGACAACCTGTGAGGTTCCTAAGCCCTCACAACTAACACTGCTTCCTGAACTCTCTCAAACTGATCAGCTGGACAAAAGCACCTTCAAATACATTAGGTAAGTTATTCCTTACTTTATACTGCAAATTGAAAGAGAACTGGTTGTGAGAAACAGTCATTACGCAGTAGGGCTCCCTGGGTGAAGATTATCAAAGAGGGATGATAGACAAGCTTCATGTCGTACTACAGACAAACATTACGCTCCATGGAGGCCCAAGTATGGGTTTCCTCCTTCCCACACCTCTAAAAGTGAATACAGGAGTTTAAACCCTGTGTTAAAAGTGAATTTAATGTCTGTAATGAAGTACTATACACATATTAAAGAAAGGGAAAACGGGAACCAAGGACAAATATAAAGACTAATAATAAAGTTGGATTAATTTAGTGTATGAAGAGTGTGCTTTTAGGGTGCACAAAAAAGGCTGGCAGTTCTGCAAAAGAAAAAAACCAAAACAAAAAGCATAAGAGTGGCTGAAACTAAATTTTAAGCCTTACTTATAGATTCAGGTGTATTTCAGATTGTTCATGAGAAAGTATATGGATAGCCTCACAAGCAATTTTCCAGTCCAGCATCTCCTGACTGTTTCAGGCCATAAAACTTGGAAGTTATGCTTGGTTTTTTCAACTATTTTGTTTCCTCTTGACAGTACATCAATCCAACTTTAGAGAGAGTCACATGGTAAATAGCAGGAACGATACAAACTGAAAAGTGATTTGCAGTAACCATGTTTGGTTTAGCTCCTGGTTCAGTGTCAGAACATACACTCAAGATTGTGGGGACCCTCATTGAAACTAAATTGCTTGGTTCTGCTTCACTAGTATTATGAAAGGCTATACCAGAAGTCCTAAATTGCCAAGTTAATATATATTTCCAGCTGTATGAAAACCTATCGATACCATTTGGTTTCAATTTGCCATCTAAAAAGCCTTTTTTTTGTGCAATAAATAGCAACAACACTCAGTAATGAACACAGTCTTAATCTGTTACGGCCTGTTCTGGTTTTAACTTTGGAAGCTTCTCTTAATTACATATTTAAGTGTAAGATCAAGCCAAAAGGCAGCACAAGGACTTCACCAATTACAAACTAACAAGCAAATCAGTATTTCAAAGCATCGCTAAACCTTTTGTTGTCTAATACGACTTAAACATACATCCTATAGCACATGGGGAATTATTTTTCCCATGCTTCAGTTAGATGCACAGCACTGAGGAAGTCCTTCAGTATGATCAACTTTTCATAAGGAAAAGGTCTCACTTGTCCAAAATCATCTTCAAGGAAACAGAATTCAGATTGTTGAGTTTCTCTCTGCCCAAGCTTTCGTTACTCTAGTAAATTCTACAAAAATACCAGCAAGCAAAAGAGGGAGTATGACTGGACTAGACTCATGGAAAAGATAAGTAAAGCACAGGGCTTTTACTTGGTTATCTTTGATTTAAATCAGAGACAAAAATGGTACCTAAAATCTCAGAAATAACTGTCAGACAGTGAAAGACATTTTTGTTACAAAGATGATTTACATGGCTTCCATTAATTTCTGGAAGTTAACAGTAAGTGAAGAATTAATATTTTTCATGCTTTCATATCCCCAAATAGTTTCAGTTATGCATGAGGCTTGACAGAACTGTCATAGCTAAGACATCAACAACAACGCGAAGTTTCATACAGTGGGAAATAACTGAAAGCAATTAAGGCAGAAGTGTAGGTGAAATATCAGCGTATCAGAAATCTTAACTTGCAGGTAAAGCTCCATTCCTTTCAATACTTGTAGGTAGGTTGTAGTCAGCACTAAGGAAAAAAAACCACAGTGGTGGGCTTTTACATTTTAGATCTAAAGTAAACCATTTATATCCCTATTTTATGCTGTCCAAACACAAATCAAAATTCCGTGGAGCTCCAGCTGTCAGTGTTTCCATCCAACTGCATGGGTGGCAGCATGCAGTTGCTGGGGCAAGCTGACAGTAGAACCTGGAGTGACATTCCATGGGACCACCAAATCTCCTTGGCTTCTCCAGTCCCCTTCCACTTCCCCTTTCAAGTGAGAGAAGGACATGACTCTTCCCAACCCATAATACCTCAGCTATTAGCAGGCTATTACTCCTCCACAGTGGTTATGTACATCCTATCAGAAGGCTGCGTGCGTTTACTGGGAATGAAAACAATAGTTGCTTTCATTTCTAGACTGGTTCAAAGTCCTGAAGCAAGGCTCCAAAGTTACACACACCTTCCAGTAAGAACCTAGTAACTCAAACACCTTATTCTGTGTCTTGAATTCTAGTAAATGTTTTCAGTAACAAAACACTAACATAGCAAAAGGCATACTGTCTGCCATTGAGAGCTACAGAAATCTATGTACACCACCATGGAAAAATTAGCTGGAGAGAATTAAGATTTTTGTTCAATAATGAGTATGTGATTGCAAGTCATTCTCTCTTATGAAGAAATGGAGACAAAGAGGCATCTACCTTGTACCTGTGACCCAATTTCTAGATTTGCTGCAGAAATGGGACTTCACCATTTTGCAAACCACTTTGGTACACTGAATGAAGTTTGGCTCACCTTTTAATTTTTATCTCCCTGCCCCACCCCCGAATTGTAGCAGGGGTTTCTGCTTTCCACTCAAAATGATAGTGCATGACATAACTAACTGCTCACAAGCTCTTGATTATTCTGGGAATAATACATATACTAATATATTTGGGACAGACAGCCTGCTTCTTTCCATCACCATACATATGAGAGATGACACAGAGCTATGTCATCACTTCTTGTGTTCAGAGTATTTAACAGGCAGGAAAACAAATCAGTGTAGTGAGTCTAACAATCCAAATACAGCCAGCAACTGGTTAACAATTAGCTGCATTTATGTTAGTACCTCAGGAAGCAACAAGGTCATTAGGATTTGCACAATTTTAAGACTCAGTTTGACAAATGCCTGAACAATGTAGTCTGAATTCAGTGCTGACCCAGTTACAGGCAAAGGGGGCTGGACTAGGTGACCTCCAGAAGTCCTTTCCATCCTGGATTTAGCTAGTCTGTCTGTAGTCTGGAGAAATCCTGACAGCAAACAACTGTACAGCTACTGAGTTATTTATCTGTACTGCTGGAATTATAATCAAGGCACAAGTTTAATACCAAAGTGTTCAAATGACTTAACTGCAAAAAAGTTATTCCCTACAGGAAGGCTTTAGCTAAAACAAGTAACTGGGTTTACAAGCTGCCACTTGGCCACAGTATGTGTATGTATAGTTTTACTTCAAAAACTTTAAAAACAGATGGGGTAAGCAGCAGTGGGTAGTGTATTACCTGAAAGGTGTGGTTGCATAATACTTGGTATTGCTACCAGAGCCCTGCTGTAACTCCTACCTTTCCCCCCATCCTTGCTTCTCCCGCCCCATACTCCCATCCTCTGGATTTGCAGGGATGTTTACCAGAGAGCAATGAACAGTTTTAATAATTCCCTGGGCAAGGGATAAGGAAGTTAACCTGATATAGTTTAATGCATCAAATCCTACTCTGTGCACCAAAACACTGCGTAAGCAAAATGAAGGGAATGCTAGGAATGGTGGCCATTGGCAGGGGGGCTGGGGAGAGGTCACAAAAAAATTCATCTCATGGGCAGATTAAAGTTCCAGCCTCATCAGATCGTAGCATAAGTTTGAGATGTTGAGGTGCTGCTTCATGCTTTTACCACAAGCAGCTTTTTTCCAGTAGGAAAAAGTTGGGTGGCATTCTACTGACTACCAATTTCAACGTACGAGTTAAGGAGCAACTTGGGGAGTAAAGGTTTTTTTTATTTTCAACAGCAAACGACTTCTGCTTCTGAAAGCCCATCTGTTTGGGTTTTTTATGAAGGGAAGAAGTTAGTCCTATAACCTAGCCATGCTTACATTTTTCTAGTGACCCGTGTCATAGATCTACTCTGGATTAATAATTTAAGGGACAATGATACATCTATATCTATATCCATCTCAGCTCTTCTACAACCATAATTACAAATAGAAAAGCTCTAAATTGGTATTTAGAGAGGTGTTGAGTCTTCCAAGAAACTGGTGGCTTACAGGTAGGTACCTAGTTCACTGTGGAAGTACCTCACATTAGCAAGGAGCAAGTCAGAATAATCTATATCCAGTTTCTTTGAGGGACTCACCCCATAAAGGACTACAGACAGATTTTATCACGCTTCACCACCTGCATATAATTAAGAGGAGTATTTTGGACTGTTTTATAATCTTAGATTGAGTGGGTTAAGAAAAAAAAAAGAACAGGTTTTACTGGGTATAGATGGGTGTGCACACTTTCCAAATTACAGTGTACAGTAGTGCAGTCATTTATAGCCAGGCTACCTTTGCCATTAGCTATATTGCCACACTTAAAAAAAGCACACAACCTACAAGAGCATTTCTGAAGCTCTACTGTACAATTACAGAATGTAGTTTCCAGTCACCAGATTTGAACAGCAGCCTACAGACTAGTTTTTAGATTTCCCCCTTCCACCCTCGGTGTTAATCAGACTGAACTTAATTAACAGCTCACGTAGTAGCCTCTCCTTCAATTATGTTCTCCCCTTTCTAGAAACTATACAGCTGTACCAAAATTAGGTTGAACAAAATATGCTACAGCCTGAAATACTGAAATAAGGACTTATTCCCACTGGCATAGCATACAGTTGCTTATCGTAAATGCTTTGTACCCGAGCTCTGCATTTTCTCCTCTTCACTTTTACATGTTTTGAGTCATTTTAGTTGTATTTCTGCAAAGTACTGTTATATAACAAAACTACAAATATTTAAATATTGTTTCCTCTTAATAGCACCACACCCTCCTAAACACATTCCTTATGAGATTTACAATGATGGGGCATAACCTGCTTCCCCCTGTATCAGCAATTTGCTATTTAGATAGAATCATATTTTGCACCAAAGATACAGCTCTGTACCATCCTAAAAGTTCTGTTAGGAAGTACACTAAATATGGTATCTTAGTTTTAAGAAGCTGGTGAAGTGGTAGTATTCCAGTGAAAAAGTCTCTTACCAGAGCTTGATGACAGAACAGTTCCTTTGTGAGGTGTTTTATTTGCGCAGATAGTTTTATTTTCACATCCCCTCTTCAAGGGCAACACAGATGGCATCATTTTAACCTTGGGAGCTGATACACTTTGTAGTGCGATTGGACCTTTCTTCGGTATGTTTTTCTCTTGTGTTGTCCCATCTTCCACAAAAGGCATCTGTTTTTGAAAAAATAAAAATAACAGAAAAACCCCACAACTGCACACCACCACTGTGAGAAGCTGAAGATCTCCCTTTCCAGCATCTGTAATGAAACACTGACCACACATGTAAGGGATATGCTCAGATATTTGGTGTCAAATTGTCCACATCTGCAGTTCAAACGTTCAGGAATCATCTCCTGAATGGCCCTCAGCAGCACAATACTGTAAGTTTGAAGCTAATCGCTGGTAATGACAAATACACTACAGAAGTTAGAGGTCATTTTACATCAGAGTTTCTTCCTCTTCCTCCCCAAACTCTAATTAAGACATTCAATTACATGATTACACTTAATCTCAAGATTAATTCTTTACCAGCCCTTCCAATAGGTTTCCTAGCTTAGGTCTTAAGTTACAACACAGAAACAGGTTAAAATCTTATCTATGGCACCTGAACGTGAAAAATACAAGTTCAGCAATGGGCCTAGGACAGGTTTAAAATAACTTGTTTACACGTAGCACTCATCTATCTTTAATACAGATTTGTTGCTCCAGTATATATAAGCACTAATTCATGCCCACTCAGGCTGTAAAGTTAAGGCTAGAAAAGTAAACTCATAAGAATGGACAGATCATCCTTCCTGTGACTCAAGCTGATATGCAGTGATTTGGTCATATTAATGCACTTTGCACTTTTGACTCCAATCCTCACCTTCCTTTTCAGAAGTTAATCTGTACTCTTCAGAGTAACACTGAAGTTTAGTCCAGCTAACTGGTCTACTGCGCATTCTATAGAAATTGCTCTATGGCTTTTCCAGGTACCAGCAGAACAATTAATATCACAAAGGTTTCCATCTTGACAAGAGCGTGAATTAAAAGCATTCTCTCCAACCCTCATCACCAAAAGGAAGGAGTGAAACAGAACCCAAACTCTGGAAGACTTTAGAATTAAAATAGACCATTCTTGCCTTCATGTTTATTTAGGTTTTAAATTTAAATTATTTATAATAAATGAATTATATTACTTATTAATTTTTTTCTGTAATGTTTCAAAAATAGATAGCTGCTTCTGTTTTACCTGAAGTAAAACTGAGCTTTACTGGAGATTTTCTGGCAAATCAGTAAAGCCTGACAAAAATTCAGACAGTGCCAGTTTTACCAATAACAGCCATAGCCTCCATTTCACCAATTTAACATAAGCTGTTGAACCCACAAGTGAACAATAGAAGGGACTCCATATAGCATCATGACTCCGCATCCCTACTATGCCTCCTGAGATCTTTGGTTGAACCCA
This sequence comes from Phalacrocorax carbo, assembly GCF_963921805.1. Classification (NCBI taxonomy): domain Eukaryota; kingdom Metazoa; phylum Chordata; class Aves; order Suliformes; family Phalacrocoracidae; genus Phalacrocorax; species Phalacrocorax carbo. Next base: position 33,964,787 of record NC_087516.1, read on the forward strand.
CCCAGAAGCTCTTTCCTTTTTTCTCACCCTCCCTCTTCTTTTAACCTTCTTTCAGAGCATTTGAAAGCCGCGCATTTCTCCTGACAGGCAGCTGACTTCGTCCGAAAGTATTTCCCAGCCAACCAGTGCACACATACCTCCCGGCCAGGAAGTTTGTACCTTCCAGCTGGCTGACTGCCCAAAACCAGGAAATATGCCCTCTGCATGAGAAATATTTCCTGGCTACTTTTAACTATTCTAATGAGTCCCGGTTCTACTTCAAATCAACAAACTCCCAAATTATTCAAAGCAGACAGTTAAATTAAGATGTTAAAACTAAAACGCTCGATGAACTTGTTGGTCTTGGGGTTTAGTGTGACTTAATATTAACGTTAATATATGCACAACATTTCTGTAAGGACATTTAGAAAGTGTAATTTAGTTCTAAAACATGTTTTGAAAGAAAAAAAAACCACTGAAAACAGCAATTTATCTCTAACAGCTATCCTAAAGTTACAGCACCACTAGAATTATCTTGATAAAACCGCATATTAAAAGCTATATTTAGAAAGACCTTATCAAGCTATGCTATGCAATTTTATCAGTCTGACTAAATTAAGACTTGTTTGCTTTTATTAGAAATCCTACCAACTGCATTTCCTTAAAAAGACTTCACATGAAAAATATTTATACCATGGAAAAAGATGAAGGCTGAAGACAATAAACAACACCTGAGGACAGGTGCAACCAGTTTGTAAAACTGTACTTCATTCCCTTTATTAGGGAGAGACTTTACCTCAGAAATCAACACTACTGTTACATTTGTAGACACAAAACCCATTCAGCACTGCGCAATGCAGAACCCCCTTTTCCAAACGTACAAAACATAATTAGGTATGTAAAGAAAAGCAGCTTACCAAAGGAACAGAATGCAGGTCAAACGTTTCATTTGCCACATCTTTTACCAAGGCTGCTTCCAGAATTCCCATGTTGCCATTTCGCTCTTTTTCACCTCCAGACAGATCGATGTTTTGAGCACAGGTCTGTATTAAAGGGTTTGAACTTTCCATTTTATCGTTCAGCATCTCCTGCGAGTTCTCTACGCGCAGAAGCGCAGCAGAAACTGAGGAGCATGCTGAATGGGTAGAGCTTGCTTTGCCAATGTCTTCCGGATTCTGCTTTAACACAGGTGTCTTTGAAGCCTTGTGGGAAGCATTTCTGGGATGTGTTGTGGCATGTACGACTTGGCTAGTGAAGAGGTGTTTGTTAAGATGTAGCTTATGGGGCTTACTCACAGGCAATTCCACTTTAGTATCTTTAGCTAGATCTATTTTCTTTTTCAGCACTTTGATAGAGGGGGACAGTTGCCTTGGGGAAGTAACCAGTGAAGATGAGGAGGTGGCTGACAGTTGGGAGGACTGGGGAGACTGTTTTAATGCTGCGCTGTCTCTTGACTGCAGCACAGGCCTAGACATAACCTTTGGCTTAACATTTTTGAAGTTAGGCTTGGGAAAACTAACAATCTCCGATTTCTTCGCTTTGGTTATTGTTGACGTAATTGGAGACCTGCCCACTGGTTTTCCTGCAGTTTGACCTGAACTAGCTTTAAGCAAAGGCCTTATATTATGTCTTCCTACAAACGCCTCCTTTGGTCTTAGTTTAGGAGACGTGTCTCCAAGTCCTGCCAAAGCTGAAACAGAAAAAGTTCTATTTTTTGATCGTTCTTTAGGCGTTGAAGTACTTAGAGCAGAATCTCTTTCATCAGCCATAGGACTGAAGACCACAAAAGTTGCTTCGCATTTCAGCTCAGGCATAACAGTCCTCTTTAATTTTGGTACACTGCAAGATATGAAAGAGGTGTTGTGCATATCCTGAAGAGCAGCATTTCCAGAGATACTTTGATCTTTGGTTAAGAGTTCACGGGTTTTCTTTGATATTTGTTCACCATCCGTTTTATCTACTGGAAGAAGGTGCACGTTATTTACAGGACTATCCATGAATGTTTCAGCATTGGAATTCCCAGTTTCACGGTGGTCCAGGGTATCCTGCAAGGATTTCATTTGGTCATCTTCATTAACATTAATGCATGGTGATAATGCATCTCGCATATAAGGATCTATACATCCAGCAGCTAGTTTTACAGACTGTGCTTCTGTTTCCTGTGATTCTTTAACAGTCTTGTTAGCGCTTTTTAGATAATGTTCGACACCTGCAGAGGCAGGACAATACACTTGAAGTTCTGGACAGGCATCTGGGCTTCCTGAAGCCGCTGTCGTAGAGGAGAAAGTCGGTGTTCTTTCTGAGCTGGTTCCATCAAAGTTCTCTCTCATACATACTTCAGAAGAAATTAGCGTTTCCCTCAGATGCGTGCCATGATTTTGATCAGTTCCCAGGGTTTCACCTATAACGTTAGTAACATCCAATGTGCTCAGGTGGCAGCATGCCCTGTCCTCTATCAGGGACAGAGTGTTCTGCTCTGAAGCAGGAAGAGGTAATACACACTTAGAGTCAGTCTGACTGTAAGGCACCAGTTGTTTGATACTCTGATTTTGCATTTTTTCCATAGCAACATTACCTTTCAGTAGGTTTGTTGCTTCTTTCGAGTCACAGTTCAAAGGATACACAGAAGTGTGTTCAGTCACAGAAGACCTGCATGCAGCATCTGCATCACCCAATAGAGCTCCTGTGCAGTTGTATTTACCAGGTGTCTCCTGCAGATGAAGTGCTTCCATACACTGCTGCTGCAAAAGAATACTTCTGAAGTTACTCTTATTTTCAAGAATGGTATCATCTTCATGGTCAGTCACTATATTTTGGTCAGCTGAATTACCATGTATCTTTGTGGCACAATTCTCTGAGGAAGGTGTAGCTCTGTCACGTGCGTAGTTATTTCCATTTTCATCCCTTATAAGTAAGGAAGATTTCAAGCCATTCTTTGCTTTGTCATCTGACTTATCAACATTCATTTTGAAGGCTAAATTTCAAACTATTTTCATTTTATATTTATTAAAATCCCAGAGAATGCAGATTCTTTTGAACTTTACAGGAAAAAAATCTAGCTTTTCCCTGGAATGTGTCAACTGTCCTGAAAGATATTTAAAAACTAGTTCTTTATTTTCATGTTTCCCAAGAGGATTCAAAAGTTCTGCAATTAAAAAGAAATGAAAAACAATTAGCCAAACCAGGACTTTAAGACAGTATGCATTCTTAAGCTATTAGTCTTTGAATCAAGTGCAGCCACTTTGACCAACCTCCTCATGGAAATTAGGCTTTTGCAATGACATCATTCATGCATGTTTACTTTCACAAGCCATTTCTACTTTCCTGACTGCTAAGTAACTTTTGAACCCTTTGGTCAGTTTTAATCAAATGTGACTTTAGGGTTGCATTCTCAGATATTTGGCTTGCTTGGCTTCCACATAAGGAACAACCCAAAAGTTTTGGCTCTTCCGTAGAAAAAAGGTATACGAGGGACTACATGATAGAATGAACCATCATTTTACTCTCTTCCAATAGCAGGTACTCAAAAGGTCATGGTTCCTCATGCAGTGTGTAGTCAAGCTATGAAGCTTCTTACTGCCTGGTGTTTGAAGGCCAAAAGCTTGCACAAGCGGGTAAGAGCCATGTAAGAAAAATCTGTCCAAAACTCAATACCAAACTAACTCAAGAACCTTTCAGTGACAAGCTGCAAGCAGCTAGGAGAGCTCAAGAAAAAAATAGGATGAACATGTAGTGATTCTTATACTCTTCACTGAGCATTTAGCCCTGGTTACTGCTGGAGATGGGACACAACATTAGGTGGGTCTTCAGTCTGACCATGTCTGGTCGCGTACGTTCTTACGTAAAAGTTTGCATGAAGACGGGAAATGACAAGGGATCTAAATTGTAATAATAATTAAATGCTACTGTATATGCTCAAGTCTAGAACAGACACCAGAGAAGCAACCTAGGAGCAGCACTAAGAACCCCAGTGAAAAAAACTTCAATGCTCATTCCTTGATGTACGAAGCAAAGAGCAGTTAACAACCCAGACAGCAGTTTCTCTCTGCACTGAAGGCCTTTTTCCTGCCTTTTGAGGAAGCAATGCTCATCAGCGGCTGCTCAAGGCCTTCGAAGACTTGTCTTAAGACATCTGAGCTGAAATAAAGAGAAGACGGGGAGGTCCGTTATCAGCTCTGGTGCTACACCAATACACTATCCCAGTGCTGCCGCAGTAGCCAACAGGTAGCACATGGGACCCCTTCAGAGTCACTGGAGAACAAATTCCCTATACAGAAACAGACTCTGTCTTTTATAAAGATGACACAAGATTAGCCAAGTGGGGAAACAATTCCAGCGTCCTCTTTGGCAGAGCAGAGCCACAAGTTCTCAGCCAAAACCCTACATAAGCAGAAAGGAGGTGGGGGGGAAATATGGCAGGGGGTGGGGGGTGAGAAACACACCACAAAATACCAAAAACTTAAAGAGCCCCTGCAATGTACAAGGACAAATTCCTAGCAAGCCCCAAGACTGCACTCAGGTACCAAAACCACAAGAACAGGAATGAGAGAGAAGCTCTAAAATGTCCAAAGCAGCTGGATGACCTCCTCAGCACGACTCCATATGAAAGGCTCCTAGTACCAGAAATGAATCCAGAGGTAGGAAGAACTTCAGATTTATAAAATATGGTTGCAGTGGGGTATGGGATCTGGCAGGAAGGAGGGTCACTTTCAGAGCAATGAAGTCTAAACGGGAGGGACAGAGTTCACTGGATCCAACAAAGGAATCAGGCTGAAGATGCATTCATTGACACAGTTCAGCTTCCCAACTGAAGAACCATGAAACTGGACAGGTGTTGAACACCTTCACACATCTGGAGTGACAGATTCCACTCTCCAGTCAAAGAACAGGAAGGAGGAGGAAGAGACTTGCCATCAAAAATGATGAGCAAACAGGTCAGTAGAGTTTAACAAAAATGCAGACATCAGAGTGTGGTGTCCTCACATGAGGATACAATGACATATTTGAAGTCTGGTGGGAAGAAAGCAGCAGGACATGAACATCAGAATAAGTATATAGGATGGACAGAATAATGCATGCTAATACGAGAATTATGGTCAAATAGTTTCAGAACATAATATAAGTTAACCACAATGAGTAGCAGAGTCCCTACAGACTGAAAATCCAGAGCTAACAGAAAAACAGAAAATTTGATTTGCATTATCAACCAGCCTCAACTAAGGTGACAATACTGGTTGCAATACACTGAGACAGGTCAAAGAGGCTACAAGATCAAAAACCATAATGGTAATGGGAGATTTCAACTCTCTTGATGTTGATTAGGCACACTGAAGAGTAATTCCCTGATCTTATTTTTGTACAGGAATCAATGACTGCTTTGGGAAGAAAGTTTGCCATGACAAAAGACGCAACTCTTGATTTGTTCTCAAACAAAGAAATTTATATCCTCACAGAAACCATATAAACCACTTTGGAAACTACAGCAGAGAAACAAAAGAAACAAACTAAAACCAACAAAACACCCACCCCAAGACCCCCCAAAAAACCCCAAAACACCAAACCAAAACAATCCCCCCAAACCAACAACACTTATCAACAAATCTTTCCAAAGTGTAAAACAAAGCCAGCATACTAAGTAGTGAAAGGTAAATCACTAAAAGCAAGAACACATCATTCAAAAAGCTGACATTTTTCTTTAAACCTTATTTTCTTCAGCTGGAAACATAGCTTGAATGACTACATTCAAAATAAAACCTTTTTCATACCAATGAAAAGCATAAAGCTTTCCAGACAGGCTGTAGGGCCCATAAACAGTTTTGAGTACAAAAGCAGCACTCACATTAAGACTGTTCTAGAACTGCAGGAATTTACATGCTCACTATGGATTAAACATAGAGAGGCTTCTGTCCCACAGTCTTGTCTTTACATGGGACTTTAAACCTCTGTCTCAGACTGAGAGAACTGAGGGGAAGACGACCACGGAACAAGGAAACAACAAGCTACCAAGATCAGACAGCACCCTTCTCTGCCTCTCCCTCACTCTTCCTTCCCCAAGATGAAAAGCTTGACTAGCTTAAAATCTCTTGGTTCCTTAAGGCTAGTCTAGATCCTTTACCTACCCACTATTACTCAATCCCTATAGATGCATGAACAATTTTAGTACCCTCATTTTCATCTTCCATTAGGAAACACAAGGCAGGTTCAAGAGTTACTCCAAAAAAAGTAATCCCTGGAGGCATGGCAAGAACCTGTCCTGAATAATTTGCCATTGATTTAAGTCAATCACAGAATCAACTACTGAAAAATATTTGCAAACTTTGCTTTCACTTTTGTTTTGACACTTTAAAACTAGTTTCTACTTGCCTGGAGGCTGGCCCATAACATAGCTTGCTCACCTGGTCACGCAGCAAAAACTTAAGATTCCATTTTGATTCAGCATTAGCTCAGATCCAACCAGTAGTCTTACCTCTTCCAAGAGTTTTCTCACTACAGAAAACAGGGAACTTCAATATGCCAAGGCTTAGCAAGACTGAGATCCCAAGAAATTGAAGAGTGACACATTAGCTTACAGTACGCATAGCTAATAACACCAAAATTTCAAAACAACACAGGCAGTTAAGTAAACCTTGATCCAATCGATGCTGAAGAAGCTCCAAGAAAAATAAAAGTCGTTTTGGGACAAGTAGAGAAATGAAGTAGCGCATTAAAGTTGCATATACAAATGTACACATGTACGTATAGAACTCTGCTCACTCAGTGCTCCAGACTTTCACATAACCAGAGAATATACAGAAATAAAAAACTGATTCAACTATATTAAAGCAAATATTCACTTTAGTAATCAATACTTTCATGAGTAACTAGACCAGCTTGAAATACAGCTTCACAAGGAGACTTAAGAGTCCTAAAAGTGTCCTGTATAAAGGGAGGTATTCCTAAGGATTAACTATAGTGTATAAAAGTCTGTAACGTTAGATGAACACTAGTCCTCAAAAAGTTGACACTCTGTAATTCTGCAGGTACTAATAAATTCATCAGGCTTATAAGAACACTTCCTGGTGATGAGATATCCTTTAGATTTAAGACCTGCCATAGGAGGCTGAATGAAAGATTAAGCTCAGCCAGCACCTTCTCCATAGGAGTGGTCAATAGCAGAAGCACAGACACAATAGTCGCCCCTCCCAAGAACATTCCTTCCCAAGAATATACTGTTCCTGGCAAGTAATGACTTGTGGAATTCTCTAAACTAAATACTACTAAACTCCATTGAGTTTATCCTACATCAGTGAGCATTACGCACGCCTGGCCTCCGCAACACCCTACAGTGCAGTGGAAGACAGTTCAGCTATTTTGTGCCAAATTTCAGTTGTATATTTCAAGTGCTTACACACTGCAAAAAGTCTTAGTTATGAGAGCTCTAAGCTTTCCCCTTTCTCAACAGATATAAGAGCTTATCATTGTGAAAAACAGGGAAAGGACCTTGGCAAGCAGATTCTTCTAAAAGAAGAGATCAGCTGCCAGCAGCCCCATATCCAGGAGAAATGCACTACAACAAGCAGAACAGCTCTCAGAGCAAGATCTTGTTGCTTCTAGTAACCTACAAGAGGCACCTGCAGGTATGCTGAAAAAGGGCAGAGGAACAGCAACTCTTTTGGCCCTGGGTAAACAGGAACCAAAGCCATATCAATTACAATAGATAATTCAAGCTACAAGTTTACAAAATACTACGAGGATGCAGTCAGTTTGTGTTAGTGCCACAATGCGGGCAGTAATAATCTACAGTTTTCCTGGTATTCCATCTGGAACTCTGTTCTTTCACCCACACCATCATGCAGCATCTACTCAAACCTAGCAGCTATGTTTGCGCAGCCTGTACGAAGGGGGCAGTGGGGGGGGATAAAACTGACAGGGTGGGCCCAGACACACAGGAAGGCAGAAGTGCTCTGATAACATGCTTTGATATCAGACAAAATGCGCCACCAGCATCTGTATTTCAGCAGAAAACCATGTTACACAGTCGTGATTACTATGGTCACTGCTGTCAGAAACCATTTAAGGCTTTCATATGTCAAAACATTACACTACAACTGGTTTACCTGACCGTGTTCTGGAACACAACACAACCACACAAGTCTGACTTTTTCAGCATATACACCCGAAGGCAGAGAAGGCAGCATCCAGAGGGCGTCTGCAGCAACCAGGCATCCCTCCCAACATGCTGTCTTAAGTTGTGCGCATGTGTTCCAGCAGAAAGCACTGGGAAAACGCAGTTTCAGGTAATGCCGCATTTGCACAGGATCGTGATTTCAGAGCTCCCTGTGCAACCTCAGTAATGTCACTGAGGCTCCTAAAACAAGTTCACCCAAACATTTATAACATCACAAGTACAACTTACTGCTAGAAGTGAATTATGTGAAGTGCTCATATGCTAATGGGCATTGCTTGCTTAAGAACACACAGTATCACTGTTGCTGGCACTGTGAAGGTGCTGTATTTTATAACAAAAAAGCCCCACAGGGTAGCTAAGTGCCATCTGTATGCTTTACTCAAAGCCATTTTAAAAATCAAAATCAATGTGATACACTTGCTATGGTAAGCAGAAATAATGTTCAAGTTATGTCTGCAAGCAATCACACATGCATATTTGACTGAAGCAGTAGCATCACTTTCACGGGCACGAACCATCAGGTTTCACCTCCTATTTAGCTGTTTGCCGTCCTGCTCAAAGACTGAAGCACCAGCGTAGCACACAAGCCATAGTAACCAAGGAACATGAATCTTAAGCAGTTAAATCTTGGCATTAAGGTATGGAAGAAGTGGAAAGGTAATTAGGCATACAGCTGCAGAAGTCAGACATTCTGGAGTTGTGTGAGAGGTGCTGACTTCCTGTAAGACGTTCAAACCATGACACAGTACCAGACTACCAGCATATGACTGCTGATGCTAACAGGTACAGCTACCCCAGCAGCCTGCGCTTACTAGTGACTAAATGGCTGTCTCGGACAGCAACGCGTGTGCTTTCCCCAAACTCATGGTCTCAGTGATTCAGTCCTCAGAGCACTGGTTCAATGGAAAGCTTCAACTGCTTTCAGACCCTTCTCTTCCTTGCCCATAGTCATTGCTTTCCTAAGATGAAAGGATGGGTATATAATATGTATACTAGAGGAAAAGACATATCTAGTTGTTCATAAACTGGCCATCCTTGTTGGCCTGTCTTCAAGGATGTTAGGCTGTTGTCTCCATCTTCAAGCTCAGACTATTTGTAAGCACATAATACACTCTGGTATTTCAATGGATTTATACAGTATCTTGATAACACAATTTTTCTTCCTTTAATAATTGCCAACTTCTGATTTTTTATTGTAAGGTAAGTTCTGGGAGAACTCTGTATTCAGAAGTGGCAGACTGGTCCAGTGACTTTTCTTAAAACTAAATTAAGTCCATCTTTTACTTAGATAACCAAGATACTTGGAAAGAGTGTCTGGAAATGGCATCTACTATTTTGGGGATTTGGAGGTGCAACTCCCTAGAACAGGAAGTTCTGCAAATGCACATGCCTTTCCTCCTCTCTGTTTTACAGCAACTGACATGGAAATAACAGATACGCACACACATGCCAGTGACAAGTGCTAGCTATTAAGACCATGCAAGTAAACAAGCGTACTTTATTATCTGAGATAAGTGCATGATCAAGCAAAATCAAAGCTACCTATTTGAATGCGCAGATGATAATACCAACAAACCTCTCGCTTGGATATTCCAGCACTCTCTCACAAGTTAATCAGCCTCTCATTTGTAGCTTTATTAAGGCAGCATTCGTTGCTAAAAGTGGTACAGACTACTCACAGGGTTTTCAAAGTATGGTGCCGTACACAACTGCACACGTGGCCAGTTATATACTTAGTTATCATTTGTTTACCCACTGCCATCATAAACAAAGGTTGTGCATGGTTTTCCATAAGATAAATATTCAGTCTGCTACTCTTCAGGAACTCAGAAGAATTACAGTAAGTTATTACTCTCTGGTTAAATTGCCAAATTTTCACGAAGATGCTTTGGGGTTTTTTGAGGGTTTTTTTTCTATTTTATTGAAAATACATTGTTTAGCAGAAGCATATGTTCTTGTACAAGGCAGGATAAGCTTTCAGGTCAAAATGAAAGTAAGAAGCTGGAACTTAAAAAAAGAAAAAAAAACAACAGCACTTCCTTGAAAGGTCAAGGTTCAAGTCCTTTTTGAAAGCCTGGATTGAATAGCTAAGCACAAACAAGGCTGAGATTGCCAGAGCTCTGTGTTCAACAATCCCAATCAGTGTTCAACTCCTTTGACTAGACAGGGGTTACAAATATTGACCACCTTCTGTTTCCTGGAAGTCCGCTAAAGTGATTTGCTCCATTGCTAGCACTTAAAGGGTACATTTATACGTTTTCATATCTTGAAATTGCAAAACAGTGAGCCAAGATTATTCACAGGAATTTTCCCTCTAAGACTGAAATATTATCTGTGTAGGAAGAAAGGTGGTAATAGATTACAAAGAACAAAAATGCTTTGTGAACTCATGCTAGATCTGCCCAGACACTTGCATACAGCAAATAAGTGAAACTTTAAAGTTGAGCAAATAAGGTTTGTGCTCAAGAATGTCCTCGAATTTCAATATAATCTTCAGATATCTAGCAGCCTTCTTGAAGTCTCTCATCATACATTCTTTAGCATCATGTCTCATTTTCAGTGACATTTTAGCCATCAGCACCCTTGCTTCCCACCTTCCTTTGAGCGAACTTCAAACATTGAAGTAGAAGTTGGGATGACTCATTCTAAACTTACTGGTCATTATTCTCAGCAATCTTTCTACACTCCATTACATGTTCCTCCTCTTTTACAGAGCTGTCAGTCCTCTTAGCTTGCCCCATGTTCCTCTCTTGCTTTTCATCCTAGCTGAAGTCAAATCTAGTACAGAAGCAGGTACACAGGGAAGCCATGCAGAATGGCCATTACACCTTGGATTCACAAGATAAATGGGGGGGGGAGGAGGGTTGTTGTGGTTGGTGGTTTTGTGTTTAGTTTGGGGGTGGTTTTGTTTGGATTTTTTAAATTTTGTTTTTAAATATCTCCTGAGTATTAGGTCTACAATATTTAATTAAGCAAAGACTTTTTGTCTGCTGCTAATCTCCTCTTGACTGACAAGTACAAGGCTTTCACAAAACAGCAAGTACAAAAACCAGCAGAAACACTCTGCAAGAGGAGCACTGTGCCACAAAGGTGGTGGCTAAAAATGCCAGTCATAACTCTGGAGGAAAAAAAAGCAGCTCTCTTTTCCTAACAATGAGCCACAACTTAGTCATTCGTTTGGCAAGTCAGAGCAGAGATGGTTTTAACCATTACCACTGAAATAACTCCTGCATTAAATATTTGCCTTTACAATCAAGTTTTAATGCCAAGCAAATACACCACATTGTGCTAGACAGCATACACTGAGACTACAGAAGGCTATGTGCTGACTTGAAACTTTTCATGTTCCTGAACTATTTTATGAAGCATCTGTGCCCACAGCACACAACACATAGCTGACATTATTAGTATTCTAGCTAGTACAGTGGCTGTGTCATCAGAATCGGACAGTTAAGGCCACAGAAAGACTCATCTGCTCCCGTGCACTGCACGTCCTTTCAGATCTTCACCTAAAACTGAAGTTGTTCAGCAACTGGCTATATTTAACAGAGACATATAATATGAAGTAGTTTACAGGGCATCTGGAGTACTCCCAACATAACCTGTAGTGAAGCAAGATACAGGAAGTACAGCAGTATTATTTTGCTCTAGTGGATTATTGTGTAACAAATCTATAACCCGATTCATTTATCTGAAAAAGCAGCATCTTTGCCATGATAGCTTTATGCAGTACAAATTGAAGAACTAATGAGGATGCTCAGGATTTCTCACATTAACCAGCTCAGAAGTTCAATCAGCTCACAGTTTTTGCAGACTCAAAGATGCTTGCTATGCAGAAGTGGTCATTCATTCAGAAAAAGACTACGGCCAGCCAAGAACAGTTTCCACTTACTTTACAAGAAATTCTACCACTGAGTTGGGACAACACTTTCACGCAGCAACAGCACAGCAGAATTTAATTCTGAAGCTGTTGACAATTAAGGCACAGTTGTTCCTATGCTTTTTTTTTTTTTAATATTCAAGGCTACTGATTATATGTAGTGAACAAAATCTAATAAAATTGCAATGAACTGGTTATAGGAAATAATATTTTGGTAGCTCCAACTCAATGACGAGAAGTCTTAAAGGTGCACTGGCTGTTGAGGGTTTTAAGTAAGTATTGCTGAATACTAATTTAAATCTTACCAAACTTAATGATTTCACCAGTATTTCACCTGCAGTGTTACACAGCTGGCATCTGGAGCAACCAGGCAATTCACAGCCATTGTACCAGATGCTGTAGTCTCAGGGAAAAAACCCACATAGTTTTTCTGTTTTAAAAAAACGTTACGTTCCCTACAAAGAAAGCTGTTTGACACAGTGAGATCAGTCCCACTATGAGAGTTCATTTTTATATTTTATTCTTTTTACATTTTTTGTCTTTTGGTCCCAGAACACAGAAGCCTCTGAATCCAACAGGGACTAATTTTGCAAAGCTAAACACGGCACTGCACATCTGCAGCAGACAAATGACAAGAACAACACCATGACAGTTTTGTAGAGCTGTTTGGAGAAAATAGCTTGATTTATGCAACACTGTTAGGCAGCAGGGTACAGTTGGTTCTCTCTGGAAAGCCTGAGCTCCCCGTGCTGCTTGACATGGCTGCCGACAGGCTGCCTGCAACCTTGCGAGGGCTGAAATTCCACTGGAACTTGGTGGGGGAAGGACCAGAGGGAAAGGGGAGCTGGGCACGTGTTGCTTGAAAGGCTGCCAGGGCAGAGTTATTGGTCTTATCCAGGTGATCTGGAAGGGATCCAGACACACAGGCTGCTGCCTGGCTCCCCCAGATCCCACTTGGCTCTGGGGAAGGGGCTCCACTTGAGCCCTGAGCAGCAGCACTCCCACAAAGGGTTCTGCATCCATGGGGCAACAGCAGGACTCTAAGCTCCTGGCTAGAATTTGTCCCCTCAGTCCCTCTGAGACCGCTCAGGAATGCTGTAGTCTAGCAAAGAACTAAATTTCTTCCTTAAAATGCAAGTGGTGCAAATCCATTATTTTAATACTTTTCCAAGCAACTCAATTCAAGAAGTTAGGCATCAAATCCATATGCTGCTTACGATAGTCTACATTTTGTTCTACAGCATAGCCAAACTTCTACACCAGGACTTTAACCAGAGAGCTGAAAAGTGTTTTAACTTCAAAACGCCAGCCTCTCAGTCCTCCTCATTCACGTACACGGCTTCCCACAAGAGTAGACTGTATATACATCACCAGATCTTTGCAGACATTCTGGAACTACAGTTACACATTATATGGGAACATTAGCTTCGGTTTCAACTCAAGACTGACCAAAATCAATGCAAGAGGCAGTGACAGAAGTGGTATAAATCCAGTGCTGCATCCACACCTGATGTTCCTGCACAAGTTTCAGCTTCTGCTACAGTCTCCCCTTGAGACGAGATGCACATGAGAGGACATTGCACACAGCAGCAGGATAGCAAAGTACTCTCTCTGTGCTATGAAGTGAAAAAGGAGCAGTCTGGTTTTGTAATAAACCAGATCATAACCCTTGAATAACTGACAACCTAACAGCAGCTACATGATTAACAGGCAAAAACTGCCTTTCTCTTCCTTCAGCTGGCTTTGGAGAGAGTCAGCTCAGTCTTTCAGTCTTTTTTTGCAAGGATTGATCACACATTAACTTCTACCATAGAGTCCCCTTGGTTGGATGATTCATTCGTACATAGATTGGTTCTCTGAGGTCTCTAGGACTTCGTGCCACACATAAATCCAGTCTGCAATATGGCTCACCTCACATTTAACCCTTAAGGCTTTGGCTTTACAAGCCTGATGGAAGGGAAAACCTGAATTACATGTAAGTAGTGATAGCAGCAGGACGATTTAAAAGACATTGGTCTGATCCGGTACACTTTAAGCAGCCATTCTAGAGCCAGACACTCAGTTTGTTAGCAGCAACCTATAAAATTCTATTTCTTAGGCTAAACCACATTTAAGAAATGCAAGTCTGCAGCAGAAAATAATTGAAAGAACACACAGCTAGAAGAGCTTTCCATTACTAAGACTTTTTTAAAAGGGTAGTGGAAGAAAATGACTGTAACTTCTATAGATTCTGCACAGGAACAGGGAACACAGAAATTCTAGTTAAATAATGCCTTTATATTCTTACAGTCAAAACTCAAAGCTTCCCCTGCTCAAAACTGTAAAGCACCAGAACATACAGCCTCACTACACACAAGCTTCTCCAAAGCTGTGCTTTCCAGGCTGTTCCTCCAAGGACATAATACACATCCATCATTAATATGGCAACAGAGACAGAACATTTATTTCTGGATTTATGGTGGTCACAGATCTTCATTATTTAATTCTGGTTAAGTACCAACACCAAATGGCAGCTGCTGGGTCAAACAGTCACTTAACAGTACAGAAAGTCATGAAACTATCATCCATATCAAAAGCGAGTCAGAAACACCAGCATTTCATACAGCAAGTATTTCACCACTCTGCAATGCGTGTAGAAAACGCCTACACAGCACTAACAGAAATAAGTGTACTTCAGTAACTTCATAGAGTTGATGTAAGTTTGGGACACGGATAAGCAACTCTGCCTCCAGTGTTTCATCTTAAAGAAGGAAGAAAATTCCTGAATCTGGGCTGTGCATAGCACAGGGTTTGTGGGTTGTTTTTTTTTGTGGGGGTTTTCTTTTTTTGGGGGTGGGGGGTGTCTCTGCATGCAGGCATGCATGTGTTAGAAACACTGTTGAAGAACAAAAATGTTGCTTAAGTACCTAACAGAAGTTAACTGAACACTGTCCTGTGAAGGGTGACTAACTTTTTTTTCAAAGCAATCTCATTAAGGTTATATTTGCATAACAAAATTATTTAATCTATCAGCATCAAGTTCACCAAAGTACGTTAACAGTGCTGCAGTGTCTAGATTTCCATCCATAAATCCACCAATTCGCAGTGCACAAACAAGGATCCTCATGTCCTATTCAGTCAGGACTCCAAATGCACAATTTGTTGATACAAATTCTCCGGTACCTGAAATCCCAGAATGCTGGAAAACCCTGAACTGAGGAAGGTTACCTAGGCAAAAGGGGGAAAAACAAAACAAACCAAAAAACCCCAACAAAATAAAAAACCCCAAACCACAGACACACACCCAATGCTGAGTAGTCCAAGAAAATAAATAAGGGGAAAGTCATGAAGCTTCTTCTCCTGGCAGGGAAATACATCACTAACCACTGAATGCCAAGGAGAAAGAATTGAGCTGAGCAGACCATCCAGGAAGAATCCACATTAGACCTCCATCCCCCCATTTCTCATTTTCATGTCTCTAATTTTACAGTGTATTTATTAGAATGCTCTTTCCTTTCACCAGGTACCAGGGGATATTCCTGGAAGAGAAAACAGCTTCTACCCTGACATTTTCCCTTCAAATCCACCACAGGGGTTCTTTTCTCCAAGCCAAGTTAAACATACCAGAGGCATTTCCACAAGTCATTTGTGTAGTATACTGCTTGCAAACGCCAACTGCAAGCAATTAATGCTGCATTAGAAACTTTCTCCAAAGGAAATTGCCTCACAAGAACCAGGGGTGGAAGGGATTGGCACCTGGAAACCACTCACTTCAGTCCTCTGGGAAGTCCATCTACACCCAAGCCTTCAGGGATGCAAAGCAGTATTTGATGGTTAGACTTAAAAGTGTTCAAAGAGTTTTCTGAAAAAATACAGTGGAACAGCAGTCGATCAAAATAGATCTAGGAATACGTTGGGTGTAATAAGCTTCATTGGGCTGGATTTCTTGCATCTACAAAGAAGTTCCTAGTCAAAACTAGGTATGCTGAAAGTGAGAAGGGGGGAGGGGGGGGGGACGACACAGCCCCCAGTGACTGGGACAACTCTCACGCAAAAGGCCAAGGTTGAATCTGCCTACAAGTACCGAGTGCTCAAGTTAGTTCTGCTCTTCTCATCTTCCATGTGATAAACTGACTGGTAGCAAGGGCATTTCATTTCTGACCACTGATAGGGGTCTTGAAAAAATAAATAAATAAAGCTGGAGATGGTCTCTGATTTTTCTTAAAGAAGAAATGAGAAAAATGTATATTCTCAGCTGACAACAACAGGTAAAGATCATCTACTGAGGCACACCTATCGGTCTAAAAAAATCAAGTTGTGTGTCAGGCAATCAAGCCTTCCATAGCAAAAAAAGTTATTAGACCAAATCCTTTGACCTTTTTCTTCACAAATCACTGTATTAGAACAGCAAATGTGAAAGATAGCAGAAGTAACCATTTTCATAATATTAAACTGTACTAAAGTCTCCTGAAGTGTTTCATGCAATCATCTTCTCCTCACCTAAGGCAGAAGCAAGAACAACTGCTTAAGCTCCCAGTTTCTAAAGGTTTTAATACTTCCCAGTTTATCACCCACCTCTGGCTTCATAGCTGCACAAAATCTTATTTGTATTTCTCCCCATTATGTCCCTGAATTCCAAGTTTGCATATTAAGATTGAGAATTCTGAGGTTTCAAATATTCCCATCCACACTTCAAATTTTAAGTTAGCAACTAACAAATATAAGTGCTACGGACAAACTACACTCATTCCTATTGGTATACAAACCAATAATTCCAGGTACTAACAAGGAGACTGTGTTTTCACATATCAGGTGGTAATACAAACCAAACCCAAGCCAAGCACATGCTATAGCAGAGAAACAGCATTTAGTACGCTATCTGAGCATGCTTGTTATCTCCAGTGTAGCTAGAGATTCCCAGAAACTCCACTGAAAGAGTCTTACACCTTGAAAGTATAGTGACATTCACATAAAAGCAAGCTGAAGAGTATGTTTTGGTTTAAGCAGAGTCATCTTGACTGACACAGGAATCACTGCAGCCATCAGTGCCTTCTGTTCAACTCTAATCTCAGTCCACCAGCTTAGTAGCCAATTTTTACATCTCCATCCTATCACATTAAAGCACAGTTCAGTTATTTTGCACAGCATGGACTGGGACACAAGACACAGTGCTACCCCTACAGTGCTTACTTCAACAAGCCTGCTTGGCATCATCTTCCACATGCAGAAATAAGTTGGAATAAACCTCAATACTCAGGTTATTTACCTGCCAGGTACCTGTGTGTTTGCTCATATGACCACACAATGGAAAAACAAATTTTAAAAGCTTTTTGATAGAGCAATCATAAGTCTTATCGTAGGCACAAATTTAGTGCAATAATGTGTCAGAGCCTACTGTTAGGAAAACTTGATGAATCAGATGCCTATCTCTGTCTTGTTCTTTGATATGAAGAGTAACTCATTTATATGCGACAGCAGAAAATAGCAGGTCTAGTACAGAACTATAAAATACTTATTTAAAATAAATTCTTTAAGAAATACCAAATATGTTTACTAAAACCCGTTAGGTTAAGCATGCATGCAAATCAACAGTTTGATCAGTGAATAATTCAAATCCCAAACCAACTGCAGCACAATTGCTTCCACTCTGAATCAAGCAACGTAATAACAAAGTCAAAGTCAGGCTGTGCTAATTGAAATCAGAGCACTAACAACCATGGGCATCAACACCTCACTGAACAAGAGTCCACATTTGCGTAGGCTCACCCCAAGGCCTGCACAGATTCATCTTGCACGTACCCAGGTCAATACACGCAAAATATTCAGTATAGGAGGGAGAACAAACACCAACTTTGAGAACATTCCTGTGGTCTCACCACCAGACCTCTCTCAAATTGAAGCTGCCAAGTTTCATATATCTCATGTTACACAAGCCGCAAGAGTTTGACAGCCCTGTCATGCCATCCCACCTCTCTGCCAAGATACACAGAGCCAGCTGAGGTCCACAAAAGCTGACAGCTCCTCCAGCAAAAGAGGAACCACCTCGGCAGCTTCTAACAGCTAAGAAGGGTACAAGCGCAGCAATCCGAGCTGCTCACTCACTTAAACAGCAGCAAACACAAGAACTTATATCACCATCAGGACTGGGGGCAGGGGGTGGGGAACACCCCAAAACCAGTCTCTCCTGACTGGAGGCTGCCACATTTTCCCCTCACAAGAATAAACCCCAACAAGTTCACACACTCCTTTGGAAAGCTATGGATACCTGGGCGGGGGGGGGAGTTAAAAAAAAACACCACCATTTTCAGCTCCTACCCAATCCAGCCTGCTAGTTTATACTGTCCTATTGTTGGCTAACCTCTTACCAAAGTTTTAGTCAGCATAGAAAGAAAAATTAAAGAGCCTTCCTGAAAGAGGGTGCCTGAATAACAGCCACAACCCAGAGCAGAACAGTAAAGATAACTTCTAGATTACTTTTTAGATTACTGACTAGAAAAAAAAGCATAAGAGGTGAGTGAGAGTCACAAGACCACTTTCTGCTTAATACCATATTCAGAAAGAAACAAGATGTCAGTGCTGTCACACTTATTTAGAAAGAATATATACAGAGAAATACCAGTTACTAGCTCCTTCTCCCAGGAGAAGATGCTTGCAGACTTTCAGATATTGGTTAAGTGCTTGAGTGGCAACAAGAATCTCCTACACAGAACAAAACTCAGCTGCTGTACTGATGCAGATACAAATCACCTGCTTTCACCAAGTAATACCTCTCTGGTAAAGCAGAGAGCCAAACTGACAGCTGAAAGTCAAGACTCCTCAACTGCAAGACACAGGTGGGAACATTTGCTTCTCAAGCACCTGAATGCCTTGTCACAGGCAGCCTCATCTGACATAGGGTGACCAGGAACAGGACAAGATGTGCAAGGATCATGCAGTCACTCCTTCCGCCCCCCCCCCCCCCGCCCGAAATAAAAGCCCATTTCTGGGCAGCAATTGGTACTAAGTGATCACTTCAGATTCCATGCTCCCTCGGATCACAGTAGGGGAAATAAAGTTAGCAGTCTCCACAGCCTTCATTCCATCTGTTGAAGAAAGGATCAGTTTCTGAGAGTAACAGCAAGCAGCACATTAGTCAGCTGTAACAACCATTTCCCCTTTTCAGTTTGAAGAGCATATCTGTGCTCACACAGAGATCGGGGTATAGGTCAGAGCCCACAGCAGTTTCACTGTTCCCATTTTGTTAAACATTTAAGCAGCTTCAGCTTAATGCACTTTTCCAGACCTTCTGGTTGGGGATGTTAGCCCGCTGTGCTATGGGCTAACCTTCTCTGGCTGTACAGGACATCTGACACCTGCCACAGTTTCCACTGTTTAAGGGTATTAGACACGCTATTCCTCACATGCACTTTTCACCTTTCAGGGGCAGTAAGATAAAGACATTTTATTAAGATCGATCTTAAGCTTTTTGGAAAAGCATTGTTACCAGTCTTCTATGGTAACAGAAAGCCACAGGAGAAGACATGAGGTATAGAAATGCAGGTATCAAACTAGAACTAATTCCTCCCCTCCTCCTCTGCCATTTCAGGGTTCGAGTGGGGGACACTGAAAATAGATATTACTTTGAAAAGATTGTTAGATAACCTAAGAAATAGTATCATAAATTTAAGATATTACCATTGCACTACAATCCTTCAAAAGCTACTTCTGGGATTTCTTTAGATTTATTTATTTAGACATAATTATAGTCTTGTCTAACAGAGCCCCATATGGAGGTCTGACTGCCACATCAAGCCTTTCCTCCAGCATATCTGTTTCAGGAAGAAAGGTGAAAAAAAAAGTCACAGTAGAACTGAATGCTAAGGTGAAGCCATGGCTACCTGTTTGCTTGACCCAAACCCCCCTGAATCACCAAGGGATAATTATACCAAGAGCAGCCCTCTATCACCTGAACTGTGGCTTTTTAAAGTCACCAGTTTGCCTGTCCCTGATGTTGGGCTTTACCCTTGGGCCCTGGATGCTTGCTTGTAGGTTAGTTAGTCCTGCCTACAAGTTGAGCTCCATTAAGACAGAGTATTTGTTACAATTTAGTAATACATTAAAGTAAATAACTGCATTGGTTTAAGTACATTTTGCAGTATTATGAGGCAATCAGCTCTGGTGCAGGCACATTCCACAGTGGACCAGGGGATTGCTGCAAACAGAGGGCTTTCATGAGGCGGTGGAAACCCCAGTGGGAGCAGAGACCTGCCAGAAGCTAGCAGCTCTCATGAGAGGGGCTGAGGAGGTGTGGGCAGGGACAGGAGCAATGGGGGCCACCCCCACTCCCACAAAAGGCAGCCCCAGGCAGCACTGCAACCAGGGCATGGTGTGACAGTTTACATAGGAGGGCACCCCTTTGAAGGAGGGGCATTCCACTGGCCAAGTAGGAGACTTGAAGTTCACATAACCCAGCAACCGGGCACCGTTCTGTGACCATCGGCACAGGTCAAGGGCACTTGTCCTGCCTGACCCTCAAGACAGGTGGGAGCTCATCTGAGAGCAAAGGCTGCAGCTCCAGCTAGGGGTTCTGCACCACCTACCCTAGCAGTGGCTGATGTTTCCACCCAGAGCGAGCTGCTGAAGGGGGAGGCTGCAGTGCAGACCTCAGACAGCACAAAGTGCCCAGACCTCTCGCAGGGACAGGCAGCAGACCTGCCTGCAAAAGGTGTGCCCAGGTGGAGGACCTCCTGCAGCAGGTGGCTGAGCTGCTAGAAGCAGTGAGATGGCTGCATAACATCGGCAAGGCTGAGGAGGAGTTGGATAGCTGGTTCCAAGCAGAGTCTGCAGTGGACCCACTGCCAAACAGCCAAAAGCTCCCCCCACCAGCATGCACAGAAGCACGGGGGGCCAACTGACATAATTTACCTGGACTTGGGCAAGTGCATTTGACTCTGTCCCACACAACATCCTTGTCTCCACATTGCAGAGACATAGATTTGACAGATGGATCACTCAGTGGACAAACAATTGACTGGATGGTTGCACTCAAAGAGTTGCGGTCAACAGTTCAATGCCCAAGTGGAGACCAGTGATTAGTGCCATTCCTCAGGGGTCAGTATTGGGACCAGCACTGTTTAACATATTTGTCTGCAACATACATAGTGGGGTTGAGTGCACCCTCAGCAAGTTTGCCCACGGCACCGAGCTATGTGGTGACATTGACATGCTGGAGGGAAGGGATGCCATCCAGAGGGGCCTTGACAATCTTGGGAGGTGGGCCCGTGAAAACCTCATGAGTTAAAGAAGGCCAAGAGCAAGGTCTTGCACATGGGTCAGGACAATCCAAAGCACAAATACAGGCTGGGCAGAGAGTGGATTGAGAGCAGCCTCGAGGAAGACATGGTGGTGTTGGTTGATGAGAAGCTCAACATGACCCAGCAATGTGCACTTGCAGCCCAGAAGGCCAACCGTATCCTGGGCTGCATCAAAAGGAGCATGGCCAGGGGTCGAGGGACGTGATTCTGTCCCTCTACTCTGCTCTGGTGAGACCCCACCTGGAGTACTGCATCCAGTTCTGGGGCCCCCAGCATAAGGAGGACATGGACCTGTTGGAGCAAGTCCCAAGGAGGGCCACAAAGGTGATCAGAGGGCTGGAGCACCTCTCCCGTGAAGACAGGCCAAGAGAGTTGGGGTTGTTCAGCCTGGAGAAGAGAAGGCTCACTGAGGCCTTATAGCAGCCTTCCAGGAGCTGAAGGCGGCCTACAAGAAAGCTGGAGAGGGACTTTTTACAAGGGCATGTAGTGATAGGACAAGGACTATTGGCTTTAAAATGAAAGAAGGCAGATTTAGATTAAATACAAGGAAGAAATCCTTCACTGAGAGGGTGGTGAGGCACTGGAACCAGTTGCGCAGAGAAGCTGTGGATGCCCCATCCCTGGAAGTGTTCAGGGCCAGGTTGGATGGGACTTGGAACAACCTGGTCTAGTGGAAGGTGTCCCTGCCCATGGCAGTGGGGTTGGAACTAGATGATCTTTAAGGTGCCTTCCATCCCAAACTATTCTATGATAATATTATATTAATTTCCTACTTTCTTCCCCATTCTAGGTATAGGTCTTCCCCTACCCCCATAAGGAGAAACACATTATATTTCCTTTGCTACCTTCAAAAGTTTGATTGAGCTTTCCTTTTATTTAGAAATCAAATACTGGTAGCTCCTTTTTAGTATCTTAACTTAGCTAAAGATAGCAACATACAAAAAAAAAGCAGTGCCTTAGCATGCAGTGATCAATGATGAAAGACCACCTCAAATACTGAGAATACCAAAAAAGTCAAAGTGGAGGCCTTTTATCATCCCCAACTCTCCATTTTAAGAGCTGCAACTTGATTGTTCTTCCCAAACTTTAATAGCAAATGGCATATTATACTAATTTTGCCAACACATCAACCAGCCTTCCAGGAAATAATGTGTCAGCAACATATGGAAACTACTTGCAGGATTTTTTTTTTTTTTTGGCATTTCTCTCTCAGCCTGGCATGTTTTTAGCATTAATTGTGGAAGCCACTAATCTTCTGTTTTAGTTGTTAAATTTAAAACACCAGGGAACATTAAATCAATGACAGTTCTTGGTCATCATGTGACAGAAGTTACCAAACCTCCCTCACAAAGATTGCCAGCTTCTATGTAATTTTTGCAACTAAAAGGTTTACTTTGGACTACATTTAGGCACACAGCATCAGAAAGTAGAACTAATCTTATTATCCTCTAAGCAGCAAAGAATAAACTGTAACAGCCACATATAAGAGCATGCTTCTGTATTTATGGAATAAACAACTTCAATACATTTGGAAAGTTATTTGGAAAACAGTAACATCTCACACTAGAGCATAGGAAAAAGCAAGACACATCCCAAACTACTTACTATAGTCAAAGCACAAGCCTTTTGAATAGATGAGTTGAAGCTGAGTTAGTCATCAAAAACTCTCCTCAGTGGCATACATCAGAGCACAAGCAATCAGTAAGATTATGGGGAACAGGAGAAAAAAAAAAAACAAAACAAAAAACAAAAACATAGAAGCCAGACTATACAGAGTCCTCTCATGAGATTTCAACTTTCAAAGATCAGTTCAGTCACGCAGCCATAAATGGCTCAGGCTGAAGAATTTTCCTTAGACTTTCTGCCAGCACTGCATCAAAAGCTCCCTGCATGCTAGCAACACGGCCTAAGAGCAGGTTTGACAAGGACTTCACAGATTTGACAGATGACATTTGCAGATAGTTATTTTCTGTAATGGTTCAGACCTTATTTACAGTGAGGGACAAGACTTAAAAAAAAAACAAACCCTAAACTGCTATTTTCATACAGCTGTGGGCTACCACAACTCAAATGTAGAGCCAGGCTACAAACTTACTCCACAGCACCTACAATGCCAGGAAGTTTTTGCACAGTACCACCCATGCTGTCCACACAGGGCTCCACCAGGAGTTAGATGTTCAGAGCCCACAGTGCGCAGGCAGGGTGGGGAAATATTGCCCCTGCACTCCAAGTCACAAATTATGACAAACAGCTACCCTAGAGGACAGTTTAATATAAAAGAATCTGTGGAGCAGCTTGGACAAATTTAATCTTAGCCTACCTTTAGACAGCCTGAGGAAAGAACAGTTGTTTGTAAAAGTCATATTGCAACACATCAAACAACTATTCATTTTTACCCTACAGAACTAACAGTTCTACCTCACCTTTAAGAGACATAAACCACAGTCTCTTACTCCTGTCTACTACAGGCAAGGAAAGATGAATATGGTGCTTCCAAGAAGCTCAACTGGAGACTTTCCTTTACTCAATTAATTTAACCACATCATAGATTTACCCTAGAAGTGTGTAATTTGCTGTTGAACCTATTTACTGTAGTCTTCTCAATTAATTCAACATTGCAGGAGAAGTAAAAGAAAAAAAGAGGAAAGCTAGGATACACTAGTTATGTAAAACAGTGTTAAGGTTATTCTCACCCTCTGAAAGGATTTCTTTCCCCAGGGTATAAAAGAATTGCAATAAATATACACAAATACATTTTAACAAAGTCAATTTAAATGTGAAATTATGACAGCTATAATAAACTCTACTGTAATATATTCTTCATTCAAATTAAGACACTCAAGTGGCATGTGCTCACTGCCAGTGTTTTAAACACAGACAAACCACTGGCTTTGGGTACCCAAACTTAAGAGCTGAAGAGTTAAACATTTCAGAATAATTCCTCTTTCTGCACAAGAAACAGAACCTTCTCTCCATTCATTTAATTTATTCAGTTAAATGACTGGGTTCTCAAGCTGTAAGAAATTAAACCAACTTGAAGTCTCTTAAAATGTCACAAAATTGAAGAAACTTGAAAAAACCAACCCCTAATACTTCTGAAAAGAAGTTAAGAATCTAAGGTATAAAATGCATAACGTGCATCCTATCACCAACAGGAAACTATTACAAGAAATGATGCGGTTATCTTCCATCATAAATGGAACTGGTAATGCACTATCCTTAAAAGAAGGCATAGAATATCAACTAATTCTTTTTCCTACAGACAAATATATTAAAACTCTTATAGAACCAAGACATCCTTTAACAGATGCTAAATGAATAAAATGGTTGCTCTGAGAACAGGAAACTCTTTAAGCTATCCCATGTTCCTAGAAGACAGTCTCTACCAATGAGCTTTGTAACATTAAAGTGCTTCAAGGTGTCAAACCATTCTGGCAAATCCAAGTGTTTCTGTTCTTGAAAGAGCCTTGCCGAAATTATATGGATGGCAATGGGCTTCAAACTCCATCTAACATGGAGCAAACTACAGCTCCACTGAGTTATCAGTGGAAGACAACAATACTGGAAGAGCCAAGACTTTGGCACTACACAACTCGTAACTGAGATCCCATCTCAATGCCTCCCAGTTCAATGCGTTACCATGAGAAAAC
Organism: Phalacrocorax carbo; assembly: GCF_963921805.1. Lineage (NCBI taxonomy): Eukaryota > Metazoa > Chordata > Aves > Suliformes > Phalacrocoracidae > Phalacrocorax > Phalacrocorax carbo. The sequence continues at coordinate 33,989,735 of NC_087516.1, forward strand.
CACACTGCACCAGAAATTTAACAAGCAGTGACACTAGCACCTGCAGAACAGCAATAGCTGTCTGCAATTATAATCATCTCAGAGGTTAAAAAAAACATCCCCAAACAAACACAAAACCCAAACCCACAGAAATCAGAAGGAACTAAAGCAATAAGTATATATCCATTGACCAGGAGTCTATCCAGTTGGAGAGAGACCACAGGCATTCTCCAGTCTCACTGAGTGGCAAGTCCTGCTGCTGCTCAGCTGGTGCACAGGGCAAAGCAGCTTTCTAACAACAACGTGCTACCAGCACCCCCAAAACAAAAACATCACCAGCTGAAGCTTGCATGCCCAGGCCATCCCTCCCTTGCCATGTGAAGCCTGCCATCACCTCACCATTACCTGACCTTCCTGGATCACTACTTGAAGTTGTTACAGCTTGGTCATGACGTTAAGGAGTTCTGAAAACTGCTCTTCAAGGTCAGTCAACACTGAGCTGTGGGCAGATGTTTCTCCTTTATTACTCTACACATTGCACATGACAATCTCCCTCATGGAGGTGAACGTGCTTTCACTATTTAAACACAGCCCAAACACCTCCCTGCAAAAAAGTTATCATCAACCATCCTCCTTCCTTCTTCTCTCCCCTTCAGAACAACACAGATCCAAATTTATCTTCTCTTTGACCCACCCATTCATATTTCATCAACTGACTAAACCTGCATGCTTTCTTGGACAGGTTTTTAAAAGCAAAGCCTACCACTTCACTGGAGTCTTTTTCCTTTGGCTAAGGACACCAAAGAGCACTGACAGAGCAAGCCGACTATACAGAGCAGCACTGGGCAGAGATCACCATAAGCTTCTCAGAGTGGAGCCGACAGTCTGAATACACCATTCTCCTTCATCCAACTTAACATGCAAGGGTTAGGGAAGAGCCTTTTTCTTCCAAAGTAACATTTAAATATTTATTCTTAAAAGGAAGGTGTAGTAAAGCTCCTACTGAAAGTTTTCTAGCTGGAGGTATTTAGTGTCTTATTTCTTGGATGAAACACAGATCATCATTTTATTATCTACCTGTAAAGGACTCAAAAGTAAACTCTGGTTTCTTTAGTTTGATCTTCCCTTTTCCTCTGAACCACAAGCAGATGACATGAAGGAAGAGGCCAGTCAACCAAAAGCATATCTGTCTTCCCCTCCTGGGATGGCAAATGAAACCACTATTTAAGTAGAATTTTATTTCATTTATAATGAAATCCCTAAACACATTAAATCATCACAAAATTTTGTCTTCAACTACTGACACAGCTGATGGAAAAGAACAAATAGTTCATACTTGTTTCAGAGTTGTAGCACTCATGCTGCCGACAGGAGGATGCTTTCTGGCACTGTACATATTCCATAACCATTTACTTAGGCACCACCCCTTTAGGCCACATAAGTCACATTATAATATGTGATGTATTAATTCCGTGCTGGCCATTTGCAGTATTTTTCCTTTCTTTGGGATATGCAAACATGAGGTCAAGCAATTAACTGTAACACTGGCCCAGAGTATTTCACTTCCATACTGAAATACAAATACCACACAACTGAATCAGTTAAGCAAATACTAGTTTGTCTGGGAAGTTATTACAACCTCAAATATTTATTTCATAGGCTTGAAGTTACTGGATTTGTAATTGTTTTTATTAAGAGTTCTTAAGTGTGAGGTTTCACATCTACCCATGTTGAAAAATTCACATACTTGTTTAACTTGAACATGAGATGGTGTAACAAAGCAAGATGAGGACAGAAAATTTTCTCCCTCTGCTCAGCCAGGCTTACCTCAGCACACCTTGAATGCTGCTTCATTCTCTCACCTTACAGAGAACATCCAGTCACCAATGCAGCATGGCTGTGACCTGGCCACTAACATAAAATACTTGGGATACTTGGCAGAAAACTTGGGTTTGCATCATCTGGCACAAGAGGAAGGAAGCGCTCTCCCAAGAGGGATGCTTTTAACAGAGTTCTTGGTAAGCTTAAAGACAGAATAGGACTGAATTAGAGATGCAGTCCACGGTCGAAGCTCCCATTTCTCTTCCATATGCACGCAACACAGTCCTCTGGATTAAGGTAAAGAGCAGCAGACATCTGAAAAACACCAGTACAATTGCTCTTGGCTTTCTTCTATTTTTTCCATTTCAAGTCATAAGTACCAAGACTCCAAAATTAAGTTTGAGCTTTACACTCTTCAAATCTTTGCTGAACCCTGGTGTTCCAACCCAAGACAACCAAAAATAAAGTTATGCGAATTTCACAAGTTACCGAGTTTTCAACAAATTTCAAATTCCTACACACAGATTGGCATCTTTTCAGCTTATTTTTACCAGAGTCTACACTAGCTTGTTTATACTGGACTTTAACCCACCCAAAAAGTTCTGATACAATCTCTAAAAATTCCCTTTCCCTCAGCTAAACAGGAAAATCTGATCGATCATCCTCCTTTAAGATACCCCTGTTCAGAATTAGCCTTAATTTACAGTCTTTGAAGTTACCAGATGACTGCCCTATTGAGTAATTTTTTTTATTTTTTTTTCCTGGCTCACCAGGGAACTGTGAGTCTCAAGGTTAAGCACGTGCTGTTCCACTTAAATGGCAACGTGCCAAATCTGTTTAAACATTTAAACATTAACCTCAAAGTCACTGGTTTGTAGAAAGGCAGCTGTTAGTCCAGAGAGATTACATTTGTTCTCCAGGGAGTATTGTTGAGTACAAAGGCCATTTTGCCACTTTACAAAAGTGATTTCTGGAAGAGCTGAAGAGCATAGAAGAGTTACTGGAGTATTCATCGTCGCTTCAACAGCGGACTTCTTTTCTTTGCAAGTATGGACACACGCACATTATGTGACATTTTCCCCCTCTGACACTACAGATATATCTTCTGTCTTTAAAAATGCTACTGTTTTGCATTAGGAAAGTCAAAAGGTTTTGAAGATTTCATACCAAGTTTTCTTTCTGCTATTCTATGTCAAAACCCAGCTACCAAACAGCAGTAACCGGTATTCTACACTGATAGCTGTAAGTCAAAATAAAGCAAACTTTAAATATTTCTGTGTGACAAAGGGGAAAAGAATAGTGCAAGGGCTTAAAGAAAAAAAAAAAAAGGCAAAAAACCAAACAACAACACTGAGCTCATATCTATGTTTACAAAATACTAGACAACTAAGCACTGAATGAACAAGCAGAAGGATGCTACACTTACTCTTCTTAATAGGTTGCATGATTATCCAGTTATTCAATGTTATTTTGAGACAAAAAAATAAGTTGTTTGTCATTTAAGATATCTCTGAAATGGCGTTTCTCTCAGACAAAACCAGAAAACAAACCACACACAGTGAATGGCTGTTAACATTTAAGAGTGTCAAAGATCTGCACCTCTGTGCACTGTTAAAATTGTTCACTTGCATCTAAATAAGATGAACAGGAATACTGCATTTTTAAATTAAATTATTTTGGGGAAGAGGGAGAAGATCAGCCAAAGAAATACAGGGAAGGAGCCAGCATACTACTTTGGCAACTGTCTTGTAAGCCACCTTCTGCTACCCAGAGACCATGATTAGTCCTAGAGATCAAGAAACCTACTTCTCCACAGCATCTGGCTATATTTACATTTCACAAGCATAGAACTGGTTGGCAAAAGACAGCCATCAAGAACATATTGCAATCGAAATTTTTTTTCCCTAGAAACCTTTCTCCCCACATTTTTTTTTTAAAAGAACAAAATTCTAGGCTGCCACTCTACAAGAAGCTGGCATTCACTGTGTGTTTATAAATAATTAAGCAGTTTGTAACAGTAGCTTTAGTCTGACACCAATCAGATATAAACAAGCTCTAAATACAACCTATGTGAATACTATGGAATGACCTCTACAGAACCAGACTTCTTTTATCAATTATATGCATTCCATTAGATATTAGAGAACAGAAACACTAATCCCTAAGTCCTCCATCTAGCTCTATATGGTCTTCAATAAGAAAGCTGAACAACTGGAAATACCTGAAGGCCTATGATGGAGTGACCTGTAGAAGACAAAGCTTTCCCATGTACTTTGCACTGAAGACAGCCCATTGCAGGGGGAGGAAACACCTTCCACACAGGCTTACTACACTTTGGTAACAACTTACCTATAGGGTACCCCTCACAAGCATAAAGGCTGGAGGCATGCCCACATGCCAAGCTATCCCACTGAAATGTCATGCATTCTGCTGGAAGGGCTACTTGAACTGCTGCTGTTCATTACCTCCACTCTTCTCCAGTTTGGATACATTACAGTCATTCCTCCCAAGGCTCCACAGCACTTACTTGGCTAAAAAGTACATTTTTACAAACATGTGTCAGTAACTACACAATGCTGCAGAGTAAGGCTTACACACCGACACAGCAGTGCAGTGACCTGCAAGATGCCAACAGTTCAGCTTACAGGAGGCACTGCTAGAGAGATAGCTGGGTACAGATGGAAAGAATTACAATACTGATTGCCACTAGGCTAGGCCAAGCAAAAAAACCCATATGCTGGGAAAAAACCCAGAGACCCCAAATAATATGGCAGGCATCACTGCCTAGCACTTGAAGCACCCAGCCAACAGGATACAGGCTAAGCAGGGAAGCTACTAGTCCAAAACAACAACAACAAAAAAGCAAGCTTAATACTCTTCTTGCTAAAGTAATAGCTAAAGCTGCAATACCTCTTTAGGAAAGGCAGCTTTAGCAAGACTTCAGAAAGTCTAATGATACACCCTCTTCATCTAGGAAACTGAGTACAGCTGCTATTCAATTATCATCACCTTGCAATTAAGCTATTAAATGAACCAACAACTCAAGCTGGCTGAAATTTGGAACCAGACTTACTAACATCTTGAGATGCAGCATTATTAGAGCAAAGGAGCATGAATAAATACTAGTTATGCCCAATACAGATTTCTCATAAGTTTCATAATGGTTGTGACACTAAATACTTGCTTTATGGTATTTGACTTTGGAGCCCATTTGCTGAGCAGCAGGACACTTCATTACACAAAACCCATGGCACACAAACCCAAATAAGTTCAGGGCAAGGAAAGAAAGGTAATGATGAGTCCTAACCACATACAGAAACTGCTCAGATATCTCGATCTGTGTGTTTGCGTAATAAGGTAGAAGCAAACTTACCATGAGCAGTATACATAATGAAGTGGATGGCCAAGAGCCTTTATAATCTCCCAAGAGAACTGTCAAGCTTACAAGGTTTGTACTACTTTGTAGCTCCTCAATGTTCTCATACCAAGGACGGAGAAACCTTAGGTGAAGCAGTGTGCTGCAGAACCGCAAATGAGTATCAGAAGCAGCTATTCATGAATTGGTGCAGAGCAAGAACATTTATTCTACGACTACAGATTCAAGCATGCTGCAATAAGTGAGCTTCCTAACTGCTTGGCAAGCCTCTGCCATCCTTCTAAGCAGATACTAAGAGAGCAAATGCCTAAAGGCATCCAGCTGCCTGAGGCCACCAACCCATGCTGACTGCAGAACCAGCCATTATTATCTCCTGGCATCAAGGCTCTGGCTGATTATATTACTATAGTAGGAGACAACACCCAGACAGTTCAGTTTCATAATACTCAGCTATAACAATTCCTCAACAGGTCTCATGAACTGTTCACGAGCACAAACAAAGTAGAAGAAACATAGATACACTACAGGGGAGATCTATAGCTTTGAGACACTTTATTATTGAGACACAAGTAAGGACACAACCAGATCAAAATAGCTGTGAGGAATTCCCTTCATTTTAGGAAACCTTGCAAAGGAAGAACTCCAGGAATTCACCTGTAGACAGAAACTTGACAAAAATCTGATTACCTGCAAACGAGCAAATACAATGACCCTTACTGTACCCAAAAAAGTGCATGATAAGTATTCTATTATGTGAGGGAAAGGTACTTCTCAGAGAAATAATGCTGGCAACAAATTCATTAAGTTGAGCCACATGTTATGTGATAATGGGTGCAGCTCTACAAACTATGAATCGTATCAGCAACTCTTCTTCCAGTACTTCCATGCTGTTGATGGCATCTGCTGGTGATAGAGACCAGAAAAGGACGAGATTTCACAGACAACAAAACCAGACCATGTTCCACACTGCTTGAAAAATAAAAGAATGAAATGCCATAAATCTGGCGTGTATCACTAAATGAGGAGTAAAGCAAATATACAAAACAGCATTCTCTTTAGTGGAAATCTGCAATAGCATTTAGCTTCTGCAAACTTACACCTAAAATACAAATGAGATTATATGGACACCACATAGACTGCCCAGTTACAAATATGTGGTAGAGAGCACACCTGAAACCGGGAGTTGTCCGCATTGTGCTAGCATCAAGAAACACCAAGTTTCTACAGACATCTTCTAGATATCTACAACGCAATGAAACTATTACCACATCAGCATTAAGGGTGCCTTGCAGAGACAAAACTGGCAGACCAGCCATGCAGTGAGGTAGCATTGCAACAGTGGAATATCGCAATCAATAGGCTTTCCAAGATTAGATAATAGTCAAGCATGGAGTAATGGTTTTAAAACCCCTGACTACTGGTGGGAGGAAAGCAATAACTAGCGGACAAATCAGAGGAGAGTGTGCTGCAACAAACAGAGCCTGCTTATGTGCCAAGAACAACTAGGCCAGTACATCCATAGGTGGCCTGCATCAAACAGGCATAAACAAGTAGTATCAAAGGTGAGGTTTACACTGTCAGGCCACACTGTTGAGAGGGACTCAGTGGAGACAGCATCAATGGGAAGCTCTTCACATGCTTAGACAGTCAGTGTCAACAGAGAATCCACAGGACCATCAGGAGCTTCAGCTATGAGTCAGCAATAATCATGTACACACAGGACTGAATGATTGCTGTCCAAAAGGTGGAAAGGAGTACCTGAATACAAGCATTGCATGCCTCTTCCTCTTTTTTCTTCTCCCCAGAACAATGGGGGGGGATGTGTGTATGTGAACCAAAAAGAGCCATACGGTAATGATTTTAACACCAGCATATTCACAAAACCAAAAGCTGCCAATCCTCTCTGAGGGAATCACAAAGTCCACATGCAAAGATCGACAAAGCATCACCTGGTTTCAACCAACATGTCTACACAAGAAAAATAAAAGCACTATGACAGGAGCACCTGTGGCAAATTGCACTGAGCCTTGCACCGAGAACTGTACATAGCATTAAAGACAACCGGGGAGGCCTTGTCAAGCACATCAAATGCAGTTGTCCAATCTCTGCAAAAATTTTTCTGACAAGCCAGATTAGATCTCTATGCTGAATAACAGTATGAGAGAGTAATTGCAGTGCTAATTTCTTAGACCAGCTGACCAAGATCACTGTTTCAGTCCCATGCTGTGCATAATGCAATCTCCCGGGAACGAAGATAGACGATCATTAACAAGTTTGTTTTTACATTCTACAAAGCGGAAACCCCAATACTGTCTATACCTTGCTGCAAGAATTAGTTGTTCAAACAACCAGTCCTTTCACTCTAGTGGGTTTTGGTTTTATTTGAGCTTTAATGTGCTAGTCCCAACTCCTCCATCAACACAAGTCAACTTTCAGACAAATCTGGGCCAACAAATCAAGATGAAACAGATCATTTTAAATCACATTTAATTACTCCAGTTTCTGGGAAAAACAAACTTATTTAATTGATAGAACTCACTAGAAACTGTGTTTTTGAAAAGTGTGACTTTTGGGTTTGCTAACCCCAAAAAGCACTGTTCATGTATGAACAGAATAAGTGAAAATCAGAAGGAGGTTTAACAAGCATTTAAATAAAGCCTAGTAATTAAGATGTCAGGAAAGTTCATCCTCTGTCACAACTAGAACTGCATCAAAAGAAGAGTTTTATCTCCAAATTACATCACTGCAGATGACATGATACACCAAATAGCACTGCCTGTGGCAAAGAGGAGTGTTAAAGGTCTTTCAAACCAAATTTCGAGTTATTCTTCAATTTTTCTCAAGAGAACATCAGAGAAATTCAAGAGCAGGACAGCGTCTTGATATTGTTAAATAAAGTTTTATGTTGGTTCATAATTTAAATGATTAATTAGTATTTTAGTGCTGATATAAATAATCCTAACACTGGGATGCGTACTTGCATATTGGTTTTGTTTAATGGATCAACATCTCCCAAAAAGAATACCCACCCCAGTTACTTCCAAATGTTCAGGGTAAGTGAGTTTCCCATAAGCTATCTTTTTAATCAAGCAACTTCAAAGCCAAAACAGACACAAGAAAACTACCAGTATGGAACACTGCAGCTACAGAGAAGTGACACTAAATAACACAGAAATCAAGACACCAAAATTAATAAAATAGGCAAAGAAGAAAACCCCACCAAACCCAAAGTGAAAAGCATGTCCAATTTTGACAATTTCCAATCAAATAATCCTTTATACTTTTCTAAAACTGAACACCCTCTTTACAAGTAAGAGCCAGCTGCATATGCACCTTTTACTCCACAAGCTGGGAGCCATACAGACAGACTTCCAAGTTCACACATTGTATTTTTGCCACTTTTCTTCAGGCTAATTATATATCAAGCTATATGTAATTGTATTCACAAACCAGACTTCCAACTTCTCACCATTTACTATATATCACTAAAAAAGGTCAAGTTTCTACTAATCTGTCCCAGAAAACTTGGAGATTCTTCCCCCCAAGCTAAAAGGAATTCTAAGGACATCTGACACATCACAGCTTCAACTGGATGAAAGGACAAACAAGTCAAAGAGGAGGCAACTAATCTCAAAGGGAGTGCATGAGAATTCTTATAGCAGGACCCAGCATTCAAAGAACTGCACAGCACCGACAGGCAGAACTATGATCTTCTTGCAACTTGGAGCTGCAATGAAGAGCTAGGGCCCTGCACAGCAACAGGATGAATTATCTGATCAGTGTAATTTTAGATGCAAGGGGCACCAACCGCTTGCTTTAGACCAGTTTGCTTGAAGGTTTCTTTGCATTTCATCTGAAAGAGCGCAGTACCAAACTCCAAAACTGGGTACAATTGCCTACTGACTTCTGTAACATCCCCAGCCTATAATTCTATAAATGGCTCATTAGCCATCCCAGTTCAAGTTATTTCTTTCTTTGAACAAAGTTATTTGCTAGAATATCTGAAACAGGTTACAGAACCTCCATCCACAGAGACTTTTCAAGACTCAGATGGACCCTGACATGGCTGACCTGACCTACCACAGGCAGTAGTCCTACTTCGGTCTGGAAGTTGGAAAAAGTGACCTCTAAAGGCACCTCCCAGCCAATTTGTAATTCTGTAAATTAAAACATTTTTTAACAAAAAAAAAAAAAAAAGGCGGCAAACTCAGAGGAGTATTCTGCAAACACTTCCTGGCTTCCCTCTAAAGTCACATCACTCATATTTCAAGTATCTCTAATAATTGCAGTAAATGAAACATTTCACTGCCACTAAAACCTCTGAATCAGATATTAACAACAAGCACCTCAAACTTTGTCCAAGAACTGATGACTCTTGTAGACAAGGCATTAACAGGACGTGTGCTCTGCATAAGACAGCGTCAGCAGCAACTGCCATTTATACCTCCAGTTTAAAAGTGGCCTCATATCACGGTCTTGAAATACTACAACTATCTTACCTTCAGCTTTCTCAAGTAGGAGTAATTGCGTTTGACACACTAGGAGTGTACAGGTACACCACCAAGTAAAATAAAAAAGGTACTTCATGTTATTTTGAGAATGAGCACACAAACCATAGCTGATGGACAAAAATTCGTAGCCTTTCTTGTTTCACAGCAGTTGACTTACCAACCCACAGTCTTCACCACAGCTCTATCAGACTGGCCATTGACATACACATCCTTAGTTCCCAAACCCTCCTGGAATGATGGTGCAACAAAATCCTCTGATTTTCTAAGTTCTTCAGACAACATTATTCAGTCTGCTGCAATTCAACACTAGAGACATGGCCAGTCAGCATCTCTCGCCAGTGGCCTCAGCTACAACTCCAACAGATGAACAGGGGCAAAACAGAAGTCTAATACTCCCAGCACCAAATACTCACACTTGCCAAGAGTACGATCACATTCATTCAGGAGCACAATTGACTAAAGGCATTTCTTTTTTGGCCAGTTGTGTAGACTTACACCTGATCTCACAGAGGAAGAAGGAGCACCATTTCACAGGTCACTCCATCCAGACCTCACAGATGTCAGCAGATGCCATCAAACCAAACTAACATGCCCAGGACAGTGGACTTGTATCTATGGACCTCATATTGCCAGGTGAGCATGAATTAGAAAGAGGAAAAAACTCCACAGTGCAAATACTCCCTCAAAAAGAACTAGGCTGTTATTGTTCTCACTTTTATGTTTGCTGAAAGAAACTGTACAACAACCAGTTACGCTTCACAAACAGTGAAGTGTGGTGAAGAAGCACTAACTCGTTTCCCGTTCCACAAGACAGCAAGTGAAACAGAGTAAAGAGCATTAACCTTCTGCAGCTTTAACTCCAAACTACTGCACAGCCTGAGCATACCACAAACTCGCCAGGAAATGCTCTGAATTCATGGGATAAAGACAACTTTGAAAGGGTTTGATTTTCACAATTAAACTGTAAATCATATACTATGAAGTTGAATGAAAAGAACAAAATGACCTAAACAGAGATAGGGACTTCAGGGCAGGCAATCACTTCAGCAGTTTCTGCTGGATCATACCACGTGTGGCACTTTTGTTCACATAGCTATGCCTCAACATCACACAATCACACTACAGCAGTGGCGCACTTTAGCATATTACAGGAATACGTAACACACCACATTTATATAGGTAAAGCATGAATTTATAATGTATTAAATATTTATAATGTATAAAATGCATATATATCTATAAAAATATATATATGTTTTTATTTTTAGATATAGAAAAATCAGTCCCACACTACCAGCTGGCTAATCTGCATTCCACAGTTTCTATTACAAGTCTAAGTAATTATTTTCCTAGATTGCTGAGATCAGTAGCTACTGGACATGTTAGAGCTCAGCTCAGTGCTAAGTCCTACAATTTAGAAAAACCAAACAACAGCAACAAAAAACCAAACACCAAACAGCCTTACAATGGTTGACATTTCTCATCACAATCCACCTCTGTGCAAGAATCTTGGCTCTTCCTAAAAAAGAAACCCACTTCTTCCATACGTGATTGCAGACAAAAGTTTGAAACCACAAAATGCAGGAGTTAGAAATAGGAGCCCCAGATGCACTTAGAGTGCCATTACTCTGTCAATTCTTGACTTTGTCAAGGCCTTTACATTGCATTTTTGCAGACTTAGTCTTACAGCTGAAATCAATACCTCAGAAGTGACTAACACATGAGAACCACAAACAGTTACGCACCCAACAGTAAGGCTTGCTATTTACTGCATCTAAATTGCTAAAAAAGATACCATGAAACCAGTTTTAAGGTGCCAGCTACTAAAAGTTTAACATTTGTTCAAATATTTTCAAGTTATGGAATCTTTACACACTGAATCACATTTACCCTGGATGCAAAAGGATGCTAGGTAAAGTTTCAGCATCAGAGCTATCATATTATCATCACTATTTCACCACAGTTCTGAGGCAGCCTGATCTCAGCCAGAAATCAGAACTGTACAATAGTTTAAAAGTGAGTATATGAATTTTAAATACAGCCTTGTTACCACATGTACAATTAAACTCCATAAAAACAGAGCTCAAAAAGCAGCCTATTGCTCACCCACGATAATTAGCACTGGGGAACTCAGTTAGCCCCAGTGGCTGGTATGAAGCCACGCAAGCCAGCCGCTACAACGCATCGCTGCGGTTCCACAGTGGTACGGTGCATGTCACGAGGAATAAACAACTTTTAATACCAGTCTTATTTAGTAATCCAGACAGTGAACTCCGTCATGTGGGTGACCACCATCCATTCTGAAAACCTCAGTGATATAGATCAGGCAGGTTAAAGCTTTTCTGCTCCCACAAAAAAAAAAAAAAGAAAAAAAGAGAAGTTTTGTTACAGGAAAAGCTTACCTCTCCTCACTTCAGAGAGAGAAGTATTACTGTGTATTAAGTTCATTTACAAAAAGGAGAAGAGAATTATTAACCATGAGTACCTATTCAATAGTGTTATCACTTGATTTATTGGGCTTAGTATTAACAATACTTTATAGCTACTTTTAGACTGTGACCAGCTTTACAATGCATAGGCCAATCACGATTTATTTTACCCAAGTGAAAGTCATTTATCTGCCACAGTGTGAAACTTCATCTTCCAGATAACCCCCTGCTGTGGGGTTTAACCAGCTGCACTGCTCATCACATCACAGGCATAAAACAAACAAAAACCCACCGAAGCGCAGCCTTAGTCCCGGTGGCAGGCTGTCAGAGCTGCGTCTGAAGCTACAGCCTACACACCTCTAAGGAGAAGGGGATGCTCGATTCTCAACTTTCATCACGAACTAGAAAAACAGGGACGGGGGCCCTAGGTAGTTTTGAGGGGGATGTTTGCTGGAGCTTGTTTTGTTTTATTTTAGAGATCTGCACTCTCGCCTCGGCCTTGGAACAACGGTATCGAGTTTAAGCTCAATGTCCTTTTCAAACGCAGGCTCTCCTCTCCTTGCCAACCTTGCGTGGTATAAATAGCAGCAAGCGGAGGAGCGAGCATTAAAGATACTCTTTTAAAGCCTCAAGAGCGTTAGCGCTCTTCCTGCGGGGCCGGAGCGGTGCGGGTGCGCGGGAGCAGGCTCTATCAGATTTTAGACATTTCAAACACGATGCCAGCATTCAACTAGCTAAAAACCCACACCAGCAACGTGATGTTTGAGTACCTTTGTATTTAAAACAAGCCAAACGCACACCTGAGGCCCCGCTGCAGCCCTGCCCCCCTCCCCAGCCCCCCAGCGGGGCGGCCCCCGCCGGAGCGGGCCCCGGAGCGGCCCCAGCCGCGCTCCCCGCCGAGGCGGCGGCCCGGGCGGTCCCACCTGCCCGCAGCACACGGCAGCGCGCCGGGCGCCCCGCCGGGAAGGGAAGGGGAGAGGGAGCAGCGGAGAGCGGCGGTGCTCCCCGGCCAGGCACCGCGGCGCCGGGCAGCCCCGGCCCCGCCGCCCCCGCGCCCCGTTATCCGCCGCCCCGGGAAGCCTGCGCTGGCGGGGGTCGGGGGGAAACTAATACTTTTGTGAAAAAAAGAAGTCGGTACTTACGCCGGCGCTCACACGCCGCCCCTCGCTTGTAGCTGCGTTTCAGAGGAGAAAACTGCCGCGACCCACCGTGCCGCGGCCGCCGCCCCCGCGGCCCCGTCCGCCCCCGCGGAGGCCCCGGCAGCGCCGCGCTCTGCCCAGCCCTGCCCGCCCGCTCCTCCGAGCGCCGCGGCGGCCGCAGCAACCGCCGGCGGCGTGCGCGGCTCCCCCTCCGTCCCTCCCGCGCCTCCGCGCCCCGTCCCGTCCCGGCTCGGCCCAAGGGAGGCCCCGCACCCCGGCTCCGGCCGCACCTGCCCCGCAGTGGGCCCCGCTGCGCTCCCCTCACCTGGCGCCGGGCCGCGGGGCTGGGCCGCCCCTGGGCGGTGCTTTTGTCGGCGGGGGCGTGGGGGGCTGCCGCCCGCCCCGGGCGGTGCGGGAGGCGCAGGTAGCTGAGCGGGGGAACTGGGTCAGCGACTAAAAATACGGCGCGGGAGCGAGGAGGAGGATCCGCCGGCGGCGCCCGGGGAGGCCGGCGCCCCTCCGGGGCTCGGCGGCGGTGCCGGTGCCCTTCCGGGCGGGCGGAGCGGGGCCGGGCCCTCCCGGGGGAGCGCTGCCCGCCGCCGGGCCGGGGCAGGTGGTCACGGGCGCCCGGTGGCTTGCCCCAGGCAGGCGGGGTGGCGCTAGTTGGAAATCACAGCTGACGACGGCGAGAAAACTTTCCCGCGTTTTAATTTTTGACGCGCGTGCGGCTTCACAGGGAGCGCGCGGGGGGAGAAGTGTCGGGGCCCTCCCGCGGCCGGAGGGCCGGGGGCACCTCACCGGCCGCGGGGAGCGGCACGTCAGGACGGGCCGCATTCCCCCCGCCGGGCCCGGGCCGCGCAGGGCCGCCCCACGCCCCACGCCCCGGCCCCCCGTGGGGCGGGAGGGGGCCGGCGGGCCCGTCCTGCCCGGGGCTGCCGTCCCGAAGGAGGGAGCGTGGGAAAAGGCGGCTGTTCCTGGGAAGGCGGCTGAGAGCTGTCGCGGGTCTCAGCTCGGCACCGTGGTGCGCAGCAATGCTGAGGCGACGTCCAGGTTACGGCAACAAAAAACCCCAGGAGGTTCTGGCTTAATTTTGCTAATGGCCTAAGCAGCGCAGCGCCGGACTTGTGCTGTTCTTTGCGACATAGTTTACAAGTGCAAAGCACGTACAAAGTTCGGCAGTGACTGGCCACCACTCCAACTCTGCCTTTTAGCACCCTGTCCGCGGTGTTACTTGCTGCCACTTCTTTGTGCGCGACGTCCTGGATTTAAGTGGCAGCAGAGCCAACGCTCCCCCCCGTGTCGGTCCTCTCGGGGGTTTCGGTGGGGAAGGCACATCTCGTGGCGGTCGCCCCATGGAGTAGCTGCTGGGGATTTGGCACTAAAGCGGTGTCCTCGGCTGGTGGTCCTGCTCGCAACAGGAGGCAGAGAGAGAAAATCTTTTACTCATCCTTAAAAAGCCCTCAAAGTAAGTTTTGCCTGTGCGATGTCCAAGGAGCGGAAGCCTTCAAATGCCTGCAAGGTTGGAGAGGCTTACCTGGCGTGTCTGGTGCACGAGGGCAGAGCGGGCTTCACCCTCACCGTGTGCCGATGTAGGTGTTTGTCTCCAGGACAGATCTGGTGACTCCATAGGAAATGCTTTCTTAATGTCAGGCTAATTCCCTGACCTTCCCCTCCACCCTCCGCTACTATATACAGTTGCTGGCTATTTATATATGTGATGAATACGATTCAGAAGTAAACATGCCAGGAAGACACTGAATCTTTCAACCTAGTAATTAAAAAAATAACATAGGATGATTGCTTTGTTTCATCACCACATGAAAGAGAACTATTTATTTTTATTGTGGTTAGCTTAGTAGTAACAAACAAAATATTTTATTCCCATCCATGAAAAGCAATCTTGCCCATCTTTATGGGCTTCATCCAAAGCATGCTGGAGTCAGTAGTATTGTTACGCACAGGCTTTCAGTTAGCACGTGACTGCAAATCTAGTGAGCCAGATTAGAGCAAGAGTGATTTCGGGCTACAGGACTGAGCATTGCACGAGACTTGGACACCCCGAGGGGGAATAACGACCATCTTTAGTGACGGCCTGTAGGGTGTGACAGACCTTGGGAGGCAAACCCTGCCATAGCACAGCTGAAGTACCCTGGCAGGTGTCCGCTGCTGCGGCTGGACGTGTGCAGCAAGGGACATTGTGAGATTTTTGTGGTGTCATTAGATTATTGCTCATGTGAAACTGAGTGATAGATAGTTTACATAGCCAGCCTTTTAGCAAAGTTCGCAGGCACAGCTCCAACTGTATGTATCGAGGCTAATCTCAGTTACCACTTGAAAATGCCTGTCTCTGTCACTGCAGGGCTGTCCAGAAAGTCTCGACTGATCACTGCAGCCGAAAGCTTGTCACATTTATCTTTGTCCCACCAAAGATCACAGTTCATTCATCATTCACTGCAACCATTCCTCTCTGATGGCTCTTCCATTTTTTCCTGGTGGTGTTTGTCTGGACCTTTCATAGAGCAGTAATCAAGGGAAAAAAATCAGTTTAAAAAACAGAGACTTGGATGCTTCTAGAGTGAGATAATAATGAGGGAATTCAGGAACGGTTGCACTGGCTTTGCTTTAAAATCTTCCCACCTGGGAAGACGGTGTTCAGGTTGATAACGATAGTTGAAATCACTACATGGTAGAAAATGTCAAATCTCATCAAGGAGGATTTCAAAGTGGCCAAGGACTCTCAATGCAAGGAAGGAGAAGGAACTAGAGAGGCCACTGAGGTCTGTATAATGTACCTTTTTTGCATTGTTTGCTCTTGGAAGTCCATTTTCTGGGATTCTAATCCAAAGCTTTTGGAAAACAGTTGTTCGGACCAAAAACCTTGTGATGGCCCTTTCTTCTCTTGCTAAGTAGCCGTAAAATTACTTTTGTTTCTCTGCCTTTCTTTTTTCCTCCTCAGCTCTCCTGGTCCCTGCATTGTGAGTTTCATAAACATAGGAGGAAGAGTGCACCATCATGTCACTTAATGTTGAAAAAGGAGGGAAGGAAAAGAGGAAGAAGAGGGAAGGAAGGCAAAAAAACTAGGAAGAGAAATGGAAGACAAAAGAGGAGGAGGAGGGATGGTAACCAAGACCACCAAGAGAAGTAAAGCATGGGAAAGAATTGGAGAGACCAGAGCAAGGCGTGACTATCACAACAGGTCAGAAAGGGAAGAAATGGAGTTACAGAGAGGTTTTTACATTCTTTCTGTATTTCTTGACAATTGGAGTTAGTTAGGAGTAGGCTCTGCAAGTGCCTCTGAAGGGGCTGGAAGGAAAAACTACCCTGAGATGGGTGTATGTCTGTCTTTAATAATAGATATCATTGCAACAGGTGTAAATAATTTGAAATAATACACATAAGTTGAGTATCAATAGGAGTAAAAATGCAGCAGCACAGGATGGCCAAGTCTGTGCCCTGTTGGTATCCAGGGTAATGGATGGTTTTGAGTAGGTTATTAGGGAACTCGGTTTCTGGTCCTGACTCTTACTGGTTGCTTGTGTACCTTAATATTATATGGCAATTGGCTAGAAAAGCAGTCTTCTAACAGGGATTGACATTCAAATTTCCACACTCCCAGCTAGGTACCTTAATTGTTGCATTGCTTCCCTGGCCCAATGAATGCGGATTAGTTTGCTCAGAATAACAGCCTTTCAGCAGGCAAAATGAAAGGCATTCCTCCCAGATAGCCTCTGGCATGGTGATGGAGGGAGTTTCCTGGGAAGTACCTGACAGGGACTCAGTGCTGTCCTCAGGACTCTCTAGGCCTAAGCTCTACCTGTTTAGCTGCTGAGAGGATGTCTCCTTCCTCCTGTCATGGTTTTGAAAGACACCAAAGCCTAAATGCAGACCCTGCCCCAGCGTAACTCATGAATTAAATGCATTTCACTGAAAGGGTTGTCAGGCATTGGAACAGGCTGCCCAGGGAGGTGGTAGAGTCTCCATCCCTGGAGGTATTTAAAAGAAGGGTAGACATGGTGCTTGAGGATATGGTTTAGTGGTGGACTTGGCAGTGATAGGTTAGCAGTTGGACTCGATCTTAAGGGTCTTTTCCAACCTTAACGATTCTATGATTCTATTAGATGCTAAGAAGGTTATAGCTGCAGTGTCAGTAACTGGCAACTCAGGTGCTTCTCATGCTGGCTGTTAGAGATTCTGGTCCAACGTACCTATGTTTGTGGTGTGGTGGGGAGTGGGGGCTCCTGGGTAGGAAACTGGTGCTAGAACTTGGGGGTTGTAGCTCTTACCACTGCAACAGCTCGGCCTGTAGTAGATTTATAGTCTGTGATAAGTCTTATCTTGGCTGTATTTGGGAAAACACCATGTTGCGGATTTGTTCATGTTACACAGCAGTGTGTTCATGGGTAATTCTCTGCATCACAAAGCTGACTTCTGTCAGATAAAATTCCAGCAGGCCAGAGGTTAATGTACTCTGTTGTGATTTTTTTTTTTTTGAGGTGGGGAGAGGGCCAGTGGAGACATGTAATGAATGTCGATAACTGCATTAATTTCTTTGGCAAGTGGTAAGTGCTGTTCCCCTTTGTTTGCTTATGCAGACTTCTAAAGTACTGCATAATATAAAGCAATATAAAGTGCCAATTTTGGTTGAAGAAAAGTATAGCACCACAGCTGAAAGTCTTTATTATCTTCTGAGGCTCAACTGCTAATGAATATTCTCTAATTTTTGTTACCACACACTTCACATTCATATGACTTCCTTTCTGCCCGAGGCCTGTTTGAATAAAATTGTATATTTCTGGCTTTGACAACATAGTGATGTTGCGTGCTAAAGAAAATCATTAGGACTAGTCCTGCTGAAAATGTCGAAAATGTCTTTGGATGGTAATTTGGCCTCGATCCTGTAAGTTTAGTGGTTATTTCACCTGTAATGACTATAAGTAAAATCATTCTAAGAATCCCTGGTATTTCTCCTCCACAGTTCAGAAAAGAATCAGACAGACCGTGGGTATCCCCACAAAAAGTATTGGTGAACAGACCGCAGATCTCCGGGCTAAATTAATCCCTTAAGTAATTTTTTTTTTCATACGGTGTTCACTAAAACACCATGGTGTTCAGTCCTCTACTTACAAGCAGCACTCGTGGAGAACTAGAAAGTACTCTTAATGTTTTAACCATTAGACTAATTGTAGTTTACTTGATTCCCTAATGTAATAAAACTCTTCCTTTCATGGGCCATTATCTGTCAGATAAACCCCTGCATTGTATGTGTTATTAATTATTTATTCCTTCCATTATTCTTCAATGCACATTAAAGAATTGGCTCATAGTTTTTAGCACAATTCAGAGGAACAACCCCATTCAAAGACTTTTGGAAGTATTTTCTTATGGCAAATGAGGTAATAAGGAAAACAGTAAGTTTCATCTTCTAAGGAGTTAAGATATCAGTTAAGATACCAGTTTCACAGTTTTATTCCTATTAATATTTTGAGAAATATCGGTACAAGTTTCTTTCCTTTAAGGGCTACGCCTCTGCAACAGCTCCAAGATATGCTTGCCTTCAGCAATATAAAGAGTGGTTAAAGGGGTCCGCAGAAGAATTATTGGCACAAAGACTTAGTTAAGGGAAACTAATAGAGCAAAAAGGTTATACAGCCAGTTCTTTTCCTATTTTTCAGTGGTTTCATCACTAGCTCACTATAGACTTAATGTCTTGAAGAAATAAAATTTTGTTGAAGGAAACCCAATTCCATTCTTATCTGGAGCAGGTCAGCTGTTTAAGTGGTGCTGAGTATTATTTGCTTCTGTGACTTTTCTGTGATTAAGGGACAAATAAATCATATTCCTACTGCAGCCTCTCCCCAATGTGAGGCCTGGATGCGAGACTAAGTTAGCACGGTTTAGCAAGTATCATTAGCACAGCAGTAGATGTGGACAGTGGGCCGAATAGGCTCTTAGCCAGCAGCAAATGCATGGTGATGTGAGTTGTTCTGACAGGAGAGAAGGCTAAGCTAACTTGCACAGTTTGCCTGTAGCAAATGCAAAGTAATACACGCTGACAATTTCTGCAGACCAGCTGATGCATAGTAAGTTGTTAATAGGTGCTAACTTGATGGTGCTTCACAGCTCACAAGACAACGTGATGTCGGGTACCACACTGCTCTTCGCTTAGACCCTGTTCTAGGAGTAATAGGATTTTTTTTTTTAAGTCTTTCAATAGGCTTCTATGGGTTTCATATCTCTATTGTATGTGAATGTGTATTGCATTAGATACACAGCGCCTTAATATGGCAAGTTATGCCAGTGTTCGTACTGGCTGGAATAGTCCTATTTAGAAGTAGGTATGGTGTATGTAAGGGACAGAAACAACAGAGAAATGGGAGCAATTGTGAAAAAGGTAGTGGGTACTAAATAGAAACTTGACCGACAAAATAGAGGGGGAAAGCTCAAAATCGGATCTGTGTGGCAACAAGATGTCCCCATCTGAGCACTACTGAGACAGGATGGAACAAACCCAGGTTCTGAGGAAGCTGCGTTGCAGCAGCCTATGTCAGAATTTAGCACCGATTGCTGAAAAGGGAGCTGCTAAAGGTGAAGTGTCAGATAACCGGAGAATGACAACCTCTCCCTTTCTCTTTTCCCATCTTCTCTAACATGGACAGATGAATTCCAACATTAATGAAGGGACAGCATGTGCTTTTGATTTGGTGATTGAAACTGAAGGCTCTTCTGTACACACGAAAGGTTACAGAACGGACAATAAGAGACTGGGGGAAAACAAGTAAAGAAAACACAAAACAAGCCTTTTCTCCATGTTATTTTTAAGAAATGGTATGCATCCAATGGGAGAAAGAAAATGAATATAGAATTAGAGGTTTTTTTCCCTTCTGGGTGGTAACACAAGCCAAAGGGAATAACATGAGAAAACACGTATGGAATTTAGAGTGAAAAAAATCCAATGGGAAAAACTTCTTATTTGCACTTATTGTGTTTTAGTCCATGTTTTCCATTGCAGCATTGCCCTGGTTTCAGCTGGGGTAGAGTTAAATTTCTTCATAGTAGCTAGTATGGGGCTGTGTTTTGGATTTTTGCTGGAAACAGTGGTGATAATGTGGAGATGTTTTAGTTGTTGCTAAGTAGCAGTTACACTGGTCAAGGACTTTTTCAGCTCCCCGGGCTCTGCCGGGCGCACAAGAAGCTGGGAGGGGGCACAGCCGGGACGGCTGACCCAAACTGGCCAATGGGATATTCCATACCATATGATGTCATGCTTAGTATATAAAGCTGGGGGAAGAAGAAGGAAGGTGGGGAAATTCGGAGTGATGGCGTTTGTCTTCCCAAGTAACCATTACACGTGATGGAGCCCTGCTTTCCTGGAGACAGCTGAACGCCTGCCTGCCCATGGGAAGGAGTGAATGAATTCCTTGTTTTGCTTTGATTTGCTTTGCTTGTGCACATGGCTTTTGCTTTACCTATTAAACTGTCTTTATCTCAACCCGAGCTGCCTCACTTCTACTTTTCTGATTCTCTCCTCCGTCCCACCAGGGGTGAGTGAGCGAGCGGCTGCGTGGTGCTTGGTTGCTGACTGGGGCTAAACCACAAGCATAGATCACTTAGAGGTCTTACATGCACTCATGTCTGAACCGATCGTTAGTTTCCTTTGAACAGCTCTGATGTATTATATTTGCTCCTCCCAATATTTGTTCTAATGAACCAAAGAAACTTTTCTAGGGAGAAAAACCCACAACTTAAATGCAACAGCCTGGACGACTGTTGTTCATGGCCTAGTTTTAATGGCTGGACAGGCCTTACATAAGAAAATCTAGTCCTATCTAGGGTTCAAGCCACATAACTTTGCATATTGGACAAGATTACTGTTGAGCCAGGTGCATCTGAAATAAGAACAATATTATTTTATTGGAAAATTGCAGGTAAATGAGAAAGGTCATGCAGGTATGTGTCCACAGCACTCTTCAGCTGGGATGCAGTAGGATTTATCTATGAAATTATGTGTCGTTGATATTTCATACTGTAAAGTCATTGTAAATAAAGTTATTAATAAACCAGATAAGTTTTGAATTAATATTTTAGATGTGTTATTTTGGCTATTGTGCAGTCTTAAGGATTGACTGGATGTATAATGAACTGTAATAAAAAAGAAAAAGCCAAACATATAAAGTTACAAAATCATTAACATTGTCTGGGCAATCTCTTTCTTTCTTTGTTTTCACTTCAGTTACTTTTTCTGATAGGCCAGCAGTCCTGCATAGTAGGAGGAAAATTTAAATTGGAGTAGGAACAAACATGCTAGTTTCTTTATTGCTATCTACTTCCTTTGCCTTAGACAAACTTAAGGCTAGTATGTAGATAAGCCACCACGATGCAATATAAGAATCTTTTGAAGGCAGTAGTCAGCTTATCTGTACAAGGGATTATAAAAACATGTATGTTTTCTGTTGTGACAAGCTTCTGAGTCAGAGCTGAAACGTGCACCAGAAGAGTACTCATCGCTGCTGTCCCACATGGTGCCCTCCTTAACCATCATTTCTTGGTCAGCCTCCTATTAGTGGGCATTTGTCAGTTTTTATAATTTTCCACAGTCTGAAATGCAAACTGTATTAACAAACAGCATTTTCTAAGCCTCTATGTATTACTAGAATTCTCCAAGGAATCCTGTTATGCATGAGTTTTTTTCCCTATTCACAAGTATCACAGAAAACTGACTGAAATACCACACTATGCACGCTGACCTGTACTTCTGGATTTCATTTGCCATATACGATGAGCAGCTTGCAGTGTGTTTAAAATGTCTGTAACAGGCAGTGCTCTTATTAAGAGTTACTGATTCTGTCTCTCTCTGTGAATATCAGTATAATGGATGGTGGTGGCAACTATAGCTGATTACTTCCTGCTCTTCAGCGCTGCTGTCTCTGTAGAAGTTGAAGCTGCAGACTACCTCAATCATGCCAGTCTAGAAACTGAAGACAATAAGGGCTAAGTATAGTCGAGCCTTCTGCTATAGTCAGCACTTCTTTCCTTTAAATACACAGCTTGGATGTAAGCTAGCAAAGGTAATCTTTCAGGGAGAACTCTGGGCATTTTAAATATACCCTAAAATACTTGCACAGTACACCTTTCCCAGAGACCAAATTCATCACTGTGGAAAATACTTCTGAAACAGAGGCATTCTGCTACCTTAAACCATTATTCAGACAGCGCACAAAAGCCTTAACCTCTTCCCATTTTGCATATAGTTTAGGAACTGCTGCTAGTAAGGTTTTATCCAAGTGAAAAACCTGAAGATTCCCAATTACAGACAGTGATCAGACAGAACTAGCAGCCTAGACTAGTAATAGAATAAAATGTAGTCCTTGAATTACATGTTGCCTGAGGTCTCAAAGTGCTCTGTAGAATGGTTAAATCACATTTCTCCCATAAGTGGGGAGACTATCAAAGAGTTCAGTGACTTGCTAAGTGATACAGAGAAAATCAGATGTGATGGGGGAAAACATTCTCACTTGTACATCTATGAACTCTAGGTTTCACTTCTTAAACTGAAAATTCATATATTTGGTTTTTATTCTTCTTCATATTAAGAAAATGAGTTCTATGGATCAGGAGGGTTCCAGTGCCTTTCAAAATCTAGATGTCCCAGAGACGGGATTTTGATTTTGGTCACTTGGTCTCTTTCCCCTATGATGGGACTCCCTGGTGGTAACATAGTCAGTGACATAAACAGTACTGCAGTACTTGTTTCTTTCAGAAAATAATATAGGCTTTGTTTAAAACATCTATTTTTATCATATAATCGAAGAAATGCATTTGTAGCTGAAGATTTATGTCACAACATTTCCAAGAAGCAGTCTGCTGAAACTTCTTTGTTTTTAATGAGTAAGCATAACTACATCCCAATGAAGGCTTTCTCTGGTATCACATCAGAGTTGCTTGCATTTAAATTAGTGGGTCAGCATGAAAGGACAGTGGAACCTTTTATTAGCAGCTGACTTCTCTCGAGTCTCATTTTACATTTTTGGTTTCAGCACTATTCAACTGAAATGAGATACTGTAGGTGAAAAAAAAAAGGAGGTGAATAATAGAGACAAGGCAGCTGCCTGACATCAGCTTCCACTGTGTTCTTAAAAAATATCTGTATCCTCACTGATATTATAAAGAACCGTGATGTGGCATGTTTCCTTGTGAAACAGGTAGTCTTTTGTATTCTCTGGTAAGAGCTGTTCAAGAGCAAAGTCTATGACACAAAGTTCAGTATTTTTTAAAAACTGTCTTAGATGAAGAGGCTGCCCATCAAGTAAGAAACAAAGCTAAATAGTCATATAAATTGTATTTCACTAGCTAAAATAATTAAGGTAGTGCTGTTCTCTGTGGAAGTCCGTATTTTCCCTACGGTCACTCTAGGATGTACCAGAAGACCTCAAAAGTGAATTTGATAACATTATCATTTCTGTTAGGAACTCTATCTGCATTGAACAGCCTGATGCTCATTCCTCATATAGTTTTGGGTTGACAGTTGGACTTGATGGTCCTAGAGGTCTTTTCCAACCGTAATGATTCTGTGATTCTCATCTTTAGTGACGGTGTTCTTTGAAAAGCTGCAGGATGTCTTAAATTCTTTCTAATTTTGGTAGTGTACAAATGACAGAGGCACTGTGAGACCTATATAGAGAATGCATAGCCTGTTACCACATGCATCAACAAGTAAGTCTGAGATGTCATGGGCAATCTCTTCCTTGCTTTCTAGCTCTAGCTCTTTCCAGCTCTAGCTGGACATAAGTGCAGATATTTTTGTTGTTCTGGTAACACGGGAAGGTTGATCATTAGTGTATGATGAATTACAGATCACATACAGACTTAAAGGGCTACACTCGCTATAGGATGCTGTATAATGAATATGGCTGATACCTTTTTAATGAGAAAGTAGGATAATAGAAAGGATTTGTTGTTAAAGTGTGTTTTCTTCAGGATACAATGTAATCAATCTGCTTGAGGAGCAGATGACAGGCCTAATTCATCCCCAGTGTAACTTGACAGGACTCAGTTGATTTGCATGAGATTAATTTTGTTCATCCTTTTGGGGAGAGGAAAAAAAAAAAAAGTTGTTGAGAATTACATAGCTGGGAAGGTGTCCAGTTAGTACCTTTCACATCAAACTTTTATGCCAGGTTTAGGGGCTCAAGTGCTTTAGTTTAATGTTGGGGAGTTAAAGAGAAATATAAAGTAGAATTTAAATTTATTGCCATGGATTGCAAATATGAATGACTTCTTTTTTCAGGTTGTGTTATTAATGACTTTTTTTTTTTTTCCAACTCATGTAAACATGAAAAGGAAGCCCTTCCCTTCCTTCAATACTCTAGAACTTTTTGCTTAGAAATTTTAGGTTAAGAGTGACTTGTGTTCTTCCAGATGGGTGTGATTTTTCTGTTTTCTTTTTTTCTGTACTGAGTCTGTGAAACCAACACAGAGCTTTTAAGCCCCGTTTTAGGAAGAGTAAATAAGAGGAATAGATGAGAACTGTGCTGACATCTTTAATTAAGCATGCTGCATAACCAAGATAGAGAGGATTCAGTGACAGAGGACTGGAACAATTTGAATTAGCATTATTTCAAAAACTTCCATGGGATATTTAAAATGAGTCATTCAAAGTTATTAGAAAATAAGAAAAAGGAGATGCATTACAATCATTAAAATCCCCTTCATCACAGGATAAAATGTTTGTACATCTTGCAAGTGTTAGTAATTCAAACTAGGATAGTAGCCTATAGCGTGAGACTTGCCAGACTTTCTAGCAATTACATGCAGCATGAATTTTACTTTTGCTGAGTACCACATGAATAACCCGCCAATTTCAGGGACCATGCTTTTCCCAGATGGGTGTATGGCATCTTGGCAGGAGAGGGATTTCCGGCTTCTCCCTGCAGTGAATTCAGTATGGCACAGGCACTTATTTCATCCTGCTGGTGCCACAAGTGTTCACAAAATCTCAGTTTCCTGATCACAAGAAACGTTCAAATGCTTTATTATTTGTGTTATGCTGTAAAGATGGGCCTCACTCCAGTAAAGCTGCCTTGAATTTCAGGGTAGTTGAGATGTGAAAAATAGATCACACAGGGAAGAGCAGTAAAGGAATCACAGCAGGAACACAGTGGTGCAGATATGTTAGTTCAGGTAGTGTTTGGAACTTGCACAGTTTTGCTTCTGTTTGCTAATCAGCAGAACATATGAACTACTGTTGTAATGCAAGGCTTTTTAAATTAAAGAGACCACAGTTAAAACTGCTGAAATGTGCCATACCTCAAAATAATTAGATGCTGTGAATTTCTGTAGGGTTTAAGTAACCTTACGAACTCACGTATGACTTCAAAAGTGAGTTAAGGACTAAATTCACATAAACATTTTTGATCTGTTTTCTATAATTTAATTATTAACTTAATCATGAGAAACATTAGTACTAGTTTACAAACATGGTATTACCTAAGAAAATACATGTACAGGGCACCATCTAGTGCAGGATATCACTAACAGAAAAGACTTTCTGCTCATATGTCATTTGTCTGTGTTTAGCTAATTGAATATGAACTATCATGTTGCAGAAAGTGCCAGCGCAGTGGCTCCTGTGGCAGTATAATTTTGTGATTATGTGGGAGACCATGGATTTAAAATTACTTGGGACCTTTTGCAAGGACAAGAAAACTGGATGCACTGAAATTCAGGTGATCATTTGTGAGAACTATATACTTTTAAGTGGCATCTGCTTATCTTCCTGCCCACAGTGTAGGGTGATATATTTCAATTCCATCTGTTTATAAACCAGGTTGGACACTGATTCTCACAACAGATTTAAGAAACTCAGCTGCCATTTTACGTGCCTTAAGTACACTGATTAGCTGCTCACAGCCTTTGCCCAGCTTCTGCAGAACCTCAGAGCTACCCAGGCTCTTTAAGCCAGGCGTTTACAGGTGTGTAAACCACAACTAACAGGCAAGATGAAAGATCTGACTGTCATTAAAAAGGGAAGAAAAGAAGAAAAGAAGAAGGAAACTTAGATTCTATAGGAGACAGGTAAAAGAAACTTATACGCAGGTATTAACGAGTTGCTGGAGATGTAGCAGTGACAAGCTGGATTTCATCCTACACTAAACAAAGGTTAAGATGGCCCTCAGGTACCTAGAAAAGATAATTTTTGGATAATCACTATGTATTCAACAATAAACTAATTAAGTATCAAAGACCTAGTATCACTGGAAAGTTCTACATTCTCTTTGAACAAGCACTTTAACAGAAAATGGTAACTTTTCTCTCTCTAAGCATAGATCATATATGGATTTTGGCTGAATGCTTGAAACATTGCCAATTTCCCAATTCCGAGACCTAGTCTGAAAAAACAGCAAGCATATGCTCACACTAATTTCAGAATACCTCCTGGTTTTGAATAGCTCAGTTTTTTGCTTTCTAAGTTGACCTCTTAAAGGACAATTAAAAAAAAAAAAGATGGAAATAAGTGGTCATTTTTAAAAATTTAGATACAGAATACTTCCCTGGATACTTTTTCTTCTCTTTCTACCTATTTTAGAGCTGCCAAAGAGAACCTACTACTGAATAAAAAGCTGCTTTTTCATTCTTTTTGAGCTGATGAGGAGTAAACCAAAGGACCATGATAGGAATGTTCATGGACCTAGCAAGCTGTGGTTTGATTCCCCTTTATGGGTATACTATTTTGCTAACAGCAAGGAGAAGTAGATCTGACACAATAAAAAGTTATACTTACAAAAGGGGTTCAAGAATTGGTGTCAGGAGTAACAGCTCTGGGAATGCTGGGGAGCAGTAGGCTCTAGCTAGGCAGCAGAGCTGAAGAGTCTCCCCTAGAAAGCAGCAGGCCAGATTGCAGTACCTCAGCTCTGTCAATGCATACTACACATTCCAGGGAAAACAAATGTTGTAGCATATAACGTTCTTTTACTGCTCATTCAATTCACCTGGGCTTGTGGTTTCCATTCTTTTAATCTCCAAAACGTTGAGCAAATGGAAGAAAACAGAAACAGACAACTGAAAATATAGAGGTTTTTCCTTGAAAAACAGTACAAAAAGATGCATTTTTGAATACGTTGCTGGTAGCTATCATTATGTTCTTTATTAAATCATACCTGACAAAACATTTTCCTTGTTATTTCCTTGATTCTCATTCTTCTTCTGTTGGGTTATATGATTTGTATCAAACAGTATATATTAATTTTCAGCTGTTTTGGAGTTATGTTGTTCTGTCTAATGCCTGAACAAATAAACTGGCCTTTGTTCTGCTATCCTGTAAGAATAAAGACTACCTTAAAACATGTTCATACCTGTTGAGGAAATAGCTTAATACAAATGGCAAGCCAGGCAGAGAAAAGAATTCTCTTCAAAGCTGTACTCTCTTGTCTAGTAGCTATTTAGACTTGCCTTTTGAAAATAAAGGGTGTGAATATTTGAGAACAATTATATGACCATTTTGAATTACAACATTTCCACATGTTTTTCATGAGGCCTGTAAGATTTATTACACAAAGAAAGGCCATAGAAAGATGGTGCGAATGAGATACTGTATTGCATGTTGCTAGCAGCATGCTAGATGCTTTTCAGACAGCTAGGATATCGAAGTCCTTGTTCGGAAAAGCAGTAAGTCCAAATAAACATATAAATACATTGTAAGATGTACAAAGGAAGATTTGATCCTCCTTTGTTTTATGATTTCCAGTACAGAAAGGGAGTAAAATTTTACATTACAGTGTGACGAAAGCACCCTAACTCAGCTGAAAGATTTCATTAGTGTACTTGAAAGTAAAGAGGATGAATTTATGCTGCACCAAACAAAAAAATTACTGCAGATTTTGTGAGCACAATCTGTACACGTTAAGAGCCTTTTTATGTGCTAAAGGTCCAACTTTGCTACACTTAAATCCTCCATGTCTTTTATTTAAATTATGTGGAATATGATCTGTCTTGATTCTCTCCAAATACATGAGCTACTCTTTCCATCTTCCTGTGAAAAACTAAGGGTGTTTTTACAATTTCTACAAAATCTCATCCATGTTTTTACAGGTAATTCAACCCTCCTCCTTTTAGAGTGGCAAAAGAATTTGAAAATTGCGATGGGGAATACTGTACTTACAACGTCTTTTTAAATGACTCCAAAACTTCCATCATATTATTAACGACCCATACCTACAGACCTGCTCATACAGTTACACAGGAATCCATTTTAAATTCTGTAAAAAAAATGGATAAAATACATATCCAATGTTCTCTTTTAATGTTGAATTCTGAATATGTATATATCTGTATATGAATATATACACATATATGTACACATACACACACATACATAGGCTGGTATGCCTGCCTGACAGATACAGAACTTAATTTGGTTTAACTGATTAAACAAGTTTCCAAATACACAGCTGTAGAGCTATCCATTGGTCCTCTCATGCAGGGGTACAGGGATATGTGAAAGGCTAGAAATCTCTAGCAGAGTATCTACCGATACGTCACAAAAAAGACTAGATTATTTAGAGTACCTGCTATTACCACAAAAAGAACAGACCTCAAAACATCTATACTGCAGATTTTTACATGCACGATTTACTGCACAATTTTTACATGATAACATTCTTTTTAGCTGCCTGAACCACTTTTTTTCCTCTATTTAATTCCCTGTTTTTGTTTAGCTGTAATCTGATTTATCTTATTGAGTGAGATTGTTTCATATGAACCTCTCTTTTTCCCCCAGTTATTCTACATATCCTCATTCCTTTTTTCCATGCAATTTTTTCAAGGATTCTTGCCAAACTTTTGGTTTTGGAGGATGGGAATGGAAGGAAAAATGGCCATGCAGGGAGTTACCATTCAGCTGACTTGTATTCATATCATGTAGGTATAAATTGATAGATAGATTGCAAAAGTTAGTTTCAATTATATTAAGCTTGACTGAAACTGGCTGCCAGGTTCAAAAACTGTATTTGGACAGAGGGAGAGGGGCATAAAGTCAAGCCACAAAAGTGAAATTATTTTAGGAAAGCAGGGAAATAAAAGTGCCCAAATTTGACTCAGATCCATGAGTTTTTTAAAATCTTCATTTGCATTGGCTCAGCAGAAATGGATTACATTTCATCAGATAGCTTTCTAGAGTGTGTTCCTATCTTCTGGATGGCAGCACTAACCAGCGATTCTTGTTATTACTGGTTGTTAGAGTCTATTAAGGTGCTAGGCACAAAAGCTGGAGTCTCTGTTATAATTTTTCTTGTACATCTGCGGCTTGGGAAGGGGGAAAGTTCAGGGAACCCAGACAAGGACACAGGAAAAGGAGAAGATAATAGGTTTAGAAGCAGAACCACTCTGAAGAGATTGAACAGGGCATTTTAATTTGGAGAGTTGTGGAGACTAACAGATACATAAAGAAAGTAAAGATTTGTAGAGTCAAGTACTAAGAACCTTGAAAATGCCAGATTTTAGCTGCACATGAAATACACTTCCCTCTACACATGCATTGTGATAGTCTGCATTCAAAGTGTAGCTCACATTAAAATTAGTTGCAGCTTTTGTTATTTAGCCTTTTGGTAAACTGCAAATGTCATTACATTTAAAGCCCAGGTTTTGTTACCAAAGGTTACAAAAAAAAAAACCAAAAAAAGGCATAATGGTTACCAAGAAGAAGAAAGGCATAATTACTGACCATCTAAAAGTATTAGATTGAAATTATGTGACCAGCCCTAGAAATGCTTCAGCAACAACAGACAATCCACTGCTGTATGCTGGATTCAATGGATTCTAGCCTGGTAGCATCCCTTCTCTTCCTTCATTTCCCTGCCTCATTCTTTATACTTTTTATGTGTGCTATGTACGCAGCACAGGCAACAAAAAAAATCAGAGGAATTTACAGACAACTCACTTCTGAAGCCTTGAATCATTCTAAAGAATGTATATTCCATCCACTGAGTAAACCAGCCTTATGCTTGATTTTAAATCATTTTTTGGTTTTAATACATACAATTCATTTTCATTTTTGAGACAACACAGTGACAAAACTGGGGATTTTTTAAGGGTGAAAGGATCTGTAGTTACTGCAGAAGCCAAAAATTCTCCATGTTGATGAAGATGTCCTTATTCCTAGGTGAATGCCTGCCTTTTTAAAAAATGCTGTACACATATTATCACTAGTGTTTGTATCTAGAGATTCGTAGGCCAGATTGTCTTCTCATTTACATCTCATAAAACTGCAGTTGCAGAGGAATTATTCCAGATTTATATATGCATAGATGAGAAGCAAAATCTGCCCATCTGCTTTAATTTGGATTGATTTGCTAAAAGATTAACTATATAAATCGTCTTAATAAAATACTTAAACAATTTTAGGTTCAAAGTCTGCTGGTCTGACCTTCATGACAACGGATTTCAGAGAATACCACCACCCGTGCCAAGTGTACCAAACAATCCCGTTGTCCGTCTTTGCAGTATAGGGGCCTTTGTAGTACAAACCGTTCAAGTTGGCAGAGTGACACCTGGTGGAAAAGTAAAGGAAAACAGAAATAAGCCCTCCCGTCGAAAAGTTGCAAGCATTTGTAGTTTCTCTGCAAGTCAAGAATTTCGCCATGTTGATAACAGCCCAGTGTGACAGCTGCAAAAATTTGCATTTGTGGACTTCAGTGCACCTAAACAATAGCAGTTTAATTAGGGCACAGCTGCTCTTAGCGTCTTTGAAACAAAGGTTCTTTTTGTTCTTTCCACATGTTTTCTGACGTTACTATCTCTCTGTTTCAGCGGAGAATTATTCCAGAGCTTTTCAGGTCACGTGTGGCAGCAGGGCATACACCAAGCAAAACTCTGGGCAAGAAATACTGTACTGCTTCTTGTTGTTCCAGAGTAGCCCCTCCTATGTTTTGCAGTTACCCCAATCGCATTTCTTATGACAAAACGTGAACACGACCATCAGTTTGCCTATTCTGCTGTGGACTTCTTTTTACAAATAGATTAAATCTGACACCTAATTAAACATATGTATACCAATTCACTGGATCATCTATTTGACTATACGAAGTACATTCTTTTTTCTGATTAACACACTGAAGCAGAAATGCTGTTACAGTTTATTAAAAAATGGCATAAAACAAACAAACAAACAAACAAACAAACAAACAAACAAACAAACAAACAAACAAACAAACAAACAAACAAACAAACAAACAAACACACAAAAACCCTAGCAAAACCCAAAAGGCTTGAACAGGCACCAGTACAACTTTATACCCATTTGGTTTCTAGAAGAAAAATGTTTAGATCCTTATGTGACTATATGGAGCACAAAATGGTTCTTTCTTCTGCAGCACGTGGTAATCAATAGGCTTGGTTTATCTGCCAGTTTGGTATTTTGTTGTAAGTGCTGTTAATATCTAGCTGTTGAACACCATGATGGATTTCAAAAGCAAACTTCAGAAAATACGCAAACAGAAAACAGTCCAAATGAACCTTAGGGATATTATTACTGGCAAATCTCAGTCTCTGGCTTTGCTTACACTTACATTAACAGCAGTTTTTGAGAACTGAAATAAAAACTGTGATAAAGCCTCATAGGAAAATTCTCATATATATATGCTTATTCATTGCTTGCAATTTTTAAGCTCAATTTTGGTAATGTGTTGGTTGAAAGCCTATAAACTGCAGATACCAAAAGTGACTTTGTTTTTGAGAATGACAAACTTGTATCAGAGCTGACATAATCTTTCTAGCCATATGAATTCTGCATTAAGCAGGCACTCTGTATACTTTGAATCAAAACACAGATTTCATTAGAAGAATCATAATTGCTAAGAGGTATCTAGATCAGCTGAACGCCTTCTTTTACTTTCCTTGATGGATGCAGGCAAAACATGATTTTTGTCAAGAGCAACATGAGCCAGTAAAAACCCTTCATTAGTGCTGGGAGGCTCTAACAGCAAGAATATACAGTACTCTGTAACTGTCCGGATGCAGCCTGAATTAACTAGACATACTAAAGAAACAACTGGCATGTGATTACTGATATGCTATTCTGAAGCAACACTAATTATTCACAAGTCAATAAACACCTTAAAGTTAGTCTATGTTTCTCCTTTCCTTCTGATAGGCTATTTTTTAAAGTAAAAAACTGCACTGATACAGTTTCAAAAGTACAGTCAACTCTCAATTATCTGTGGACTTTTTATCTGAATCATATATTAACTATATGACAGATGTGGAGAGATGGAGTTGGTTCCCTGAAGAACTGCTTGAATTCTGCCTGGACTTACTGAATCCAGTACGGCCCCAAATGGATGTAGCTATGCTGTCTCCAGGTGACTGGTGAGGCAGAAAGCTTGAGCTAGTGAGATCTGTGGCCCCAGCTTGATGCCTGGCAGATACACTGTGATCATCCACGCATGGTGTAACTAAAACTGGGAGTGCTAGGGGGAGAATAAGCTCAGGTCCAACTAGACTTGTTAGCTCTTCTTTTATCGGTTATGAACCTACTGACCTTTGCAACGCCCTGGATGCAGGACAGCTTATGACCTGGGTGTAGTACCAGAGTGAACCCAGCTCTGTGGATTTGCATTCAAGCTGAAAATCTCTGCTAGAGCTTTGCTTACAAAGGAATGCAGAGAGGCCATTTTCTGCAGAAGCCCAGGATAACAAGTGCTGAGCTGGAGCAAGACCAGTGGCATTAAACTAGATCTGAGCTACTTCCATGTGGCCTCACTTGTGTCACGTCCCTTGGTATTCATATCATCTGGGCGTTTCTGTATTTCATTAGTCCAGATAGCATAGAGCTGTCTATAAAAAATTCCTTCATAGCTGGGAGCTCCTATACAAACCAGCCAAGAGCACTAATTCCTTCTATGTTTGCTAATCTGTGCATGACAAATACGTGTTCTGAGTGCTTTCCTTTCTCTGCCAGTACTGTTCTTTTGGGTAGGATTTAAGGATACTGAAATTTTATAGTATTGCAGTATTCAGTTTTATGTTAGACTTAGCATAAAACAGTCAGTAGCAAGGCAGGGGAATAACGCTATTATTAACTCCTTTTCATTATCCAGATAGACTGTCACTTTAAGAGCATGAGCTACACAGCCATAATAGGAACTAGCCTGGTAGGACTCAGCTATCTTTAGTAGTTAAGTAGCACCAACTACAAGGTATAAATAACTGTCAAGTTCTGCCATACAGCTGCTTTTGCAAAGGGGTCATTCCTTTGTCCAGACCAATCCAATATTAAACGAAAAAGTTTTTAAAAGACAAAAACTGTATGCAGTTGAATAAAAGTGATTGGTGATTCACTCTATGAACTCCATGGCATGGTATCAGAGTTTTATGCTACTTGAGGTCTAGATATTCCTCTAAATCCACAAAAGTTCTGACTTAATGGGAAAAGAATCACCAACACAGTTACCTTTCCCTTTTATATCTTACCTTTTGTGAGAATTGCAAAAAAACTTTGTCTACATGTGATTTTTGTCTCAAACATTCTGCTGACCCTCTATCTATGCAAAGATATTAAAATGTATTAAAATAAGTAATAATTGTGAAACATTGAGTTAATAGCCATATCATATCAGCTAAGCTGGTCACAGACTACTTATGGAAACAGAATTTGGAAAATGAGGAGTTAAAAAACAGAAACAAAGGATGACACAACAGAGAGAAACAATGGAATTGATCCAGCCTGGCAGATCTTGCCAAGTGAACTGAGCTCACAGTGAGAGAGTACTTTGCTTCCCTGAGTTGTATTTTAAACACAGCTAGATTGCATAGTTTCTCTTCATGCCTCTATTTATCTAATTAATTAAGGGAAACAGCATAGCTGCCTATACAGACAGTGCTAAGGCTACCAGTTTTATCCTTTCTTTTTGAATTGGTATTTTGTATGTAAGTAGGTTTTTAAAATTCTTTTACTGAACAGTATTTTTTAAAAATCTTCCTCTCAGTCTAGCCATGCTCACTGACAGAAACTGAGTGGATGCATTCCCATCTTGACAGAGGAGGAATAACAGGAATGAGATGATGTGAACTGAGGTGAAAAAAGTGAGGCTTAATAACCTGGCACTAGCTTAACTTGTCAGATATTCTGCAGTACTGCCACATCTGGTCTAGTGCAATGCAGGAGAAATGCAAGAATTAAGTACAACAGGGATACATCTGCAAACTCTACATGACTGACTTGTGTAAAATCTGTTTACCTTAAAGGGGCAGAATTGTCTTCTCCTTACTGTCTGATAACAAAGACGACCAAAGCCTATGGCAAATACTGTGATCACAGACCAGCCTGAGCTATGCAGTATGTGCTGTCCCTTCTAAGGTAAGTCTTAGTCTTAC
The DNA here is from genome assembly GCF_963921805.1 of Phalacrocorax carbo. Taxonomy (NCBI): domain Eukaryota; kingdom Metazoa; phylum Chordata; class Aves; order Suliformes; family Phalacrocoracidae; genus Phalacrocorax; species Phalacrocorax carbo. Next base: position 34,024,353 of record NC_087516.1, read on the forward strand.
CAGCACGGAGACCTCTTGTAGGGGTCAAGGGCAGATTGCAAATATAGTAAACAATGCCAGTCCTATCTTCTACCATATGTTATTATTGTATGAATATGCATGAAGCAGAATAGTTGACAATACTGATATAAAATCAACATACCTGTTAAACCACCAGCCAGCCTTTTCCTCTTCAGCACAGTTCCCTTCATAGTTGTCATTGTCCCTGTCTCTAGTACTGAATTTCATTCCTTGGTGATTAGCCCACCATTTTACTTCAGGATGAAATCCACCAGTAAGGGAATCACCCGCTGTGCCAGAGTATTCACCACAGCTCATCTCATAAGAATGCTAATGAAAAACGTGAAGAAAGGGGGGGGAAAGAAATCCAATATATCTTCAACCTTTAGCATGTCAGAAAGTGAAACAACAAAGAGGAAACTAATCTGTTATACTTGCTACTATTTTTATGCTCAGAAATGTCATGCCACTTAAACACTGTGTACTAGATAACGAAGGGGTGTAAAGATGCCTACTGGGGTAAAATTTGTCATTAACCTTATGTATAAATGACATAATAAAAACAATATTAGAGTTAGTTTGCAATATATATGAACAAATCAGAACATCATGTACCGCTACTGTTGGTAATGTCACCAGAAACAGAAAAACGACTTTCATCCATGGCCACTAAACCAAATGATTCATACATCTTACAGAAAGGGTGTAATTGATGTATCAATGTATGATTATTACATATTTGAAAATTCCAAGCATTTGTAAGAAAGAAAATATGATAAGGTTCTACACAAACCTTTACAAAAATTACGTAATCTGTATGTTTATTATCTGTCTACAGAATCCACATTTCCATTAAAACCTCTAGTCATTATTTCATATTTTATTACCTCTTCATCTGCAACTCTGAATCTTGCATATTGTGCAAAACGCCGTTCTCCTTCAAAATCAGTTAGATCAATTCTTAAAGTATAGTTCCCTTAAGAAATAACAACACAAATTTTGGTTAAACTAGCCTACCTCACTACTTTTCGGAACAGAGTATTACATAGTAGAAGATTAAAATACTAATCATGTTTTTATCATGAATCTCATCTGTATCATCACAGCATATTTTGTTTTTTTATTTTCTTTCTTTAAGCATATTAAAGCATGCATATATTGCTATTTTTTGTCTTTATTCACCTGATTCAGCTTAGAAAATTCTAGTTATTGCAGTACAGATTTTCAAGTGCACACAAAAAAAATCATTGGAAAAAATGGCCTTATGGGCTTTATATTTTAGTAAGGTGTTTAAGGTGGTAATGAAAGGATAGTGAGAATCAATCAATAAGCGTACACCTGAGAAAATCAGATTTTTATACTCTGAAGATAAAAGAATTAAACAAGGACCACATCCTGGTGGCACTGATTTCCACATGAATTAGCTGGCTAAGTCAATGGGTAAGTTTTGTATACGCAGCATTCTACAGCAAAGCAGAACTTACCTCAGACTGAGTGACTATTAGAAAGATGGAAATAGCTTTCTAAGACTAGCCTAATTAAGAGGACAGGCCTAGATTTACTGTCACATAAATGGATGCCTATGCAGCCATGTAAAGCCCTGACTAAATGAATTGGTACGGCATACTACCTGACTCTGGACTTCTAGTGATGCTAACTGTGAAATGGGTAGAGACAATTATTTTAAAGTATACTCCTGTCTGCTGTTCCCTCTTTTGCAGGGGCTCCCTGCATGCTGTTGCCCAATGACAGTTTTGATCCTTTTGTATAAAACATATATTCAAGTGTCTTTTGTTCTGAAACTTGGAAAAGTCCATGCAGACTAACAACAGAACTCAGGATTTATGCTAACAAAAAGGGTAACAAAAACTTGGCCTGGAAAGAGCAAAGAAACAGAAACAATGGAAGATGATTGTTACAACAAATCTTACCTTGATTAGTCAAATAATGAAGATTTTTATTTCCAAGCCAATATTCACCATTTGTCAAAACAAAATTTCCAAAGCCTTCTTCATAGTCAGTCCAGACTCTGGAAACAGAGTATAAATTACTAATTTATAAAAAAAGCAAGTTTGCTTGGATGTTTATTTTATCATACAATCATAGACCACAGAGTAATTCAAATTGGAAGGAACCTCAGAAAGTAATCTAGTCCAATGTCCTGCTCAAGGCAGGGTCAGCCATGATATCAGATCAGGTTGCTCAGGGCTTGCCCACTCAGGTCTTGAAAACCTCCGAGGATGGAGACTGTGCACGCTCTTTGCACAACCTGCTGACTGTCCTCACAGTGAGAAACTTTTTCTTTGTATCCAGTCTGAACCACTCGTTTCAACCTATGGTTGTTGTCTCTCATCCTTCTGCCAGACACCACTGTGAAGAGCCTGTTACTCAACGAGATCTCAAATTGCTCTGTTTTCTTAGTGACCTCCTTGTTGGTACTGGCAGGCTACTGTTAGGATCTGCTGAAGCCATCTCCTCTCCAAGGTGAACAAACCTTAGCGTGTCCTCACAGAACAAGTGCTCCAGCCCTTGATCATCTTGGTAGTCCTCTGCTAAACTCATTCTAGGTTCATTATATATAGGAACAATAATAAACAAATATTTTAGACTTTATTCTTTTATTTACATTTTTGAACTTCGAATAATTATTTCTATTTTTCACATGTGAAAGGCTGAATCCCACATTCAACTGGTCACTGACCAGTACAAAGACTAGTCCTAAGCGGTACATTCAAAGTGGTTTAAGATTAACAGATTTTAAGACTAGAAACAGAAGAAAACACATTAGCTTAGTCCAATCTCCGGTATAGCACAATTTACCTGAAGTGAAAACATTTTTCCTGGTTAAATCCAGGGAATCTAAGTGAACATGTAGGTATATCACAAGCATTGTTTCTTTATTTTCTGTGATTGGATTAAGCTGTGAAACCCCTGCAGCTGGATACATAATTTTGTGAATTGAGGTATTAGCTAGCTGTTTCCAGCTCTGACTTATTGACTGATTCTAACAATTTTTGAACTCATATTGCTGCATAGTTTCGAGAATTAATGTGTATACTGAAAGCATCGAATCTTTCCCTGTTTACAGTGTCTTTGAAACACTTTCTCAGTGGTTTTGGTTTCATGACGTGTTCTAATGGGGACAAAAATATGATCTATTTCCTTGATGAGAAGCAGCCATAATTCAAACAGTGGGTGAAAGTATTAGGCTGTGGACAGGCAGTCATAAGAGAAAGCAGCCTCTGTGACTTAAGTAGCTGGTAGTCTCTGGCAAGGGAGAAAAATGGGTGGTGTGCGGTGGTAACAATTATAAGCTGCTACAGATTGCTTCTGTAGCTTGTCTGACCATATTTTATAAAATAAGAATAGCTGGATTGCAGTTTTTCATCCTCTCTGGGGATCACTTCTCTGTTTCATAAGGATATTGTAAAGTTAGTTACAGTAATTATTAACACAAGTGAGACACAAATCCACAGAAGGATGCAGATACGTGAAAAGCAAACTGGGCAAAGCAAAGGCTCTAAAAACCTTCTTGTTGCTTTTAATATCTGTAAATATTTGTGGCTTTTTATATTCAAGTCTCACAGCACCAAAAATTTCACTTCTGGACACTTCCCAAAAAATGCTTGAGTCTTGGCAAAGGCAAGGAGGTTAGGTGTCCACAAACCAAGTTCTCACCCATCTTATCTTTCCTGGAGGCATTTTACCAGGAGTTACAAATTACTCTGTGGTGGGTTTCTCTCATACTTGTTTGCTGATGGTATTTCAGTTCAAGCAGATTGCTTACATTTATACTTTTTTAGATTTTTACTATTTGCAAAAGACAAAGTAGTCCTTTATTTGTCATTAAGAGTTCTTGCTCCAACCACTGTTAATGCATTAGACTTTGAAGTGTCCACGTGTAAAATGCACAAACTGTCAGAAAAAAGACTAGAAGAGAAACAGAGACAGAAGTGGTATCTTATCTGGAGGCTGTCCCACAAAATAAGCATTCCTCTCTTTTATCTGAGATAATAACTTATTCATACAATTCTAAAGTTAAGATTTAACTTAGCTCCATCTGGTTTAACGTTTCTCCACTTTGCTTCCAATTTTAATGGCCAAGTCTAATACCTACCTATCAAAATTCTGGCTGCCATCAGAACGTCTCTGAAAAACAGTCCAACCACCCCCTTCAGACATGTCACAGAAGGCAAGGAATTCAGTAGGACTCTGGATAGGTTTCATCTTATAAAATCCACTTTGCTTATGGCCGTCATTGTAGATTTCTGCACAATCTGTTCACAAAACATTCATTGGTCACAGTTTTTTTAGTCCTATACTTGCAAAATTGAAAATCAAGTCAATAACAGAAATCACATCACATCATATGAGAGTCACATATGAACCAGGCTAATACAAAGGAAATGCCTCTCAAACATATTTTTATGACTCTGGGGCATTTTCTTGTATTTGTGTTGCTTTAGAACTTCATTGAGCTGTAATTATTTTGACATTTCTTTAAAAGAATCTTTTTTCCACGATAAAATACTATCATTTTTGTTTTCATTTGACTAGCAAAATAATTCCTCTGGTTTAAGTGGTGTCACTTTTAATTTTCAATTACATAATCCACATTAGAAACCTGTTACAATCATATAACGTCTCTACATATAAAACACACAGTAACTTTTAAAAACAAACACGTACTTTTATATCCAGAAAGTCTACAGGAGAACTGCCAAAACCGAGAGTATGGAATCACCAGTGTTAGAAATGGGAAACAATTGCTGAACCTGATATATATATAGAAGGCTTCCCCAAAAAGTGCAACGTATGTGCAAAATGATCCGTTTTGGCTTGGTACCGTTTACAGTCTGGTCTCCATTGGTGTTAATCAGCATTTACAGCAATGACAAAATTCAGAGATCGTGAAAATATAACAGCAATGTAATTGTATAATCTTATCTCTTTTTTCCTCTGGGACTTAAGAAACGAAAGGAATTCTTTCTTTGTATGTAATCTACCATCAAGCAGTCATACAGGAAAGACATATAATTTTCAACATTTCTGTTTTTCCTGGCAAAGGTAGAGCTGGTTAACTGTAAGATTTTCCCTGAAACATTTATGACCATGTTGGCTGAACTTCCAGGCCAGTTTGGAACTTTCTGAACTATTATATTTCTTCTCAGTGAAAGTGTCAGTGAAGATTAGACATAGAAAATAAACACTTTATATGGAAAACAAATAGCTATGCCAGGATTTGAATAAATTCTAATAGAAAACATGATTTAAATAACAGCTAGGTTGTCTTTCTAGAGAATATTTGATTGGCTTGTAGAAAATAGCTTTTCTTATCCAGGATTTTCTTAGTAGGTTAGCAAAACACTTAAGCATATTTTAAATCTTAGCAGGTGTATGTAGTGTGGTATTTCTCCCTCACTATCTAACCCCAAAGTATCCAGCTCTGTTGACATTAAAATGCTACAACAGTTTGAATAAAACCATTTTCCAAGGTATACAGAAAGTGAAAAAATAATGGAAAAATAATCATCAGAAACCAGAACAACTTACATATGTTATTTAGAATCACATTTTAAGAAAATAAACTGAGGCATATGCTAAGAAAGGACAAATACCTTCCAGCTAAATGTGGTTTTAATAATCTTCTCCAGTAACAAATGAGCCAGCCATTAATAATAAAAAAAGTATTCCAGGATGCTGAGTACATAAATAAATATTCAGCTAAAATTTAAAGTCAGGCTTAGAGGTGGTTTTAATTTCATTTTAATGGTGCTTTTTCATATTTGATGCCTTGTTGTTATATGTGGTGATTTCTTCCAGCAGCATAAACACTAAAATTATATTCAAACAAGGCTATTAAAAATTCTAGAAGTTTAGACTCTCTAGAACTGGACAACTGAAAACAAACACCATCCAAGAATCAGACCCTCAAATTCTATTTTCAACCCAACTATTGGTTTGGATGGTGTTTTATTATTTTAAAAGTTTGGGCCTCACTCCAGCTACTACAGGCTAACACACTCAACCGCCTTCCACTGCAGAGGGACTGGATCACCACCAGAATGTTGGTGAGATTACAAAAACAACTTAAAACCAGTATTTTAGAAGCTGTGATGTCCTGAGCTGAACCTAATGTGGTCAAAATGGTGCAGCATACAGAATATTATTAAAGAGAGATGCAGATGTCATTATGTCAGGCTTATGTGTGTAAGTATGGATGTCTCAGGGACTTTATAGATTGGAACAGAGTCAGTGTGTGCTTGTAACCCACGTGACCCTGTGAATGTGTGAATGTGAACTGACCCTGTGGGTGAGAACTTTTTGAGATGAGTCAAAGAAGGGTGTTTAGAAATCTGTAACTGTATTAATAATTTTGTTGTACAAAACCATTTTGCACATGTCTATTTGTTGGCTTTTATCTAAGTTGTATTGCTAATATTTATTCTGAATTTATTGTTCACTGATTGTTTTTTAATTATATGCTATTAATAAATCAATAAAGTGCTCCAATCCTGATTTGATTTATACCATGTGACATTAAAAATTTTTCCCTGTGGCAGCAGGCCTAGGTAAAAGCTGAACACTGTGTTTTAAACAAACAATTTTCTATGAGCTTTTAAAACAATAAGTCAATGGGCCCAATTGTGCTAAAGCTTCTCAGTATCATTACAATGAATGGAAATGAAAAGAATAGCTTCATTTCTAACCTGAATACTGTCTTTTTCCTCCCAAGTCAATGACACTTTTTCCATCTCCGTCACTGTACTGAATCTCTTTCTTCTCTAAAAGCTGTATAATTTTTAACTGCTGCTGTTTCACACGATGTTCCAGAAGCCTCACCTGACCCTGAAGTCGTATCTGCTCTTGAAAGCAGTTCTGTAGATCCTAGAGAGAAAAACATATCTTATTGTAAAATCAACAGTTTTTTGTCATGTTTAACATGCGACACAAAAAAAAAACAACCAACCAACCAAACCATAAATAAAATTTTACTTGAATAAAACATTTTGGTCACAATTTCCTACAGACACTATGTTGACTTCCACCTGAATTGCTACTTCTATTTAAAATTATTTCATATTGTTACAGAGTGTCCATACATACACCTGCTTTGCAAAGCGGCCTTCTCTTTAGTGGCTGTAACTAACAGCTCTCACTGCAAACATGCAGAAGGGACTTTAGGGGAAAACACTATAGTACAGACTATCATGAAGAGTGCTTGTTCTCTATCACCCACCACATACAGAGATTTACAATCTAGTGAGGCCTCCTACTAGCATTGTGATGGTTCTAAAATTCCAGAGTTTTAAAGAATACAGTCCACACTGATATGTTTTCAACTTCACTGTGCATTTTTCAAATGCTTTTAGATTACAGACTTCTTATGATAATAACCTTAACATTGCCAACATAAATATTGTAAACTTTCAAGCTCATTTTTGGCATGTTAAAATAAATAGTCCCAAGAAGCTGTGACTATACATGAAAAATAAGAGTGAAAAACTTAAGTCAATATTGTACTGTGACTTGGACACTTAATTTTGCCATGCAGAGTGGGTAAGAAATGTGGTGATTCTCATATAGTGATACCTGGCAATCATTTCACCCTAGTGCAAATACAGATACATGACAAGAGAGCTGGAATAACTGTTTCAAATTCTGACATACTGAATGTACGCAGAGCAATAAATAATTGTTTTTCAATGAATGACTGCGGTAAAAAAGCCAAAGTGAACATAACCCAGTTTAGGGACCTTAAATTAAAACAGCCTGTACAGTTTCAAACAGATACTAAACAAATTTGATTTCAACACAGGAAAAAAGCCTTTGGGGTTTTATGATACATTTCACAAACGTGACATGAGGTTTTGCATCAGGAACATCATGTCTGCAATTTTCTATGAGCAAACAAGAGTTTAGTAGCTATGGTGCTTGCCTGAGAGCACAACTAGCACTGTAAAAGCAAAATCAGAGGGCAACCTTTGGGAAATCTGATACACAAGATCAACTATGTAGTAGTTCTAAATTGGTGCAACCTTATTCACAGGGCAACATTATTTACATGAGCTAAGGATGTAGACCTGTGACGTTTGCCATCCATATGGAAGAGCTGATATCTTAGAACACTGCCCTATCACACTGAGCTATAGAGACATCTGAAGTAGCATACTGATGCACACTGCCAGTGGCATCTGCGTACTTTCATTTGTGTTGGGCTCAGGCTTCACCTGCTTTCCACGAACACTCCCACCAAAATGTTTCTTGTTGCTTTCTTGCTGCAGGCATTTTTTTTTTCTTCTATCTGAAAAGCTGATACCATTCTGGAAGTTTTTATGCAGCACAAACACAGTTCTGGTTAGACTGCCTTCCTTGCAGTACCACTCGCCACAACTCCAAGAACAGACTTTGTGAATTAAACTAACAATATTAATTAGAATCTGCATTTTATGACTCTACTACATGCAGATTTTTTAAATAATTAATTTGTGGTACTAGTTGAAAAGCAGAGGGACTTCCGCAACTGTCAAGGAGCATCCACATAAATCGTATCATGACTGTGACAGGTTATTTCTGATAGAAATAAATGTTGCAGATGTCCAGGCCCCCTTGCTTTTTTTGCTAGAGAGGAATTAACTTTCAACAAATAGACATTTCAAGAGAGTATTTGAAGATAAAAGAATATATGTCCATTAGTTCAGTAAAATGGTTCCTAGCCATTATGTTCCATTTGCCTGCAGTATGTAGTCACTCTGAAAAATCTGATGATCAGCCATGCTGACTTTGCAGAACAATCCTGAAAATAGGCCTCCACTTTAACTGTTTCTGAAGTGTATCAGATGCTTGTTTTAATTCATACTTAACTGCATTCTAATATACATGGTGGAATAAAAGAATGGGGAACACATATGTGGCAGGACTAGGAAGTTTGTCAGTGACCTGTTCAAGAGGAAAAGGTTCAACTGCCTCTCTGGGTTTGGGCTGCCCATGCCGGGCTGCGGTCAGAGCCGGTGTGTCTGCGGACTCCAGCTGCCGACTTGCTACCACGTCCTGCGAAGCCATTAGCATGCTTGACCACAAGGAGGAGCTGTAAAGGGAGAGGCACGTTTACCAGGCACTAAAATTTTTAGAAGAATAAACAAAGCAGCCAATGACCTAATATCCCTAGAGTCCTATCTTATTTAGGGATACTCCCTTGAAAATATTTTTCAGTTGTTGATAGCTATACGAGATCCCTAGCATGCCCTCCTTTTCTTCCAGCAGGAAACGAGAAGAAAAAAAATACATGCACGTACAGAGACAAACTTGCTACAGTGGCTAAGAGGGGTGTTATCTGATCATAAGCACTGGTTAATGTGCCACCTGTTGCATACTACAAAGAAAGGATGCACTATTATGCCGTCTTTCCAGGGTGGTTGTCTCAACTTGTGTCTGCAGCTTCATAGAAACCCTTCACAAAAGCTGAGTTGAACTGGGAAATTCAGAAGAGGCTTCCTTGACAGGTCTCAGCAAATTCTCAGACTAGTCCCGAGTGCATACAGAAAATTAAGAACTGGAGAGCTGCATAGATGGCTTGAGAAAGAGTGAAAGAATAATTAAAAAAAATATTTCCAGGCTCACCCTGATGACCTAATGCTAACTACAGAAGTACAGTGGTCAAAAAACCCCACGTTAACAGTCAGACCAAATATTAATCCTATTAAGTTATTAATCCTATTAATCATATTAAAAGTGATAAAGGAGCCACTATGCCACTTACCAGTTTTACTGCAGTGTTTGTTTATTGAGAAGGTTAGCCTGTATCAGTCTTAACTCAGTACTCGCAAGCTTGACAAACATGGTAAAATACCTGGGTGATCCTGGAAATGGTGGCCCCTGTCGCCAGGACCTTGCAACTTCAGCATAGCAGTATATTAAAAGAACAAACTGGTAACCTGCAGATCTAAAAGCCCCACTGATCCACCTTGAAGTTACACAGCTAACTTGTGATTGTCCCATAAGAAAAATAGGTCGGGAATTCCAAATACGAGAATGTGGTTTTGCTGTTCAGGAGCGAAGTGTAATGGGATTTGTCTGGAGTTGACAGAAAAAGACGTCAGTGAGGAGGCTGCAGTCAGGGAGAGAACTCTTTTAAAATCACTGGAGTTAAATCAGTGCGCAAATACAGCAATACAGAAGCAAAATGTAATTTAGGGTTGTAAGAGTCAGCAGCTATAGCATATTGCTATTCCTTTTGTTAGAGATGGACCAAAGCTAAACTATTACAATGTTGAAATACTCAAAAAAAAGTGAATTTGATCGTGCCTCTGTCCACTGGACAGTAGCACCCACTGACTGAAACCAGTCTGAACATAACCTGTTCTCTCTGTTTCAGTGAAGGAACTGTTTGTACTATAGGTTGAGAAGCAATTATCTAACAACTGCTGACAGCTCCACTCTTGGACATGTGGTCCCATATTTAAGCAGCTGCTGCAATTAATGTGCATTCACAATCTTTATTTCATTATTGTGTGAATTATTTAGCAGCTAGTGACTTTTCATTAACATTGATCCTGTAAATTAGATTCAGAATACTTTATGAAAACAATAAAAATACAAAATTTTTACTTGGCATGCCATTTCCTATACTTTCAGAATTCTAATGAGAATTTAAATGTGAAAAGAGATAAATTTCAGAATGTTCCCAGTTTTCAGTCACAAGGTCAGCCAAAGCCCATAATATTCCAAATGAAAAATCAAAGAAAGCAAACACATTTCGTTGTAATGCATTTTTCTCAGTAGCCTTCTATAAAAAATAGTAATATTTTTCTCCACTGAGCAGAAGTGATTACAGAGGCAGGTGCTTCCTATTCTGCTCCTATAGAACTACTTATCTAAACAAAAGGCTTCTGTAAGACAATGTAAGCCACACACAATGATGCTGACCCAGTTGTAAATTCAGCAGCAACTTCCACCTAGGCAACTGCGAATCAACAATTCAGCCTCCCAGGTCCCTGCTAGTTAGGACCTGAATATCAAACTAGGAAGGACAGCCAAGACAGGCAGTACAGGCCTGGTGAGGTTAAAAGTATTTTAAGCACTCAAATAAGCATGTGTGTGTGTGTTTGTGTGTGTGTGTGTTAGGGTTTTTGTTAGAGAGGCAGAATACATAGCAGAAAGTTTTGGGAACTAGAAGTGAAGGAGCTTTGGTCATTGCTTCTGAGTGTGAATTATACACAGTAACATGGGAACCAGTAAAAATATGAAGCTGTGGACCTTATTTGAGGAAAAGTAGTATGGCAAGTGGATAAGGTAGAAAAGGAGAGAAACATTCTTCATCCTGAGTGTTGATGACCAGAAATACTACTGCTGCAGCCACTGCTTTAGGAGTTCCTGGGTTCTGCCTTTCTGTAAGTATGCTGCTCAGAATTAAAGGTGTTATTCTGAGTTAGCATCACCCTTGAATAGCAGTGTAACTGTCTTGTGTGCCACCTGTACAATGTGCCTGTTAATGCATCACATGATACCTTTTTTGGCAAAGATACTCGATCACCTCCTGTTTCATGTTGGATCCAGTAACAAACTGACTGGATTACTTTCTTCAGTGCTATCACCCAGTCATTTATCTTCCATTGTATATTTATGCATTTGGTTCCTCTTTCCTTATCAGAAACTTATCCCCACTAAACATCATTTGAGGTTATTTCCCCAGTATTTCAGTTTTGTTTTGAATTCTCATCTTTTCCATCAAAGGTTCTGCCATCCCATGCAGCTGAGACACTGTAAGCACTATGAAGGTATGAAATACTTAGAAAAAACTCTATAGACAAAATTAATTACTAGAACTTACAGAGCTGCCAATGGCATCCATCAAGCTAGCTGCAAGGACAAAATCAATCATTACCAAAATCTTCATCCTTTAGAAGCTGTGAAGTAGAGGAACAAATTAAATACTAGTTAACTTAAACATTAAAACTAAATATTTATACCTGACATCTTAAATTTTATTTGAAATAATCTATTTAACCTACAATTATTTTCTTACATATTGTAAATATAATGTATATTTAGCCTTCATTAAAATGTCAAAAATAATCTGATCAAGTACCATTCCAAAACCTAGTAAAACCAGAATTTATCCTTTTAGGCCAACTTGTATCAGAGGTCTCCATGTATTTCAGGGCAGCTATTCAAGATTCAAACCCACGCATTTTATTGTGAAACAAGACAAAAGCAAAGTAGCATTTCAAAATGCTTGGAAAAGCAGTGCAAGATTCCTTGTTGGTCCTTTAAAGCTGAGAGAAAGCTCTCTGTTATATTCAAGTAATTAAACTCCTAATTGGGATAGTTGTCCTTGAACTAAAGAAGATTTGTACAACTTCTGTGCACCAGGAGAGGATGGAGATAACTTTACTGTTATAGAGTAATTTTTGGGAAAAATGCATAATAGTTATCAGCTTTTATTCTAATGATGACAAGGATGACATCTTTCAACAGATAGCTATGCATATTTTGTAGTGCAAGACCCATAGCATTTTAAATCCCACTATTTCATATGAAAATTATTTTATATGCCAAAACAATCACCATTGTAGCTCACTGCCTTGCAAACATTAGCTGATATAACTTCATGATTTTCTGTACCTAGATGAGTGCATTTCAGCTGACAGATGAGAAACCAAGTCCTCCAGTTACTAAAATATTTACATAGACTATACATGAATCAATTCTAAATTGATTAGTTAAACTGCTGCAAGCTATCAGCTGGGGAATGTTTGTGGGTTTTTTAACAAAATATTTTCATTTATCATATGCTAACACCTGTTTAAATCAAAATATGTGTCCACTCTGCTTTTTCTACTTATTAAACTAAATCAGCTAACTATATGTTAAAACATTTGTGGTTAGACAAAGCGTAAAACCTATAATAGAGAGTAATGATTCAATGTCAGCATGTGCTTACTGAAACACCAACTTTATGGAAATGTCAACTCATGTTTCTACAGGAATGAATGAAAAACACCACGGAACTTTGTCAGACTGTGCTTTTTACCATACAAAGATAAGCAAGGTGCTTATGTGAAGTATGTTTTTAAGTTCTTGTAAAATTGGACAAGTCCAACTGTATTTGCCCCAGTCTCTGAAAACCTCGTGCAAGAGTACAGATCACAGCCCAGGCAAATTTCAGGTTTCCAACACCTACCTATGAAATACTTTGGATACTTTTTAAAAATACAGTTATCTTATTTAAGTAAGCAATACTGGTTTTATTTTTAGTTCTGAGTTTTGCCTCTTTGAAGGCACTGTATTTGAAAACATAGAGCTGTGAGGCCGAAGTATATTTATAAAGCTCATTATTACACTTTGGGCACTCGATTGATGCAGATGCAAGGTGTTGAGGATACTCCGTACCCACTGACTCATGTCACAGGCCAATCAGAAGGGGGTTTTTTTATGCATTTTGGACATATGCAACATCTACCATTAAGCTGCAAAGCACTATAATAAACTGATGTCTATCTCTAAGGGTTCCAAAGGAATCCATTAAAAATTACCTATAAAATGTTTCTTGAGTAGAAAGTGTGAACTGAAAATCTTAGTCTAAGTTATTTCTATGCCATAAAATTTCTGAATTTTAAGTTGTAAGTTGTTCTTCATGCTAACCAAATAAATGCTATCTTGTTTGAATTAGAAACTTTACCATAACTCAATGCAACAAGTTCTGCTACTGTTCGAAGTGATGAATCCAATGAATTTCAGGCTTAAAAAAGAAGGGGGGGATAGAAATCTGCAAGAGTTGCCAGGCATTGAATTTGGTTATTAATTTAGATTTCAGAGCCTTCTGCTATGATAAAACATGCACCTTACTTCACCTTATGACAGTATTAATTATGGGTATTGCAGCCACTACTGTTTTGAAAGCAGCTGTTGCCATCTGTTGCAATGGCACTGTCTGTGGTGGTAGAAGAGCGACCAAACAGTACACTAGCTATCTGGACAACCCACAGATGATCTGTCTCTGATAACTGCTGTCCCAACCCCATGCATATCTTACATATGTTTTCTAGGAGAGAAGGGACTATATTTTTTTCACTGGAAGATTCATATTTAACTGTTCTGCTTCATTCTGGAGAAAGGAAGACCTCCCCTTGATTGAGGAGGATTGGGTCAGAGATCACCTAGGCAAACTGGACCCCTGCAAATCCATGGGCCCTGATGGGACGTACCCAACCATGCTGAAGGAGCTGGCAGATATTCTTGCCGAGACACTCTCCATCATCTCTGAATGGTCATGGAGGACAGGAGAGGTGCCCGAGGACTTGAGGACAGCAAATGTCACTCCAATCTTCAAAAAGGGCAAGGAGGAAGACCTGGGGAACTATGGGCCAGTCAGTCTCACCGCCATCCCCAGAAAGGTGATGGAGCAGTTCATCCTGGAGGTCACCTCCAGGCATGTAGAGGAAAAGAAGGGTATCAGAAACAGTCAAAATGGATTCACCAAGGGGAGATCATGCTTGACCAACCTGACAGCCTTCTATGATGGTGTGACTGGCTGCGTCGATGACAGGAGAGCAGTGGATGTAGTTTATCTTGACTTCAGTAAGGCTTTCAACACTGTCTCCCATAGCCTTCTCACATACAAGCTTAGGAAGTGTGGGTTAGATGAGTGGACAATGAGATGCATAGAGAACTGGCTCAGCAACAGAATTCAGAGGGGCAGAGTCTGGCTGGAGGCCCATAACTAGCAATGTTCCCCAGGGGTCTGTGCTGGGTCCAGTCCTGTTCAACATATTCATCAATGACCTGGACGAAGGGATAGAGTGTAACCTCAGCAAGTTTGCTGATGATACCAAGCTGGGAGGAGTGGCTGATACACCAGAAGGCTGTGCTGCCATCCAACGAGACCTGGACAGGCTGGGGAGCTGGGCCGAGGGGAACCTGATGAAATTCAACAAGACCAAGTGCAAGGTCCTGCACCTGGGGAAGAACAACCCCATGCACCAGTACAGGCTGGGTGTTGACTTGTTGGGAAGCAGCTCTGTTGAGAAGGACCTGGGAGTGCTGGTGGACAACAAGTTGACCCTGAGCCAGCAATGTGCCCTTGTGGCCAAGAAGGCCAAGGGTATCCTGGGCTGCATTAAAAGGAGTGTGGCCAGCAGGTTGAGGGAGGTTATCCTCCCCCTCTACTCCGTCCTTGTGACACCACATTTGGAGTACTGCATCCAGTTTGGGCTCCCCGGTTTAAGAAGGACGTGGAACGGCTTGAGCAAGTCCAGCGGAGAGCTACGAAGATGATCAGGGGACTGGAGCATCTCCCATATGAGGAAAGGCTGAGAGACTTGGGTTTGTTCAGCCTGGAGAAGAGAAGACTGAGGGGGGATCTTATCAATGCTTATAAATATCTGAAGGACAGGTGTCAAGAGGATGGGACTGGACTCTTTTCAGTGGTGCCCAATGACAGGCCAAGGGGCAATGGGCACAAGTTGGAACACAGGAAGTTCCACCTAAACATAAGAAAAGACTTCTGTCCTGTGAGGGTGACCGAGCGGTGGAACAGGCTGTCCAGGGAGGTTGTGGAGTCTCCTTCCCTGGAGACAATCAAAACCTGCCTGGATGTGTTCCTGTGCCCCCTGCTTTAGGTGTGCCTGCTCAAGCAGGGGGGTTGGACAAGATGATCTCCAGAGGTCCCTTCCAACCCCTACCATCCTGTGATTCTGTGATTCTGTTATTTTCATTATAAAAGCACACTGTTCTCCCTCACATTAGTCTTAATATTCAAACTGTTCTATCATTATTTCACTGACTGTGAATGCCTGAATACCACAATCAATCTTAAAAGGGTTGCACAGCTTTGCAACCACAGTATTCTTACTTTTAAAAAAAGACCTCAAGTAAGTCTTGCATACTGTCCAGAGAAATTTATTTTAGTAAAAAAATTTTAAAAAGACTTTCTGGGACAATCAATGTAGATCACGTCCCTTACAATATGTGTGAGCTACTACAAGCAAGCTGCACAAAGGAAACAAAGAGCTGAGGAGTGTAGTGTGTGTGCAGTTGGTTTGGTTTGTCATCTTCAGATGAAGTCACCTTTCTATTTAAAGGGTGCCGCTTTCTAAACCATGTTCCTGTTGTGGGGAACTTCATAAGGACTGCACTTGGAAGACAACTTTGCGTGTATCAGCTTTAGCACTGAACTAAGATATGCTCAAAAGACATACTGAAATATAGAATAGGCTCATAAATAAAATTCTAAATGTGATTATTTAAATACATTGCTCAAGATGTTTTAATCCTGGAGTTTAATATTTATGAAAGGAAGTTGGTCAGTAAACCCAAGATGGATTATTGATCCTGTAGTCGTTCACAGTATGTGCTCACTATGATGATAAGAGAATTAAAAGGCATATAAAGAGGGAGAAACTGAGAGCTGTAATTGGCAGACCTGTCAGTCAGAAACAGGGAAAACACTGAAACAGAGAGGACACAGGAAAAGAAACACAGAGTGGACCTGAATTATGAACAAGGGTTGGAGGGACCAAAATCTTTGAGCTGTTGTCCTCCCAAAAAAGCAGAAAGGTCAAGAAGACTAGGAAGAAACATGAAAACTCAAGCTCTGAATGGAAACGGCTGACCTAATGGTGTTTCTCTGCTTCTGTCACTGCCCCACAGGGAGATCCAGACAAGGTAGAGGATGGGGAGCCGTGCTGAACCTGGAAGGGGCGGTACCTTGTACCTTTGAGCCAATTTCTCAGCAGGTATAAGCTCCCATAATTTATCTGATCCCACGGTTGCAGTGACATGAGATTCACTGAGTGGTCAACCCTACAGTGACAGGAGAAGTGGTAAATAGGGTCAAGCCTTATATATGTTCAAAGTGCTTTGCATACACTAACAGAATCAACAGGTTCAGTCTGGGAATTAAAGTGGGTAACTATTTACTTAGTTTTCCACATTTCTACAAAAAGTTTCAGAAAGGGTTGTATTACTAACAGTTCTCCAAAAGCGTACCTCCATACTCTTTGGTAATATGTAAAGCTGAAGTTCTGTTCAAGGGAAGCTTAAAATCATGCTATAGGAAGGCTGCTTTGAAAGGCAGTTTCTTAAACTAATTTCTCCACTCACTTAAATATTTGTTGTTATACAGCTATTTAAAAAGCATTACCCAGAAATGCACGTGGAGAATAGAATAATAAAAAATGAAGGAGAGAATACAACCATTGATAAACATTCACACACAATGCAATAAAAGCATTCGCTCAAAAAAACTGCAAAAAAAGAGGAAAAATCTTAATCCATGTCACAGATGAAAACAACTGCATAATTTAGCAAATATTTTTGTGTTGTTGACGCTAGCAAATCCAAAGAGTTAAATGCTGAGAGACTTCCAAGACTTTTGTTATAACACCTGTGTTGGTTAAACAAAAACAAAAAACCAAATTTGTGTAGGGAAAATCCTGTTCCAGGAAAATCGTAATCTCAGACAGTGACATGTAGATTAATTATCACACATCATGACAAAGTGGGAAAAGCTTAGTGTAATATTTTCAAGGTGAAAACACAATCCCGTAACAGTCAGCTGAAAAAAAGAATCACTTTATGCTTTAATAAAACCGAAGTTTAAGAGCAACTCTTGTCAAACCTTGAAATTTTATCCGTATGAGATTATTCATTTAGTATTCAAAGATTACACCTGGAATGTGCACTTGCACAGCTGTGAAGAAAGATTTCTCCAAAGCTATGGCATAAAAATTCTAGAAAGGTACCTTTTTCCTTCTTTGTGCCTGGGCTTTCTTTACAGGCTCAGACAATTCATCCCATGCTCAAATTTCCCCTAAATGTGATGTTTTCCCAAGTCTTTCAATAACAAGTTACTAGATAGATTCGATGATATTAGAGGAACTCTGTGCTATGAAAATTCTGAAATGTCAGCCTGTTTTCTTGTTCCTGAATTCTGGAGACAGCAAATTAGATGGAAATCAGATGCCTATTTCTGTTTGTACAGTGTCAATAGGAATTGCACTGCTAACAAATACAGTAATAACAAGAGAGAATCTGCCAAAAGGACAGATGATGATTTGAAAGATTTTTGTTTGCTGTCTTAAAATTAAAACTGGTTTTTAATTATTAAATTAATGCACAAATTTTGCCTTGTTTTAATTAGGTAGTATTACAAAAATTGTCCCATTTTTCTCTTCTGAAAAATGGACAATAATTCATTATTTGATCTACTTTTAGGCTTAAAAAGCAGCGTTATTCATACAGCCATATATTATTATCAATTTAGAAACTACATGTTTGAATATGAGGTTTATTAACTAACTAGATATCATAGCAAAACAGCTAGATCCTGCTAAAACATTCACACATCATTAGCAGCATTGCACCAGTTATATGGCCTTCAAAAACATATTACTTTTAAACCATTACTCTAGCAATTACCCCAAATTCTTCCTTCTTCCTTCACAGGTACCTAAAATGTTTACCTTCACCCTCTGGACAGAACACAAAGTTGTTAAATCTTCTTAAGCTGTTGCAAAGAATTCCAGAGCCCTTCCCAGGCTGCGATTGTTTTTGCTATTTAATTCTGGGAGTTGAGGCTTACATCTGCTATGAGTCATTGGGCAGGAACGTTACTGAGAAGTTCCAGTTATCAAGACTAAATTGCAACATAAGAAGAAGATGGTAATTCTGAGCATAACACAACACTTCTGAAATAAAAATAGACCAAAAATAACAAAAAATCATCCACTCCTTTTCACTGCTTTGATCCAGGAAATCTCTTTCAGCATCACATTCAGCTATATACTCCAGTGCTTTCCTGAATCAGAGCCTACATCTCTTAGGCTTCAGAGGTATATAGAGAGCAGAACTGACTCAACTGATTTAGAAATAAAACATAATCACTCAGACTAGAAGTTACACGTTAGAGATGATAAAAAAAACTGCTAAAAAAAACCCCAAACCCAAAGTAACAAACATAGTACAGACAAAGCCAAAGGGAACAAGAAAAAAGGACAAAGAATCTTGTTTGATCCAAGTCAGTATTTTTAGCTAAATTGGAAGGCATTAAGAAGCACATGATCTCAGTGACCTGGTTAGACAAAATCACTTTCTATATAAGTTTTTTAGAGCCAGATTAATACATCAAAGAATGTTTTAAAATGCAATTTGTTTTGAGTGTTTGTCCTCCTTCTACGTTGGCTCATCCCAAAAAGTTCAATAAATGAGTATGCTTAAAGGAATGCTTCTGGAAGAAGTGAACTTTTAAGGAAATACTGAACAAAACCAGAAAATGTGTTTTATATTCCACAATATAAATATTCACACCATCAACTTCCTTTTGAAGACTAATACTTGTTGCACACTTCCTCTGAATAATTTCTGGAGTATTACTTGGAATCCATTTACGTGGCAGTATTTCTCTTTACTAATTACACTGCATCAACTAATAAACTTCATATTCTGAATTTCAAATATTTAATAATTGCAATAAATTTCTCATAAGTAGCCTACACTAAGAATCATTCAAAAATTCAAAATAATTCAGAAGGTCATTTTTACTGGGAATCTTACTAAGACTTTTGCAAGGAGGGAGATATCTCTTCATAGCGTGACTCTTAACTCTCAATTTAACCGAACATTACTCAATGGGTGGGCTCCAAATTTAGAAAGTGGAATAAAGGCATGGCATTTTAAACTCAGATTTATTAACCATTTAAACAATTTATTGAGGGTTACAAGTGGAATCTCCATCACTTAAAGTCTTTAAACAAAGACTAAATGGATAAAATGTATGGCTGTGGTTCAGTTAAACAAGAATTATATACAGCATCAAGTCAGAGATTTGTGTTATTCAAGAAGTCTATAGGCTACCCATCATCAGAAAAATTTTGCAAGAATAAAAATACTAAATAGAAGACTCTCAAAAAGTATACAAATGGAAGTCGTATAAACACAAAAGGAAGAGAGAAAGGTTTTTCTTAGACCTGTAGGATACACACAATACTGAACACTGGCAAATGTCATTGACCTTAATGTGGCCAGTAAAGACCATGCTGTTCACACAAATCTTATTCAGATTTTCTGATCTTGGAAGAGTTTGCACAGAACTGAAGCAAAATATGGCAAGGATCATTAATTACTCCTTTATCAGTTTTTTGACGAAAGTATGTATAAAGAATAAAATGCTGTTCTTCACTTCTGTACTAAATCAAGATGTTTCTTACTTCCTATAAGCAAGGTAAAAACAGTTGTATTAAATCCGTATCTTTTTAGGTGTTTAAAAGAAATAGCTAGCACAAGAAATCAGTGGTCTTTGTTCTCATTATATTAGAAGTTTCATCTGAGTACTTCCTGACGTATTTTATCTGACAGAAGTATAACAGCTTTGGGCAACCCTAGACATGAATATAAGCTGGGCAATGAGTGGATTGACAGCAGACCTGCAGAGAAGGACTTGGATGAAAAACTAAATATAAGCTTGCAATGTGTGCTCACAGCCCAGAAAGCCAAACGCATCCTGGGCTGCATCAAAAGAAGCATGGCCAGCGGGTCAAGGGAGGTGATTCTGTCCCTCTACTCTGCTCTGGTGAGACCCCACCTGGAGTACTGCATCCAGTTCTGGGGCCCCCAGCATAGGGAGGACATGGACCTGTTGGAGCAAGTCCCGAGGAAGGCCACAAAGAAGATCAGAGGGCTGCAGCACCTCTCCTGTGAAGACAGGCTGAGAGAGTTGGGGTTGTTCAGCCTGGAGAAGAGAAGGCTCCACTGAGGCCTTATAGCAGCCTTCCAGGAGCTGAAAGGAGCCTACAAGAAAGCTGGAGAGGGACTTTTTACAAGGGCATGTAGTGATAGGACAAGGACTAATGGCTTTAAAATGAAAGAAGGCAGATTTAGGTTAGATATAAGGAAGAAATCCTTGACTGTGAGGGTGGTGAGGCACTGGAACAGGTTGCCCAGAGAAGCTGTGGATGCCCCATCCCTGGAAGTGTTCAAGGCTAGGCTGGATGGGGCTTTGTGCTACCTAGTCAGGTGGAAGATGTCCCTGCCCATGGCAGTGGGGTTAGAACTAGATGATCTTTAAGGTGCCTTCCAACCCAAACCATTCTGTGATTCTACGATTGTAAAATCAGCGAACACAAGATAATGTGTTCATATCATCATTCTATCATTCAAGCTCTAAAGAAGTTGCAAGCACACAAGAAGCTTTCGTAGTACAAGGAACCACCATTTTTCCCTGATAAGCTGTAACGCAGGTGTTAAGCACCATTTATAAAACATAAAGCTTTACTTTTTCTCGTGTGTATGTTTTTTATCCAGGGAAGTTTTAAATCACCTTCAGCTGCCATGTAGAAATACAGACGGGTCGAAGATTGTACAACCATAACATGGCAATTTTATTGGAAATGTAACAGAAAGATTTAAGTTTCAAAGTTATTTTAAACACTTTAAAGTTACTCTAATTTAAATCCTTTCATATATATATACACACACACATATATATTAGTCATCGGACATGCCAGGTCATCGTACTTTACTCAGTACTTCTATATTTGCATAACCTCCTGAACCAGAAAAACAAATATCTATTTCAAAAACATTATTGCCAGAGGATGAAATGCAGTATATCTTATAATTACTCAACCCTGTGTAGCTACAGTGGAACTCCTTATGGTAACTTTTTAATAAAAAGTCAACACATACTAGATTATGAATGTAAAGCCATGTAATTATTAGGAATTTTTTATTTTTCTGGATTGGATGTTCAGTATCAAACTGCATAGTGGCTATAAAATGACCTAAAACTTTAGCAGATTTTCTTCCATTTAAAGAAAGATGAACACATATGAAAATAAAAATTAGGTGGCTTTGAAGCATTCACTGTAGCTTTTATATGCTAACTAGCTGTTTTGTTTATTAACTAATTTCATTTCTAACTAATTTTCATTAACAATGCTGATATGTTTTCAACATAACTGAAGCTATACCGTGTAGAGAAAGCACTTAGTTATGAACATGCAGGAATGACTGCTATCAGATACAATTTAGTTTCCAACTACAAAAGGTAAAAGTAGAAAGTATCTATGACCTTTTCCTCTTAGAATGAACTCTCAAATAGAGGTATCTTTCATTCTGTACACTGAGAACCAAGGAAAATAAAAATTAATTTTATTTTATTGCAAAATTGAAAAAAAAATGGGGGTTGGGCAGAGAGGCATGAGCTGGTTCCAAACATTTTGTTTTCACGTGGTGGGATTGCTTCTTTCATTCATATTCTTGTCCTTGGATTCAATCCAGAGGGAGAAATTTATGTGGTATTTCTCAGCTATGTAATAATTTTATCTTTCTTCTGCTCACTTTTTAATTTTGTTTTTTTTTCGGGGTAGCACATATTTGGATCATGACTCTAGAAATCTAAATAATATGGAAAGGGCTAGACAATACCATGATACAGAATGAACATCCAGGATATTAAGAATTCAAGGTTGTTCCTACTCACTTTGCTTAGGAATCTGCAGACATGCCTGTTTAACTCCAATCTGTCTTTTCAGAACAACCAAAGCATTTTGTTTCTTCTTGGATTGCTTTTGTTAGCCAAGGAATAAAACTTTTGTGCTATAGAGACCTCTTTTAAAAAGGTTTTCATAATCGGCTTCAATGGACCCTGACTTCAAAGGGGACAACGAGAAAAATGTGGTCCTAGGGCTTCTAGGCAGAGCAACAGTGGTGCTCCTGATGTGTTTTGGTTGTGTGAAATAAGCATGCTTAGTAAAACAAAACTGGTTATGCCTCACGGCTCCATCCCATCACTTTTTAGCAGTAGATCTGATGCCAGTCACTGATATTTTACTAGAATGTAAGACCTCGAGTGTGTATAACAGCAAATATTACAGACTGGTGAGGTAACAGCAGTATCAAGAGGATTACTTTCCCCACTCCTGCAGATGTGGGGAAGGTTTATGACAGGGATCTTGTCCATTATTCAGCTGAGATTCAGGTAGTTTTCTGGGGTCTGACCAGGTTAGCTAATACCTACATCCCGATTACTCTTCTTTCCTTTATTGCTTCTGATGGCTCTTATGCTTGAGTGGATCGTCAAAAATTGCCTTCTTCTTCACTGGTAGTGAACTGGCTAATCCTTGACCACCCCAATGCATGGGTTTGGGGTCTTAAATGCCTGTGCCTCTGCCTGACATCTACCTTAATTTATTACCAGACCCCATAGGGATAAGTGGGCACTTTATCTTTTTATATACATGAACTCAAAACTCTGTTAAAAGAATCTTTCCAATCTAATGTTACTCAAAGAAAGAAAAATTACCTTTAGTATAGTAGCCTGATAGTCACTGTGTAGCCATATTATGGTAAACCAATCATTTTTGGCCAGTTTAATTTTTGCAGCAAAAACCTCTTTGTCACAAAATCAGCAAAAAAAAGTGGACAATTACTATTTGAACCGAATGCTCTGTTACTTACTGCCTTTGTTCCAGGGCCTTTAAAAATCTCTCTTCTCAACTATTCCTCACATCTCCTATGTCTCTCTCAAACTTTAAGCCTTCATTTCTTCTTGTCTCTAGTCCTTACATGCCTGTATTTTGTTTGCATTCTTTCCTTTCACGCTGGAATAATAAAGTAAAATCAACAAGATACAGCCAGCAGATGCTCAAGGAAAAAATCATCATGTCTCTGATGTAGCTTTCAGTCCTAATTACATTGGGCTATCTCAAAGATAATCCATTCAGTTTTTGTGAGGGTGCATTCATTAGCATGTCTGCTGATGGAAGCACTTATAACAGAGATCTTTGTAGGAGGAATTAGTTACTGTCAATCTAGAGGGTCATTAGTGTTGATATAGGACTTCCCCCAAAAGAGGTTTTTATTTTTTTTTAATTAACAAGACATTCTTTAAACCATATTAGTTTTGGCTCACAGTCATTCCCAAATCCTAAAATGTTATTTTATAACAGTAGCAGAGAACCACCTACCGGAAATAATGCTTCTTGCAGTGCAATCCATGACTCCTTAATGTTTACTGTACTTTTTTTCAGCCCCCATCCCCAATGAAAAACAGCTCTGAGGGCTCTGAGGAGCTGGTACTGTTTTATTTCTTTGGAGCACCTTTTTTTCTCCTTTTTTTTTTTTTTTTTTAAAGAACAAGTTTGCAGCCAATTCCAGAAGAGGGACCAAAAAAATGAGAGAAAAATCATCCTGCAAATTGCAAGCCAGAATCAGAGTAATGATGCTGTGAGTGCCTATGAGAAACATACTGCCAATATATGACATCATGTGGTAAGGTAAATATGCAGTTATGATATATAGGGGACTATAGTAAAGGCATTGTTACTAAAACATACTAAAATCTATTTAATTTATTATTTTTCTTTAACTGCGTATTACAGTTTTATTTAAGATTTTTTTTTTTCCTGCAGGAAACAACAGGAATGAGGAAGCTGTATTTTAAGAATAAACTAAAGCAACAAAAAAATGATAGTCATTGTATTAAAGTACTATTTTCCCTTAAATTCTGCCTCCACCTGCTGGGCAGTAGGAGGTATGCCACTGTGACAACACGAAGTGTCTTGCCAACAGCAACGCTGCTAATACTGTGCTGAATATCCAGACATGGTACCTGAGGCAAGGATAAAAGGACATTAGTTCAAAGGATAATAACAAAAAAAGCTGATACATGAACCTCTTTATTAGCTGCAGAATTGCAATACAAATGAATATAGTCATTATATAGAGGGCTTCTGCAAGTTGTTGCAGATTCTTTCTAAAGCGATTTCAGTTATGGGGATACAGTCCTGTAGCCCATGGTAGAAATGGGAGAAAAATGCTGCTGTTAACAGGCAGGCTTATGCTCACCTCTTTCATGCGCTGTGTATTGTTCAGACCTATTCCTTTGACACCGGGGCATCTGCTGGAGAAAATAACATTTTTATTGAAACATTTTTATTTCATATGTTTTCTAATATTTCAGTTCCTTTTCTAAATTACAGATAATGTGTCATTGAAAGTTATTAATGTGTCATTTGTTTTTTGGTGGCAAAAAATACATTCGTGTTGGTACTAATATAGGAGAGATGGGGGGGTTAACTACATTTCCGTGTAGTACCAGTAAAATGTTTCTCACCCAGGGTGAATTATGAGGCCTGATATAAATATTTAATGCTTCTGCTTTAGAAACTCAGTGTAATGGAGATGCTGAAAATGGTAACTTGTTTTCCCCCTTCTCACAACGAGGGACAATCACCTCAAATGCAAGAAAAATAAGTATCAGCTTTACTGAGACAGAAATCGAAAATCCTGAGTATATTATGAAAGTCCAGCCCCCTGACGACTAACAAGAAAAGCTAAATACAAGTTTACCTGCCTGGAACAACGGGGTGATCAGTGTTACCCACAACTATTTATTTTCTAAATGCCAAATCCTTCTAATTTTTTCTCTGTATTTTTTTTTCCAAAGGAAAGTTTAAAGAACCCAGATCTGTAAACTCCAAGCCCTAAAGCAAGTAGCAAAACGCGAATAATGGCGTTGCCGAAAAAAAATGAAAAACAGATAAACCACAACGACCTCCACCTTTTCACCGCTGGAGACCAAAGGCCGGCAGACACAGGCTCTGCGAGTTAATACTGCTCCAAACAAGGAACATGGTCTGACCCTCGTCCACGCTC
The DNA here is from genome assembly GCF_963921805.1 of Phalacrocorax carbo. NCBI lineage: Eukaryota > Metazoa > Chordata > Aves > Suliformes > Phalacrocoracidae > Phalacrocorax > Phalacrocorax carbo. Next base: position 34,050,009 of record NC_087516.1, read on the forward strand.
AGGATGTTTACGTGATTTTTACTAGTCTTCCAGTCAGGTGACGTCATTTATAGAGTTCACCATCGCTTTCGTATTTTATTTTACGAGCAAGGCGAGCCCCCAGGCAGAGCCCAGCGGGGCGGAGCCGCCGCGCCCACACGTGGTGGCGCCCTGAGGAGAAGGCCGCCGGCCCCGGGCGGCGCGAACCCGCCCCTCACGCAGGGCACGCTGGGATTGGGAGTTCTGCCGGCCGGCGGGGCGGGGCGGGGCTCCCCGCCCGACGGGCGCCCACGAGCGCGGGAAGGGTGGGTCCGCGCCGTTGTCACGTGGCCTGGGGGCGGGCAGCGCGGAAGGGCACGGCTGGGAAGAGGTTACCGGTAACGGTGTGTATCCGTCCGCTGGGGGCCGCCTCCCCCACCCTGGCGGAGTAGGCGGCCAAGATGGCGGCGAGGCTGTGACTCCAGTCGCCCGCGCTGTGGCGTTCAGCGAAGCGAGGCCGCTCTTCTCTGCTGCCGGAAGGCGAAACGCCCGGCCGGGCAGCCGAGGCCTCGCGGTTGGTGGAGGCGTTGGTGGAGGAGAAACCGGGCCTGCCTGACCCTCCCTCCGCCGCGGGGTGAGCCGCCCTCTCCTCCCCCCGGGCTGGCGGCGGGGGCCGCCGCTGGTGGGCTAGGACCGGCCCGGCGCGGCCTTCGTGGCGGCCGGGCACCCGGCCGGCCCCGTGGAGAAGAGAGCCGGGATGAGGCGGGGGACGGAATCGAGAGGCCCAGCGGAGCGTTGCGGCGGCCCCCGCTTAGGCGGGTCCCTCTCCGCCGCCCCAGAGGAGGACGCGTCCCCCGCTCTCCCTGGAGACGCCGGCGGGGCTGTGGCAACGGCCGCGCTTTTTTTGTTTGCCTAAGGCGCCTGGGGCGGAGCCCGCCCCCGCCCGCCCCGGTTTTGGCGCCGGGAAGGAGCGGGCTTTCCGCCCACCTCCCGGCCGCCTCTGTCCCGGAGCGCCCCGCCTGCTTCACGCCGCGGCCTGGTGGGCATCGCTCCATCTGTCCGCCGCCGGGGAAGTGGGACGGCGCGCTGCGGGGCGCCGGCGAGGGCTGAGGTGCGGGGTTCGGACCCGGCTCTGCAGGCTGGTAGGGCTGTCCACCCCCAGCCCCGGGGCCATCCACCCCTCGGCCCGCGGGTTTGACCTCGCAGTTCTAGCGCGGAGTGCTGGTGTGAGGGCTGACCGGTGCAGCAAGAGGGCACTTGCTCCCTTGTCTGCTCTTATTTGATGATATAGTATGGCTGGCGATACTCTGTAGGGGTTTAATGAGTTAACGGTAAACTAAAGCTCAGTGAGGAGGAGCGCATATCTTAAAACGCTAAACTTATATCTTTGCCATTTTTCAGGGTTTAGGGCTGTATGATGGCTTTTTACAACTGTTTTCTGTTTAATTTTTGATTTTCAAAAGTTTCTGTGTGCAGGATCAAGTGCTTCTCAGAACTCTTGCAGTTCATGTGAACGCTGGGGGGGGAAAAATGTCAAAACAACACTGCTGCAGAAAAAAAGCCTTTAAAAATATGTATCTTTGGTTTGTTAGCATATTTTGTAGTGATGCTTCTGAGCAATTTTCGTATTGCTGCTACACATACAAAATATATTTTGACTACAATCTTACATGTTTTGACTATAATCTTACATATTATCTTATTATTTCTGTAGAAAATGTACTTGAAAGTCTTTTTTACCAAGTCCCTAGTAAATGTTGTGAGGCAGTATGCACATGCTCAAATAGAGCTTCTGTACAGATTCCATAATGTGCAAGAAGCCGATATTGGTAATGGGTTGCTGGATGCAGAAGTAGCATGATGGGAGGATACCAAAGGTTTTATAAGAGGATTTCTTCTGGAAATAGCTGGTGAAATGAAAAGTAAGGAAAAATTCAAATTAGTGGGGGGGGGGGGGGGGGGGGAGGTAAAAACCACAACTTTGTATGGGAGAGTTTGTAAGAAAAAAGCTGCCTGAACCTCTGTATGTTCTTTAGCTGAGTTGAAAGGATGAAATATCAGCATAGCTCTGATCTTAAGATCACTTGACTAACGTATCTGGAAATATCAGACTGATACAAACGTTTAGCAGCTTGCTGTCTGGGAAGATCACAGTTCTGTTAGAACACTTCAAAATCTACTTGCTGGAAGTAATCAGGATATTGTTATTTTTGAGCTGTATTTATTAGGATGCACTGGCATATGCCTAGTGTCCTTGTTTGAGAATAGTGTTCAGAATATCCATCTGTGGTAGTGAATTTACTTCAGAGGTAATGAGACTCCTACAGCAGAGATAATTGAAGATAGCTTATGTGACAGTTTTAAATGAAATATATGTGAATAGTTATTTGTATTATGTACAGATGAACACTGCCCCTTCTTGTTTTTACAGTGCAAAGTAGGGAAAAACTTCTTTTCCTGGGTATTTAGAATTATATAACATGATGATGAGGATACAGCTTACTGAATTGGACCGTAAACCCAGATGGCCTGTAATCTTGTTGAGGTGAACTCATTACGCTTAGCGGCATAGGTCAGGGTAGAGTGCCGGTTGAAATGTTGGGTCTTGCACATCTACAAAGCTGAAAAAAAAAGCTGAAGTTCATCTGTAACTGAAGAAAGTACTTACAAAACATAGCTTTTTTTTCTAAAATAACTGATAACTGTGCATTTGTTTTGAATGCTTGTCAAATTTTCCTTGACTTGGCAGGAGAGGTTCTCTGTGAGCCTTTCATAGAGTACTTGTGCTTCTACATGAAAACAAAGAAAATGTGGAAGGGCATTGTGTTCTTATTTCCTAAATAAATCTGGCAGTTCACCTAGGTGAAAGTTGTACAGAAGGTGTGGTTTTACAGTTGATCTCTCTGGGTTTCACTCCTTCTGATGACATGGCTTTTATTTGCCTTCCTTTAGCCTACAGATAGTTCTGATATAGTCGTAAGGTTAGCCAGATCAGGGAGTTTATCCAGCTTAGAACTTGTCTGTTTTTTTTTTTAATTCTGGTATTTGTTTGTTGGCTGGCTTGCTTACAGTTGGTACCCTCTGATTGCACAGCTGACTGGACATTTCTGTTGGGATGAAGAAGGGAATATGAATGAATGTGCAAGGCCAGTAGGGCACAGATCTGCCAGTTCCCAAAGCAGCAGGCATTTAATTACACCTGTGTTATGATTCTTGATAGTGAGATGCAGAAGCTGAATCACTCCTAACTGTGTTAGTGTGACTTAGGTTGGTACACTGCCCAGTGCAGATGTGGTTGTGGTAAAGTGAGCGTATCTGGTGGATCTCATTTCCTTAATGGTATAGTAGTAAGCTGTGTTGGCATAAAAATACTGCTTTGTGCAAGTGCACTTACTGAGAGGGATGTACTGTGTGATTTTGATTGGGTACCATATGTAAGCAAGATAGGTGTACTAGTACAGCTTTTAAACTTAGTTCAGTATTAATAATTTTTTTCTGGAACTGATTATTTAAAAATGACTTCTTAGATTCTTCTTATCTTGAGTTTTAGGTAATTTCTTCACCTGTACAGTGTGAAATCTTGGTGTGGAAATTAATTGTAGATAGGTTGCAGTAAAATACTTAGAAATAAATGGTCCTTTTTGTTTTTACTTAAAGATAAAGCTGGGATCATGTCCTAAGATAGCAATTAAAACTAGCTGGAAAAAGTACTTCTCTGCAAGACCTTTTTCTCTACGTCTGTAACGGGACTTCATAACTGTTATAAAGAAAAAGTTTATAGCTTTGTGTGGTGGAACTGTGCCAGCAGCACTTAGGCTACACAGTTTTTATTGCAGCCTGAGAGTATATACAGTTACGTATTCTTCACCTTTTTGAGCAGGCTAATCTAATTTTACTGCTATAAAGGAATACTTTACTTCTGATCTTTTCAGCTTTAACAACTCTTCTATTACTAATGTCAAAACTAGAAGTGAAAATGAAAACTTTTAACATATAGATTGCTTTATACTGTACAGAATTACACTATCAGAGTAGCACAGCTGTAGGAAATACAAATTATTTTGTTTAGTTTTGCTAGAAACTATAAGTGCCACAGCATTCACTGCTTAAATAGCTTCTAGTAAAGAAAATAAAAATCCTTTTATTGATGTCTGTGTTCCATGTATTGTATTGAGTGTCTCATTCAGTGCTCTGTTGTCAGCATCTCAGCATTGAAATAAATGTGCAGGTTTGACATACTAGGTCTCCAAAGTCACTTGTGTCAAACAGACATCACCCTGGACCCGAAAGTGCAGGTTTTATGAATCACAAAGCAGTCTTTCTAAGCACTGTGTAATGCGTTTTAAAGTGAGGAAGATTGAGAACACACACACAAAAAAATCTTTACTTTCTAAGAGCAGGGATTAAAAAAAAGTAAAAAAACCTTCCAAACCCACAAGTACTTTTTATTTCATTTTTAACGCAAGTATCTGTGCTCTTCTCGCGTACATTTTTAGTAACACAGTTTAGTAAATGGGGTTTAGTTTCCTAAAACAGCCTTGTGTTTGCATTTTATGACTATGTAGTTGTTTCAGATTATGAATCTTTAAAATATTCTACATAAACTGATTTTAATACAGCACATTTCTTCCAGCTGTTTCTTTTAGATTCTTTTTATTGATTGCTTGTCATGGCAACAGGAGGTGGTCCCTTTGAAGAAGGCATGAATGATCAGGACTTGCCTAGCTGGAGCAATGAGAGCCTTGATGACCGGCTGAACAACACGGTATAATTATTATCTTTCAGTTGCTATTTTATCCTGTACATTAAAATTACCAGGGGGATTCTGTTCGTGGCAGGTAACAATGCAAATCCCTAAGCCTTGTCAGTACAGCTTTACAGGTAAGTAGCCGCAAAACCAGTAGGAATAATTGAGATAGATGTAAGCAAGCATGAGCAAATTCAAAGGTTGTGAAGCCTGTAGATGTATTTATGGGAGATGTTTTGGGTAAATAAAGTAGCTAGACACACAAGTGTTTTAGGTGTCATGAGAGTGAAAACTCTAATTTTCAAAATTCCAAACTACTGAAGATTCTTCAGCAAAGAAGAAAAATTGAATTTTAGCTTAATTTAAAATTAACTTAATGCTTTGTAGGATGAAATGGGTTTCAAATTTCCTGTCAAGCTATTCTTAATTGATACAGTGGAGAAAATCATACTTTGTAATGTGATGTTTGTTCTAGAAAACTTAGTGTATTTTGATATGGCTTTTTATTTGTACTTCTAAAATGGAAGTAAACTCTCTTTCACTGAATTAAAACATTTACTTTCTATGTGTATAACAAACATTACCTTTATTTTTTCTTCCTTCTCCTTCCCCTTAAGGACTGGGGAAGTCAACAGAAGAAAGCAAACAGATCTTCAGAAAAAAACAAGAAAAAGCTTGGTGGGGAAGCTGAAACGAGGCTTACCAATGATATATCTCCAGAATCCTCACCAGGAATGGGACGACGGAAGACCAGAACTCCTCATAGCTTTCCTCATGCTCGATACATGACCCAGATGTCTGTTCCAGAGCAGGCTGAACTAGAAAGACTTAAACAAAGAATAAACTTCAGTGATCTGGATCAGGTTTGTGTGAATACTAATTCCCACTATAAATGTGACTCCAAAATTTATTCAGCAAGCTCTTAATAATTTGACAGATGAATAAAGAAAGCTTTCATAAGCGATTAGGGTTAAAAAAAAAAAAGCTTGTAGACACCACAGAGCCAGATCAAAATTCTGGGTTTGACCTTGACAGAATTTGGAAAGTTCAGGACTGTGGCTTTCCTGTGCTTCAGAGTATCCTTCCTCTCAATCATTAACAAATTCCTGTGTCCTCAAATCAGTATTTCTTACTCATCATACTTATCTGCTACTCAAAAATATCTGTACCTTATTTTGAAAGTCTGTTCTTGAAGTCCCGGTTTGTGGTTCTGAACACTGTTATCTGAATTAAGCAGAAGAATAACATTAAAATCTGCACCTCAGTAGAGCGTGGAGAAATATATGGCATGAATTTTTTAGACATAACTGCTTTGGGAGTATGGCACATTTGTCCTTCCTGTGTCAAAAATAACAAAAAGTGTGAGGAATTAATTCTTTGGTAACAAGGCATAAGTTTGTGCTAACAGTTTCAGAGTAGAGGCTTGTTAATCTTTGCCAAACTTTGTTGTTAACTTGTTTGGGTTGTGATGATTCTTCCAAATGCAGTTCGTTGCTTTGACTTATTCAGAATATGAAGACTGGGCATAACTTCCTCCCCAAATGTACGTTGTGGCAACAAGTTGCTATTCAGAAGGTTCTAAAGAAAAGCTGAAGTTATGAGGTAACATATTCTGCAAGTGAATATGTTGCTCTTTCATTATTGTTATTCTCTCTCAACTGTACCTGGAGAAGTAGGATGCCTTTCACTGTAGTAAAGGTGGAGGCCACAGCAAGGATGAGGAATTAAGCTTGGAGGAACCACAGAACATTTTTGCTTCTCAGCTGTTCTGGGAGGGTGGGCTTGCTTTCTGAAAACTACATGGCGAAAATCACCAGCACTGTCTTTAGCTAGCTTTTGGCTAGTCAGTGACTAATATGGTAACTTTAAAATTAGTCTAATAATCCTGCAGAACTGGTAATCCAAGCAGTGAAACTATTCAGTGTTAAGAATATATTGGAGGAAAAAAATAAAGCAATTATTCTGTGTTTTTGTTTGTTTATAGAGAAGCATTGGAAGTGATTCTCAAGGCAGGGCAACGGCTGCTAACAACAAACGTCAACTTAATGAAAGCAAAAAACCATTCAACTTCCTATCCCTGCAGATAAACACTAACAAAAGCAAAGATCCTGCCTCAGGTTCCCAAAAAAAGGAAAGTGGGGTATCAGTGCAATGTAAAGAGTTGTTTGGAGCTGCTCTAAGCAAGGATTTCTTGCAAAATTGTCATGTCTCTGCTCAAGAAGATGGAAGGGGAGAACCAGCTATGGATAGTAGCCAGGTATTTAAATAGCCTATAAAGTCTACAGAGTATTGACTCTTAGAAAGGTTTTAATTACCTTGTTACTTTTCAGTGCATCTTTGTAAATTTCTGAAAAGTATAACTGGTAAATCTTTATTGGAAATACTTATCTTCCCACTGACTTGATGAAAATGTGAAACCAAATGTAATCATGTGTTCTTTAGATTTCCTTAGAAATCTGCTTATTGATAACAGAAGCAGTATTAGTTTTCATCTTGGAGGTTGGTTCTCTTTTATACAATTCCAGAAAATACTCTCACAGTTTAATATTTTCATGTTAAAAGCTCAATTCTGTTTTAGCCTACGTTGACAAGAAGCCCCGTGCTTCAGGCTTGCAGCTTCATGCATGCATAAATTTATTCTTACAAAAGCTGTTGACTTTTAATCACTTGCAGAAGCATGCTTATAGGATTGAAAGTACTACCAGTATGTCACCGCTTTAATTACTACTTTGCTGTTGCTATATCACCATGTCTTGTGCATTAAATACGTTAAAGCTGTAGCTGAATGCATTCAGTAATTTCAGTGTCTTTACAGATTGTGAGCAGACTAGTTCAAATTCGCGACTATATTGCTAAGGCCAGCTCCATGCGGGATGATCTTGTAGAGAAAAATGAAAGATCGGCCAATGTTGAGCGTTTATCACACCTTATAGATCACCTTAAAGAGCAGGAGAAATCCTATCTGAAATTTTTGCAAAAGATGCTTGTAAGTTCGAGAAAATAATATATTTGTTTCTGCACTGTAAGCTTTTCTAGGAGTTGACAGTTCATGTTTTGATGGTGCTACTGGGGGAGTTGGTTTTGATATGTAGTACCTTCCATAATTCATTTTTACTGCCCCCTTATATAGCTTTTGATTCATGCCAATGAAATATTTCAGGCTAGAGAAAATGAGGAGGATGATGTTCGGACTATAGATTCAGCTGTGGGATCTGGTTCTGTAGGTGAGAGCACATCGCTAAACATTGATGTGCAGTCTGAGGCTTCAGATACCACGGTAAGCTGCCTTTTAGTAATTAAGGTGCTAGAAATGAAGACTTTGCTTTGTTTATGTTGTGATTGTTGTGATAGCGTCAATCTGCAGTTCAATTAAAAAATAGTAGATCCCCAAACACTCTGTTCAGGAGGTGTTCACACATGTGTAGATATTTTAAATTTTTTTATATGGGGAAAAACTAATGTTTCTGTCACAACAACAATGTGTCTTGAGTAGTGTTTTTAAATATTTAGTCTTTCTTCAAAGTAGAATGAAGGGTTAAATGTTTAATTTGGCAGAGCATGCACTGGATTGATTAGAAGGAATCCTTTTCTATACAATTTTTCATCTGTAAGTTTGTTTCTGTTACTGGGGAAAAATTGCAGTTGTTGGGGGAGGAGAGGGTTGGAAATGGGTCATTAGTAGGCCATTGCCAAAGCATCTTTCTGGTAATACGATAAAGTAGTGACCTAACGCAGAAGTTTCTCTCCTTTTTTAAAGATGAGCACCTTTCAGAAAAGGTGTTCTGAATTTAGTTCTAAGATACACAGACAATCTTCCTATTCATAAAAGCTTTTATACTAATGTGGTAAACAAATCTTGTATTATGTACAAAAGCATTTTAATAACAGCTTATGTTCTACATCTTCCCATACTACTGTGCTGAGGAATAGTACTGGAAAGCTGATACTCTTATAGCCAGTTAGTACTTTGAATGTTCTACTTGGAAGTAAAACAGCAGTTAAAACATTAAGAAGTTCTTGTAATTATTTTTAGCTTTGTAAGAACTCTTTCTATCCCTGTAAAGAAATAAAATGATAGACATGGAAGATGTACTTTTAACTTAAAAAAAAATGCAGATAAAGACCAGTACAGTTTAAGAAGTATACATGCAAGCTTGCATTTTTCTTCATCTTTGCAAAATGGGTTTTAGTTTTATGTTTGGCTCCTTGTTTTGCATCCAATTTCTCTTTAAATGCAGCTTGAATATATTACATGCAGAATGAATACTTCTAGTCATATCAGGTTGATATGGAGCCTTATTGTGATGAAAATTCTAAGAATGACTAAGAATGTTTCTGCTCTTTGGTAGATTTTATTTGATACTAGCTTTCATTATTTGACAAGATAAAAGTGGGTAGGTTTGTAAGTTGAAAATGCATGCTAAGTTGGAGCACATGTTCAAAATCTAATGTACTAAACTATTTAATAAAGGAGGTATCTTTTAGTTTGAGCGTTCGGCCCTGCATTGAGGACAAACTAGGGAATTCAACTTTACAAGAACAGGTTACAGACATTGATGTTACAGCAAGCCCTAAAGGGGAAAGTGACAGAGCTGCTCTGAATGACAGGGAAATCTGGCCTTGTAGGATTAATAGTCAAGAACATGGATTGCCTTCAAAGGTACTCTTTCAAATTATTATTTTAGCCTCAAATAGGGTTTATACATGGGGAGTGCTCCTTCTTTCCCGCTCCTTCTTTCCCGCTCCTTCTTTCCCGCTCCTTCTTTCCCGCTCCTTCTTTCCCGCTCCTTCTTTCCCGCTCCTTCTTTCCCGCTCCTTCTTTCCCGCTCCTTCTTTCCCGCTCCTTCTTTCCCGCTCCTTCTTTCCCGCTCCTTCTTTCCCGCTCCTTCTTTCCCGCTCCTTCTTTCCCGCTCCTTCTTTCCCGCTCCTTCTTTCCCGCTCCTTCTTTCCCGCTCCTTCTTTCCCGCTCCTTCTTTCCCGCTCCTTCTTTCCCGCTCCTTCTTTCCCGCTCCTTCTTTCCCGCTCCTTCTTTCCCGCTCCTTCTTTCCCGCTCCTTCTTTCCCGCTCCTTCTTTCCCGCTCCTTCTTTCCCGCTCCTTCTTTCCCGCTCCTTCTTTCCCGCTCCTTCTTTCCCGCTCCTTCTTTCCCGCTCCTTCTTTCCCGCTCCTTCAATGTTTTTATTATTTACGGTGAATGTTCCCATTTGGCCTGCTTATCTGTATCCAGCTGTCTTCATTGAATGCATCTTCTTTGCCTAGGGTTCTTTTTCTTTAAATAGATGTTTGACAACTTTCTCTTCTGAAGTGTCAACATTGACAGGGAAAGTACTACATGTAACTCTGCAGGAGGTGTTCTGATTTTATGTAGATGATCTTTTCCAGTTTTGCTGTTCTCTTTCTGAGAGAATATATTGTAAATGTGACTTTCAGACACTTGTCATGTTTACACCAATATTCTGCCAATGCAAATTTAAGCTAGTACCATATAGAGAAAACAAATTAGAGAATAGTAGCCTTAACTTGTTCCATAAATGTTTTTTTTATAGCTGTTTATGTGGATATTTGGTTGGAAGGGGGAAGACAAAGGGCTTTGAAGTCTAAAACTTCTTTTGTTATCTGTTACCAGCTTTTCTATGGCTTTGTGTCTTACTCTGTATTTAAGAAGGGAGGAAAAAAAAGGAAAGATAAGTTTGATATTTTTTTTCCATAAAATAAGACTGGAGTGTTTTGTCAAGCTTAGTAGTCCAAATGTAGAATTAACCTTGACAAATTAGTTTTGTGATTTTAATGAACTCAAGTAAATCTGGTACTTTAGATAAAGCTTGGATTATTTAATAGGTGAGTGAGACTGAGACGCCTCCCCTTTTTACCTTTCTCCCCCTATTCCTCCCTGTGCTGATTTCACTGGGTACTCTGATTTGCCTCTACTCTGAAAATTTAACAGGAATAATCAGTGCCAGTTGCAGTGCATCTTTTAGTGACACTTGTTTGAGAAGTTTAGAATTCTGGATGTGTTCTCCTTTCTATGCTGGAAAGTTGAGCATTCCCAGTACCCAGAACTAGTTAACAAGATGCCTCCTTCTGTTCTAACATTTGGTGCTGTTTTTGGACTGAGAGAATTTTGTACTTCAGGAACTCAGCACTATGTGGAGAAAAGATGATGCTTTTCGATTAGTAATGTTCTTTTTAAATACTTGTCACCTCCTAACAAAAAAGAAGGCAAATCTTTCCATGGTTTCATCTACATAATTCAACTTCAGACAGGATCAGATCTTAACTGTGGATGTCTCATTAAAATACATAATTTGCTGAGAGTCCTTGAAAAAAAGTTTTGAGGCAGATCTTCAGTTTTTGATTAGGATAGGGTGAGGAAAATAACTTAGTTTTAATATATTTTAACTGCCCAACATGCTTTCATTCCTGTAGATCTGTTTCCATGCATTTGAAAGTATGGTATAGAGGGGGTTCTGTGCATATTTTTGTTTTGAAATTGGTTTACCTAAATCTGGTTTATTCCAGTATCTGTGGCATAAATATAGCATACAAAGCTAAACACGTTATGGGTTAGAGAAGAGTAAGTGCCCAAAAAGTTCTGCTGAAAATTCAGAGAATTTAGGCCAGTAAATCACTCTAGATCTTGTATTATATGTAGCTCCCTGATAATACGACTTATCTTGCTTAGCTTTACCAGTCTTACAGCTTAATGCCATCTTTTATGATTCAAAAGATAGAAGGATGCTTGGGTTAGTCTCTGGGACACATTAGGGCTTCTAAAGAAAACCTTACCCCCAGGAGTGGTAAGCATGTCTTGGTGGTACAGGCATCTTCCTACTGGCTGTCTGAAATTTTTAGACTGAAAATGACTATTGGAAAGGTGAAGCTGTTTCATTTTCACCTTTTTACACTAAAGTCCTGCTTGTTTTGACACTTCTGTCACTAGTACTCAGTAAGTAAATTTGTTGTGATCATGGTAATATTCTTCCATATCATGCAGGCCAGAGATCCTCAACAGGAAGCTAAAGAGGAGTTGGAGAACTTGAAGAAGCAGCATGATTTATTGAAAAGGATGCTACAACAGCAGGAGCAATTGAAGGCTCTTCAAGGAAGACAGGCAGCTCTTCTGGCTTTGCAGCATAAGGCAGAGCAAGCAATTGCTGTTATGGATGATTCTGGTATGTGGAATGACAGTGTCTTTGATAGCATGTTAGCATGCTGATTGAATGATTAAAGCTGGAATTGTGGAATACACATTAAAGTTCTTTTTATAATGCAGTTTTTTTAAATTTTACTGCAAGGCTTCTACCTCTGAAGAGTTGACAATATTATAAAAGGGTGTGTCAGTTAAAAATCACACAGCTGACTTCTGTGGTTTCCTTGTAAAATCCTAGAAGCGTGGGCTTCTCTCCAAAGAATTGATCTACCATGTCAGATTAGGAGTCTGCCTTTCCCCTCCGTTGTTGTCCCAGGCCTTTAAAGGAAGAAATGGAGTGGCAGATAGAGAGTGTTCTCTCCCTTTCTGCATCCTTCTGGCTGTAGGCGGCTGTAATTTGAGTTTTTGTTTATTTTTCTTTTTTTTTTTTTGATGGCTGGTTGCTTGACAGTTTAATAGCCATTGGTAGACTATTGATTTATCCAGTACATGAAAGGAGGAAGTTGGTAAAGCAGTTACATAAGTAAATATGAAGCTAGAACTCTGAAATTCTATGACATGTAAACGGGGGGAATGGTTCTGATAATAGGTCATCACCATTATGTTATAACCTTCAGTTTAAAAGCATTCTTCTAATTTGCTTTCATATACTCCCAACTTTTCAAAAATTATCTTTGGGAGAGAGACTTTTTTGATAGCTGCTTAAAGTTTGTCAACAGAGTAGTTTTCTCAAGAGTTCAATCTTAAAAAGACAGTTGACCTTGATTTTGTGCACTGCTGACATGTGAATTATTTTTTGTTTCTTCAAAACTTGTCCTGTCTCCCACCCCTCCCTAAATCCTATTTACTTTTCTTTGGAAATAGGGTACAGTTACATGTGCATTCATAGGGAATGACAGTTTTTGCACTGAGCAAGTTCAGATTCAGTCTCTGGTACTGTTCCATGACTTTTCCCGATAAGAGTTGCTATTAGCCTTTATTAGAGAGTATATGGGATAGCAGTTCTTATCACAGTTAACTTTTGTGTTTAAAATAGCTTAATTTGTAGAAATTTAAGCATTGGTTTCTGTGTCTTACAAAAAGTCTTTAAGGTTCCTTGCTCTGCAGAGCTCCTCTTCCTGCTTTTATTCCTGTCCTTGATTTGATAGACTACAGGAAAGGTGGAACTACTTAAGAAAACTCTAGTGTTGGAAGAGAAGCAGAGAAGTTGGTAGGTAGTGAGCTTTTAGAAAGTTACCACAGGAGCAAGACAGTCAAGTGCTTTTTGAAAGGTGTTTCCTTGTTTCTTAAATGGTTTCCAGTAATTGCTTTTCTCCTGTCTGCTCCACAGGAGTACACCTGTGATGGTATCTTTCTGTTTCTTCCTCAAATATACAAAACTTGATCTCGATGAGGATTGGGTAGATGAAGTGGGTAGAAAATAGGATTATTTATGATAAATCAGAATTTCATTTTTTTAAAATTCTTTGGTGTTTTACGTTTCCTCTTGTGTCACTCTTAATAACAATTTCTTACTGCTGTTTGTGTTGACTTACTTAAAGATGTGGTATGTGCTAGAACTGTAGGGTAGGAAATGTAAAGATTCAAATTCAACATAAGGCAAAATAAACTTTTTAAAATTTGAGAATAGTAAAACTTCATTGTGCAGGTAATGAAGTCATGATCCATGGGGAAAAATATTTGTGCTTGATTTTTCTCACAAAGTGTTGGTTCATATTTGGGTAAAAAGAGGTATTTGGATTTCTCAACTGCTAGTTCTGTATCTTAGTAATGCTTGAATATGAGCATTCAGCGTGAGGGGGGAAGCTTTCTTTTAAATGTATTCCTCTCATAAAGCTTTTTGAAGAGCAAACTGCCAAGACTTTTTTCGCAGCTGTACAGTTCACAGCTTATACCAAGATGAAAGCTTGGCGTCCTGTTAATTATTTTAAGGAAGTAAAATTACATGCACTGTTCTTAGTTTGGCTGTGCTAAATAATAACAATTTTGTTCTAACAAGCAAAATGTTTCCATCAACCCTAGACAACTTGGTGGTTTTAATTTTGCTTCAACCTTTTTAGAAAACACAGAACAGACTTATAAAGTTCTTTGTATGGTTCATCACAAAGGAACTGTGAGCTGGCTTGTTAGTATTTCTGTAATTTAAGTAATCTTTCAAGAGTAAAGTTGGTGGGAAGGACACAACATTAAAAATAATTGCTGTATTTAAAGAGGTGCAGTATATTGGTGTTCCTGTTAAACCAAACATTGTAATCAAATAGCCTTTATTTCATCGCTATGGAAAATTATTTACATTTTTTCCTCCTTCTTTTGCATGTCCAGTTGTAACAGAGACTACAGGTAGTGTTTCAGGAGTAAGCCTTACATCAGAACTGAATGAAGAATTGAATGACTTAATTCAGCGCTTTCACAACCAACTTCACGATTCTCAGGTCAGTCCTTGGATTGCACTATATAAGTCTTGCCATTGTCCATTTGTCTTATTGTTTTCAAGAGTGCAGTTAAACGTTTGTCTTGCTTATATGTGTGCATTTGCTAGTGAAGCAATTAGGATTTTCCCCAAATTTGAAAGCTCAGTGTCTTTGTTCTTAAGAGTTATTAGGTGACTGATCTATGCTTTCTGTCTGTTTTCCATTAAAGTCCAGAGAAGCAGTTTCTATATTGCAGTATAATAATATATTAACTCAGTATATAATTAGGATATCATGAGAGTGTTTTCAGTACGAGTTTCCCTTCAAAATGTTCTTTGTTCTGGTGTTGAGCCAGGCGAGCCTATAAGAAGGTGTTTTGTTTCTTAAAATTTATTTGGGTTTTTTTCATAGTATTCTGAATAAAATTAAATAACTCTTTTTTTAGACACAGTCTGTGCCAGACAACAGAAGACAAGCAGAAAGCCTTTCACTTACAAGAGAGATTTCACAAAGCAGAAACTCTTCAATGTCCGAACACCTGTCAGATGAGAAGGCGCAGCTTTTTAAAGAGATGCGACTGTTGCAGGGTAAAAAGCAAAAAATGGACAAACTGTTAGGAGAAATTCATATGCTTAATGAACAACATCTAAACAACTCCTCCTGTAAGTAAATATAGGGAGAATTGTATCTCTTCAACAATTCAACTTTTTTCACGTGCATGTTTGTAACATGGTCTTTCAACTTGCAACTGGCATGTAAATGATACAGCTGTGCTGGGGCAATATTATGTAAAGGGTTTTTTTTAATGCTGTGTAAGTTTCTGGCTTAATGGAGAGCTCTACAAGTAATGATGATGGGTGTTTTTGCTAGTAGCACTTTGGTTTATAACATTATCGAATTGACTCGTGAGGATGTGATGCTGGTATTTTTTTCTTCAGTGCTTGTCTGTGCCCATCTGGCTTGTGGAGTGTACCATATGAATTTGAACTTCCTGTATTTTTGTCATACTACATCTTTATTTATGCACCCAGCACTCAGATGTTCATAGCTTTATGGGGTTTGCTTGTCTGCTCTCAAAACACTTCCTTGTGCACCCGTCATAGGGACTTTGATTATAGGCCATACCAGGGGTATGGTATCCGAATGGACTAGAGTTTTGGCCTGTTCCTTAGATGGCTTTTTCTTCTCCTTAGAGTCTTGATGTGGGCCTACTTGCTGCTTTTGCTTTCTATTTCTAGAAATACTTCTATACTGATGAAGTTTGTCCTATAGCTGGAAAATTCTGAGGGGTGATCAGTGTGTTCTGGCTAATGCTAAGAAACGAGGCACTGGAAGCGCACTCCTGGAGAAGGGCAGACTGATTTAATGGTTACATACCCATATACCCCCGTCATTCTACATGTACTTAATGTGTATAATATGAACATATTTGGATATGATTTCATGTAGCTGGAAAAAGCAAACATCAAATCTCAAATCAACATCCTACAGGATATGGACAGAAGAGCTTAGAGAAAAAAAATTGATAGGATTTTTCTTTTTATCATGTTGAAATGGTAAACTTCAAAGAAAACAATTTAGCTGTAAATAAACGCTTAAAAGAACTCACTGGGCAGATTCACAGCATGAAAGCTTCCACTCTGGAAGCTTGATAAAGCTAAAAGGAACTGACTGAAGTCTTGTTTACAAAAGCTACTTACTACTCTCTGCCTATTGGCATTGCATGCCATGAAACTTAAGACAAAAGCTTGTTTTTCCAAGAAAAGAAGTTATTAACTGCTGGTTTATGTGTTGGTAATATTTTCTGGAGTTTAATATAATTCAGTTAAGCGGGTTCCTTTTTGCAGGTTGTTCTTAATGAGCTAAATTTCTTTTCTGCAGTTTTTCCTGCTTCAGGATCTCCTCAAAGGAGTATTGATCAAAGAAGTACAACTTCAGCTGCTTCTGGTCCTGTAGGCATAGTAACTGTTGTCAATGGTGAATCAAATAGCCTGGCATCTGCTCCCTATCCACCTGATTCCCTGGTTTCTCAGAATGAGAATGAAGAGGATGACAATCTAAATCCAACAGAAAAGCTTCAGTAAAAGTTCTTTCATTTTTTTATAATGTGCTTTAGTGATTTTGAGTATTACTTTTTTAATAAGTTCTGTGTTAAGAAACCATTTCATATATTAATCTACTCAATTTACTGTTATTTAGTGAATGGTCCAAGACAGTTAAATGTGTTCAGAGCTTCAAGCAGAAGGTTCTTAGAGCTAGGAAAATGGCAGTAAATGTTAAGAACTATAAATTATATATACACACACACTTTTCAACTCCATATAGATTTAATCAATATGACAAAACACACGGCATATTCTTTTTCCTCCGCAGGAAGCTAAATGAAGTTCGTAAGAGGCTGAATGAGTTACGTGAGTTAGTTCGCTACTATGAGCAAACATCTGATATGATGACAGATGCTGTGAACGAAAACACTAAGGAAGAGGAAGAAACAGAAAAATCAGAAAGTAATTCTGAACATGAGGATCCACAGCCTGTTACAAATATTAGGTTGTCTTATTTTTTGTCACCCTGAACCTTTGTCGCCAGGTTTTTAAATGTTTCCTGAAGCAATGCATTATTTCAGTCAACCAGAAGTAACTTAATTCTGTGATTATATTAACTTCCCAAAATTTTTAATTTGAAGTAGCTTTCTTAAACAGATGAGTAATAATAGTCTTCTGCTTGGTCACTTAGGTATATAGCAAATGTAGATTAGATTGGAAATTTACAAAATCACTGAGAGACTTCAACATTTGTAATTCTTTTTGGATTTAAGCACTGAATCATATGTATGGAATTCCACTAGAAGGTTAATGGGCCTAGACTGGAGAATTGGAATAAAAACAAACTTTGTTTTTGAGAGGCATTTAGAGCTATAGTCCAACAGGGCAACTGTGTGCATCAAGAATCTTCACTGTGCAGAAATGAATACTAATTTAGCTATGAATTGTATAAAGCTTTTCTAACATAGACACCTTGAAAGCCTCTGATATTGTTGTAGATCTAGCAGGCATTAATCCATTGCTGCTTCTGGTTGCTTAAAAAAAATAATAATCTGTTGGAGCAGTGGCTATTGAGAAATTCCAAATGTCTGGACTGATTTTTATATGGGATTGATTTTTTTTTTTTAAAAAAAAAAAGGTCAGGACACATTCCCATAAAAGCAAGTTAATAAAATGACTGAGGTAAAATTCCATCGATATCAGTTCTTGAAGTTAATGTGAGTAATGCATTTTACCCTAGAAACCCTCAAGGAATCAGTAGTTGGAGTGAAATAAATAGCAACTCAAATGTACAGTGTGGAACTAATAATAGAGATGGAAGACACCTTAATACAGACTGTGAAATAAATAACCGATCTGCTGCTAATTTAAGGACTCTAAAAATGTCTTCTACTCTAGGTATGTTCTAAAATCTTCTGTAATTTTAAGTCTTCATGCAAATGATACTCATAGCTGCACAGAATTTGGGAGAACTTTGTTTGATGAGCAAAATATTCACGAGCCTAATCATCAAGCTAATCTCTTTCTAATGTCCAGTAATTAACAGTGGATTTCAGAAGTTCAATAATGTCATTGGTACTGTTTTTTTCCTCCTCTCCCTGCCTCCAGACTGTCATAATAGGGAGGATGATAAAGATATCGACCTGCTCCAAGGTGAAGATGATGAAGTGGAAGAAGATAGAGTTAGTGAAGATTCCATATCTAGTCACAGAAGCAGCCTGGGTGATGCTGCTGGAGACGCTGAGTTTGAGCAGAAGATCAATAGGCTTATAGCTGCAAAACAGAAACTTAGACAGTTACAAAACCTTGCTGCTATGGTGCAGGTATTTTATGAATATAGATCTGTGCACAAAAATGTAGCATTTGTTATTTCATGTAATGTATAACTTTTAATAGGGAAGAAAACTCTGCTTAGTGTAGCATTTAAAATGCTCAGTTTTAGGCAGGGAAAAAGAGATACTGTCTGAACTTTTTTTTTCCCTAAAGTCAAAGGTGATATTTCTGAAGCTTAAATCTGGAATTTTCTTGGGGGATTCTAGCCTAAGAGAAGAATGGCTTTAATACTTAACCTTAGTACTGGATCACAAAATATGAACCAAGAAGTCTTAAATTTTTTTTAATAATACTTATCTACATTTTTAAGCTTATAATTGAATATTCACCAGTTTTAGTTTCTGAATCCTAGGTTTCAGTGAGGAAAAATTACTTGGTTTGATTAAAATCTTCAGATGTTGCAACTTCTTGAGTTGGGGTATCTTGTTTTGGGTTGGGGGAGGGGGTGGATTTTTTTGTTGAGTTTTTTGTTTGACCTTTTTTGTTTGCTTTTTTGTGGTGGTGGTTTTTGGTTTTTTGGGGGCGGGGTGGGGGTGGGTTTTGGTTGGTTTGGGTGTTTTTAGAATCTTGAGGGCCGGCTATGAACTGACAGTGTTTTTAATTTAGAATATCTCATGTTAACTTAGTGATGTTTATTAAAAACATGAGTTTTCATAAATCTAATGTCCCTACAAAATGCTCACATTTGAGCACCATCTGATGTAATGTCTGCATACTGAATACACATAGGTGTAGCAGAAATGTAAAGGCTTTATGTGAGGCCTCTAAAGTCAATCATAATTAGAACATACATTTTACAATAGCAACAGCATAAGGACTATGTCGTTATTTCAGTATACTACTATCAGAAGTTTCTCAGCATCTGGATCAGGCATTTTTTTTCTCATCACTATAGAGATGTTAACAGTACGGCGGTATAAATCAGAGATGATACAGCAGCTTCCTTAAACAGTCTAACTAATGGCATGTCTTCAATCTTTCCTTCATATTTACAAGGCTTGTATGCTTGTATCTGTATCTACGCAGTAATGGTACTGTAGGTCTGCATAGCTGTGTCATACTTGGTCACTGATGATGATCTTTCCTGTTCAGCAGGTTCTGTATGAAGAACAATCATGTAGTAAAACAAAAGAAGCAGTGGCTACACCTTTAAAATTGAAAATGTTGAGAACTGAAAATAGAAAAATTATGAAAACATGAAATTTTGCATAGAGAACCATGTAGAAGACTTCCTAAAATATTTTAGATTTAACTTCCAAATGAATTATTTTTATTTTAAGCTGTAAATAGTAATATTTAACTTCATGACTACAGTAATTAAGCAATCTTTTTCACCTCAGTCTACTTCTATTCCTCTTTTTGCCTCTCTTTTTCTTGACATGTCTGTTGTGTTTTATGCCTATGACTGAGTGGAGAGAAACATATTCAAGTGGTTTATGTATCCAGAATGAGACAAGTTATCTTGCATTTATAGTGGAAGTTTCAATAGTGTGAGCTTTCTAATGTTAAATTCTCTCAGTAACTTATCTTAAAGTCATGATGCCATGAAGATGATGACTTCTGCATTAAAGATAAAACTATTCAGACTGTTTAGTTTTGAAAAATTAGTTTGATAAACTAAACTTGTTACATTTTGTGTGTCAACTTGAAAATAGTCTGACTGCCTTTCTGACGTTCTCTTAGGATGAAGATCCAGAACCTCAAGCAACAATTGCAAATGCATCTAATATTGGTGACTTGGTTTTGGGTGAGATGGAAGAGACAAAGCAACAACCAAACAATGTCCGAGCTAGTACAAACAAGTTACAAAAAGATGTAGGACTGAACGAAAAAGCAAGGTATGCCTTTCTCAAAGGATAGTAGAATCATGCTTTAGGCAACTTCTTGCCAAGTAATATGCGGATAACTTACTTACACAGAGAGAAGTTCTATGAAGCTAAACTTCAACAGCAGCAACAGGAGATTAAGCAGTTACAAGAAGAAAGAAGAAAACTCATTGAAATTCAAGAAAAAATTCAAGTGTTACAGAAAGCTTGTCCTGACCTTCAGGTAGGTGGAATATATTTCTTTGTTCTTAGGTAAGTTTCATTGCTCAACAGCTTTTTATGCCTTTTTTCACTATAAAAATTGGAAGAAACTTAAAACTGGCAATACTTGCATGCTGAAAGCCGCTGGACTTCTAAGCCTAGAGAAGAGTTCTGGTTATCTAATTCCAGTGTAGGTTCTTGCTCAGGGATTGCTATATATCAGGTTTTAATTTCACTGCAATTTGATCTCAAAGCCTTTTATTTAAAGTCCTCAAAGGTAGAGAACCTTTGATCTTATTTTTAGCCTGAAATTTGTCTGCTGTACCTGCTAGTCACTCCATCTTCACTCCTCTTAGTCATTTACAGGGTCTGGTATTCTGAAACAATATTACATCTTGTAAGCATGATCAACAACTTGTATTCAAACTTAACTGTACAGTGCTGTACTGTTTCTTATACTCTTTGATCTTGAATTTTTTTCCTATGAATTGATCATTAAATTATCAATATTGTGCATCTACAGCATTATATATATGGTGGGTTGACCCTGGCTGGACTTCAAAGCCGCTCTGTCACTCCCCTCCTCAGCTGGACAGGGGAGAGAAAATACAATGAAAGGCTCATGGGTTGAGATAAGGACAGGAAGACATCACTCACCAATTACTGTCACAGGCAAAACGGACTTGACTTAGGGAAAGTTCATTTAAATTATTACCAATCAAATCAGAGTAGAATAATGAGAAAATAAAAACTAAAACACCTTACCCCCACCCCTCCCTTCTTCCTGGGTTTAACTTTATTCTTTATTTTTTTACCTTCTCCCCCCCAGCAGTGCAGGTGGATGGGGATTGGGGTTGCAGACAGTTCATCACCTGTCTTTGCTGCTCCTCCCCTCTCAGGAGGAGGATTCCTCACATTCTTCCCTTGCTCCAGCATGGGGTCCCTCCCATGGGAGACAGTCCTCCACACTCCGTCATGGGCACTTCCCATGGGTTACAGTTCTTCACGAACTGCTCCAGCGTGGGCCCTTCCCATGGGCTGCAGTCCTTCAGGAACAGACTGCTCCAGCGTGGGTCCCCATGGGGTCCCAGCCTCCTTTAGGCATCCACCCGTGCTGGTGTGGCGTCCTCCACGGGCTGCAGGTGGATGGATATCTGCTGCACCATTAACCTCCATGGGCTGCAGGGGCGCAGCCTGCCTCACCATGGTCTTCACCATGGGCTGCAGGGGAATCTCTCTGCTCCAGCACCTGGAGCACCTCCTCCCCCTCCTTTCTTACTGACCTTGGTGTCTGTAGGGTTGTTCCTCTCACATATTCTCTTTCCTCTCTCCAGCTGCAGTGGCACAGTTTTTTTGTTCCCCCTTCTTACATATGTTTTCCCAGAGGCACTACCACTGTCACTGATGGGCTCGGCCTTGGCCAGCAGCAGGTCCATCCTGGAGCCGGCTGGCACTGGCTATGTCAGTCATGGGGGAAGCTTCTAGCAGCTTCCTGCAGAAGCCACCCCTGTAGCCCCCACTACCAAAATCTTGGCATGCAAACCCAATAGAATATAATACCATATTACATAAAAATAAGTTTTGTTGATTCCTGGCTAAGTTCTGAGATAAGTGTTTAGCCTTGATTTGAAAATCCCTTTTCACTGAATACTAATTGTTCTATCTCATAGACATGAATTTCATAAGCCAGAATCTCATAAAGCCAAAACTGTGTTGGGTTGTAAGAGCAGTTAAGTTTTAGGAAGCTACTCTACTGTTTTGCCATTTTGTCTTCTCTTTCAGTTCTCAGCTGGCCTGGGTAATGGCCCAGCAAATAGGCAGACTTCACCAGCAACCTCAACTCCGGCCATGAATGAGTGTAACACAGCTGGCAAGCCTTTTCTTGAATTTGATGAATCTGTACCCGTAGGCAATGAGGTATTTCATACTCAATATTTGGTGACTTAGAGATTTAAAATTAAGAAAGTTTGAGCTAACTTGGACACATTTTCAAGTACTTCAGATGAGGAGTGGAGTAGTAGCTATTTTAACAAAGTGTATATAACTTTATTTCAGTGCTGGAAAGAAGTAGATGTTGACCTGAACTGTCAAAGAGATCCTTCCCCAAATATAGCAGTTGTTGCTAAATATTTATGTGGAAGCTAAATGAATATTCAATTTGTACTGTATACATGTGATAGTGTATACCACAGGCATGTCATCCGTGAAGATGATGATGTCAGGATTTGAAACTTCCTGACAGAAACTATGCATCTTCCTTCCCCTTTTCCCCCAAAATTTGTGCCTTAAAGAATGATCTGGATATTACTTAGTCTTTCTGAAAATTATGCTAGCATCTATAGGGCTGGAGGGATATGTGATGGAAAGTGTTTCTTGTAGAATAGACATCAGAAACGAATATCTGAAAAATACTTTTTTTAATAGATGTTCTCTGAGTTGCATCTGCATTCTAAATTTTCCTTTAACAGTTCAGGTGAGGCTGAATGGGCAATGCTTGTGGTCTTGTCATCAAAAGCCAAATTTTCCTTCTCCAAGAAGAGAATTTCAGAACTTTGGCATCTTCCAAATAAACGTTATAGGACAACTTGTCTCTTTTTACTAAATAAAAGGTCTGAATTCTTTCTGCTAAAAAAGTCTCTAAAATGAACATGCTGATGCAATTGCTCGCACCCTACAAACAGGTTGGGTTATTAATAGTCAAAATATGTACGGATTTTTGTTGGAACACTTCTTGGCTCCAGCACCGCCAACTAGTTTGGTTGCTTTCAGGCTTGAGTACATTGTCACTTGCCTGTCCCTCTTAGGTCTGTGTTTTCCAGTCTAGTTCACTTACACAATTGCTTTTGTAGGTTATGCTATTACATTATGCAGTCTACATGTCTGTAGAAGTATCCTGCCATTTATGTTTTCACTGTATCTAACTTAAGGTATCTAAAGGCCTCTTTCTACCTGTATCTTTCCCTTTATGTTCTCTTCTTTGTAAATCATGGCTTCGTTAAGTCTTGGTCAAACATACACTGCAACTTGAAGTTTCTGCAGCTGGCAGAAAATATTTCTGTTTCATTCTCTACTTTGTTATCAAAGAAGTACTTGGCACAATCTTCAGATTTCTCCAGAGGGTAGTATTCTGTCGTACTACTTAAAGAGCTAACTAGCAATGCATAAACTATGTGATTAAAAACAGTGAGTGAAACATGCACTGTTGTTCTTAAAAAATAGTGTCCTGTAATGTTTAATTACCTTCTTAGATTTTGCAGTATTTGGGATAATTAGTAAATACGGGATGTATTTTACATCTCTCTGTGGTGCGGCTTCAGTTACAGTATAATGCCCATGCCTGAACAAAAAGGTATCAGCGTAGTATCAAATATTGACATTTTAATGTACTTGATTGGAATATAAACAAAATAAATACAATGTCTTCCATTTTACTGCAAACAGTTATGGACTGAGATGAGAAGACATGAGATTTTAAGAGAAGAGTTGCGACAGAGAAGAAAGCAACTTGAAGCGTTAATGGCTGAACATCAGAGGAGGAGAGAGCTCGCAGAAACAGTATCTACCGTTGCTGCATCTATTAAAAGTGAAGGATCAGAAGCTCAGCGTACTCCACAGCAGAGCAGGACGGAAAAGTAAGAACTAGTCACCCTCTTTCAGTCAGTGGGTACTTCTCTTTAGCGAGGTGTCAGTCTTGGGGCAGTTTTCTGTTTTCCTCTGAGCACTGAATGTGATGATATAGCAGAGCAGTAAATCAGTTTCTTGACTTCTAAAGTGACTGTTAATTAGCAACTTGCAAGTTTTATGGGTCTTCCCAGCATATTTAGTCTGCCCCGCTCCATAAATGGTGAAAAATCACCCAAGGAGAGGAGAATGTGTGGAAAATGCCAAGTGCTCAGAGTAATTTTTCATCATCTCTATGACATTTACAACAATAGTAAAGTCATATTTCTCAAAAACTGTAAGTAATTTTATTTGTGTCCCAGTATCAGAAGAATACTAGTTTCACTTTGCATTGGTGAGATAATGTTTAATTTTGGTGCAGCTTGATTTGTTGAAGATACACTTGTAATTGTCAACAGGTTGTTTTAATAATTTGTCATAAACTAAAAAAAAACCCACTCCTCCATTCCCACACACCCCTTTTTTCCTCCCCCCCCCTCCTTTTTTTCTCCCCCCCCCCCCCCCCCCCCCTTGCTTTCGTTCACTAGGACAGTGGCTACCTGGGGAGGTTCTACCCAGTGTGCACTAGATGAAGAAGATGGAGATGAAGATGGTTACCTTTCTGACGGAGTTGGTCAGGCAGAGGAAGAGGAAGAAGATGCCTCAAGTTTGAATGACAGTTTCTCTCTTTATCCCAATAACAACATACCAGAAAATGCATGTTTTGTTAAAGAAAACAAGGATAGGTTAGTGGCATTACTTGTTGATCTGATGCTTGTCAGAGTATATTTGGAAGGGGTAGAAGAAGCATTGCATTAACTAAAAGGCATCTTTCAACATCAAAGTGAAATTTCTTTCTGCTTGCTAGGGAGCTGTGTGCAGTGGGGTTTTCTTGTCTGAGTCTCTAGCTGTAATGTGTAACTAATTTGATTATTTATTTGGTTTTCGGTCATATTGACTGTCTGCCATTGAGCTCTCCAGTTGTGTTGCAGTAGCTCCTTATGTTCCCATGTTGTTTTAATCAGCTTAAAAGATAACGTACGTGAAATTTTTGCCATCATATTGATCAGTCTCTTCAAAAAATGTAATTCAGAGAATTAAACTCTGAAATACTTGCTTTCTAATTGTTGGCTTTTGCAGCTTTGAAAACTATTTCTTACTAAATTTTTTTAATTAACATTAATATTTTTAACTCTGCTTACCTAACTGATTTCCTTAAGCTTTGTGTGACTAAATGAAAATGCCACGTTAAAAGTAATGTATACCTCCTCAACTGATTTCTTCTGGTTTTGATATCAAAATAATTTTAGGAAATAGTGACCTTCCAGGCAGGAGCTGGGCCTTTTAATTCTTAGTGAATTATGTGGGTGGCTTTTATTTTCATCTGAGTACATTTTATATATCAGCGATGGACGATACTAAAAAACAAGATCCAGAAACATCCTTAGCAATTCTTTTTGACAGTGGTAGTTAGTTGGGTGTCTGTTATTTTGTGTTTGTTTAGGGTAATGTTGGATTGACAAAATTGCATGGGTGATTAGCTGGCATGCTGAAATGGCCTGTGCCCAAGTGAGTTGTTGATGTACAACTGAAACATAATTTCAATAATGGGAGTATAATTAAAAGTTGTTTGAAATGTCAGCTTTTCTCCTCATTCTTCCTTCCCCCCCCAGGTGGAAGAATTGCCGTCCTCTTTCAGCAGATGGGAATTATCGTCCATTATCTAAGGCCAGGCAACAGCAAAACATAAGTATGCGACGTCAGGAAAACCTTCGGTGGATGTCCGAACTTTCATATGTGGAAGAAAAGGAACAGTGGCAAGAGCAGATCAACCAGTTGAAGAAACAGCATGAATTTAGTGTCAGCATTTGTCAAACTTTGATGCAGGATCAGCAGGTAGATACGAAGAGGAGTTATTTTGCTGTTCTTGATCCTCCCTGCTGCCCCCGGTAGATCTTTCTAGGAATAACTTCTGGTTTTGGTAATTTGATCACTGTCATGTATTTTCTTTCCACAGACCCTGTCTTGTCTTCTACAGACTTTGTTTACAGGCCCTTACAGTATGATGCCCAATAATGTTGCATCTTCACAAGTATATCTTATTATGCATCAGTTGAACCAGTGTTACACCCAACTGGCTTGGCAGCAGAATAATGTCCAAAGGTTTGTTGGCTTATATTAGTGTTTGACTGTGGAATTTGAAATGCTTCAGTAACGGAGAACGTGGTTATGTGAGTAAAAGATGACAGTTAATGGTTAAATATGAGGCTATTGAACTTCTGAATTTATTACAAGCTTATGAAATTATATGAAGCTTTTAAAATTTTTTTTCACTACTGTTTTAATGCCTTTGAGATTACTCGTTTTGGGTAATCTTTAGTGATGAGAACCAAAAGTTGGCATCTCTTCTGAAAACCTGTTGTGATAGCTGTGTTTGGCTTTTTTTGTTTAGACTTGCTTTTCTTGAATATGCTTTTATGTCTGTAGTCTTTGATAGACTACCTGGCAAGCTTCTGGATTCTAATGGTTGTGGAAAGATGATGGAAGTGTTTTTTGTCCTTTATGTTGTCAGTCAGAACTTACGCTTACGATCCATTTGGATGTGCTACTTTTACCTTCTGAACAGTGATCTTTTTTTCTAAAAAAATGTAATAGTAATTTTAATTCATTGCATGAAAGTTCAAGCTCTTCATCTGTCTTTGTTTGGTAAGCGATATTTTGTTACTGGCCTCGTAATATTTTAAAGTAGTTTTAATGTCACTTCTGCAAGTGTTGTCTATCTTAGGTTCGTTTTATTTATTTCCTTCTCAGCCTGCTTGTTTTGTTATCTAGTCATTTTTTCTGTTGTTCTTGCAAGTGACAGACAGCAATGGTTTTAAAATCAACTGCTCTGTACTAGTGGTCATGTTTACAAGAAATTTGTTTCCTTGAGGTGGCTATTTTTTTTACTAGGTAAATGGAGCAGTTCTTTATGTACATTACATGAGGCAGGTGAAATAATACGAATCTCAAATTACTTGAGTATGAATTTACAGCTTTCCCTTAGCATTCTTATTTCCCTCCCAAGTGCTTACTTTTCCTTTTTTTTCAAGGTTGAAACAAATGTTAAATGATCTGATGCGCCAGCAAGAAGAACAGTGTCAAGAGAAGCCGTTGAGAAAGGAGAGCAGCAGTAGTGCGCCACCACCTCCATCTCCTGTTTTCTGTCCATTCAGCTTTCCTCCACAACCTGTGAACCTGCTTAATGTACCAGGATTTACTAATTTTAATTCCTTTGCTCCAGGTGAGTATTACTACAGGTGTGAGAAGTAATAGGAATTTCAAAAATTTCCATTCCTTCATTTACTTGAAATCTTACTGTGAACTTGCTGAAACTGACTTTTCCTTTCTGTTGAAATGGTCTTAAACAGTACTTGAAAGAGGCCATATTATCCTGACAGAAGTTTAATGTTTATTGCTGAACAATTGTATATTTTGACTTCAGTATGAAAAGCAAGACTTAGTAAGAAGTTGGTTATAGTCGAAAATACCTGCTCCATAAAGTTAATATTTTAAATGTTCTTCATCCAACATGTGAAAATTAATGTTTGAAACTTTTACGTACCTTCAGCAATCATTTAATAGTGTTTCTGACAAGTGAACCCTCTAATTTTAAGGCAGCACTTAGTAATGACTTCTCTTTTTTTCTTAGAACTTCCAGCACTCATTTTTGTTTGAAGTGCCTGTAAATAGCATGTTACTAATTTTTGTTCCCATCAGAGGTATAGAGTAACTTTTGACTTGGATACAGTGTTTCTAATCTCATTACCAAATCTACTTTTACTGTTGAATTTGAAATGGAAAAGAAATGTAGGCATTTTAGTGTATCATTAGAAGCTGTTAAAGCTGCCTTGATAATATATTTCAGCCTTTTCAGGAAACCAGCAATAGGCATAGACTGAGACTTACAGCTTTCAGATTCTAAAGTCTTTTCTGTTTAAGGATATAATTCAAATTATACGGTACCTGCAGAGAAGAATGGTTATGTTCAATTTGCCACTACTATGAAGATGATGAATTTATTACTTCTTTGGCCCTATGAATACTTGCACCGTTGGAATTTTCTTGTCAGTTTGGTTTTAGTTGAAGTATTGATAGTCTTCATGCAGGCAGAACTCTGCCTTTTTTGGAACTGATGTCATTTTTACCTTCACTTGTAGGAGTTCTTTATTGGTGTTTCTTGAAGTACCTTCATCTCTCTGCTGATGGGATTGTAGTGTCCAGTAATGTTAGAAACCTACATTTAAGATGAATTCAGATTTATTGCAGTGCTTTCAGGACAAAACAGTTTTTTCTTATTCCCTACTGTATTTTTGCTGCGTAATTTTATCTGGCCACATAATATGTCTCAAGTTTGACTTCTATCACACAGTTAAATGAGGTAGTATCTTCTGACTTGTTTTACTTTGTAGGTATTAACTATAATCCAGTGTTCCCTTCTGGTTTTGGAGATGTCGCACACAATATTTCCCCAAACAGCACTGAGCAGCAGCAGCAGCAGCAACATCCTCTAGATCATAATGCTTCTGGGAAAACTGACTATACGGCATTCCCCAAACCTTTTGAAAGCAGTTCCTCTAATGGTGCAGAAAAACAAAGGTATTTAATGTCACAGTGCAACTCCCATTTAACTGCTTTTTCTCCCTCTCTTCTCCCTTTTCTGGAGCTTGTGGGAATTCATAATTCTTTTAGGGAATTTATCTTCCAAGTAAATAATAGAATTACAAGATGAGCTGACTTCTGCAGTTCCTAGTTAAATATTTTTGCTTTTTTCTCTAAAGCGTTCTGCTTTTCTGTATATTAACTAATGTATTTTATGAATATTTTACGATCAAATAGTGTTGGAGCAGTTTTGTGAAACATTTTGTAAGTGAAGGAGGATTTAGCTTCCATGTGTTTTGAAACTGAGCTGTTTGAATAACAAGAGGATATAATTTCAGTGAACGCTTATTTTTTGTGCTATGGTAGATTGTAATGAATGTTGATTCATCCTGTAGTACTACTTGACCACAGCAAGAGCTGCATGAGTATGTTGAGGTTGAAATCAGTGACAAATGTGATTTTCTTCACCACTTCTGTTTTCCATTTGGAAGGGTTCTCATGAGCTTCTTTTTTTTTTTGTCAGTGTTCAGTTGATGACTAAGTAACTAGGGCAGATGACTTGCATTATGGATAAAGCTACTTGCCTGGTAACACATGCTGTTTCTATCTGAGAGATAGGTTATGCTGTATTGAGGTGTGTGTTTCTTTCTGACAGAAGGAATCACAGACAACCTGAAGAGGAAATGGAAAAAAGATCAACTTGGCATAATGATAGCCAGGAAGTAAAAAAAGATGATCAGTCTCGGCTGAAAGCAGGTTTTGCAGTTCCAGTACAAAGCATTGCTTCTGGTCATAAAAATCAGTCTGATATGAGCAGGAGAAGAGAGTACGATGAAGAATCTTTGGAGAGTTTTAGTAGCATGCCTGATCCAGTAGACCCAACTACAGTGACAAAGACATTTAAATCTAGAAAAGCATCAGCGCAAGCAAGTTTGGCATCAAAAGATAAAACACCCAAATCAAAGAGTAAGAGGAAGAGTTCTTCTCAGCTAAAAAGCAGAATTAAAAATACTGGTAGGTTGTAAAGTAATTTTGGATACAAGGGCAAACACAACTTGGATTATAATCATTACATTCCAGAGAATTTACTCTCCGTAAATGGTACCTATAATAGTGAAAATAAGTTATTGAAATACTAATTCATGTTACATAATGTAATTACATAAGGTATTTTGGTATTTCAGTAAAAAAAAAGTACAACTGACTAGCACGTCATGATTTGAATGGATAATGGGTGCAGATGCACTAAGATTTGGAATAAGCCACCAGGAGAATCATTCTCTTCATGAAGTCTTCATGGTCAAACTGGATGACTTGCTGAAAGACGTGCTTTGGTAAAATACTGGATGAGAAGTGAAGGACAGTACTAGCACATACAGTACTGTTACAGTCACTGAGGATTCAGTGCTACTCTATGGCCTCAGTGTGCAGAGGAAAATTTTTCGCTAGGAAGCATCATTGGTGTTTTGTACCTTTGAGATTTCCCTCAAACAAATTTTTAGAAGTAGTAAAATGTTTCGTAGGCTATTTTTTTCACTTCTTCCATCTCATTCCTCCCTGTAAGGTTATGAAAGTGCAAGCGCTTCTAGTGTATGTGAACCCTGCAAAAGCAATAAAAGCAGACGCTCTGAAGAGATTGTTCATGCAAAGGTGTTCAGCAAAAGGAATCGGGAACAATTGGAAAAAATAATTAAATACAGTAGATCTACAGAAATGTCTTCAGGTATTCTTTTCTGAGTGTTAGTAATTACTTTGTGAATTTCTCTGAGTTGCCAGTATATTATTTAAAAGCAGTCTATTTTGACAAGACGGTATGTATTTTTAGCATGTGGATTATGGTTTTTAATTTCTAAGGATGCTGTAAACATAAAAATGTGTAAAAAGTTGGGTATTGATTGCTTGTGGGTGTTCTCTGTAGATCTGGTACTTGGTGAAAATGATTTAGAAACACACCTGTTACTGTAAAACAAAAACCTAGCCAGCCAAAAAACTCACCCATTTGTTGGTGTTTTTAGGGAAAGTAACTGCACAAGAGATGAAACTTTGTTTAGTGTTTAAACTACATTCTGTACTGTATATATGTTTTCTTTCTAGTCATGCTTAAAGGAGGTCTATCAAATATCATTCAAATTCAGTCTTATAACATCACATAAGCCCTTACATTTTTGCCATCTGCACTGCTTTTCTTTTGTCTAGATCATAAAAATATTATCTTCGGTGTCGTCTTAGGTTCTGCCAGTACCTTTCTTTTGTTTGAAAGACGCAGAAAGTTTAGTCATTGTAGTGTGATGTACAGCTTTGTCAATGTAGCTGTGTCCACACTAAGAGCTGTTTATTGGTATATGTAATAAACTTTTACCAGTCAAATTCTCACAATAAGCAGCTTTGATGTGGTTTGGATGACTAAGCAGTCTTCCTCCTGCTGTTTTGTATAGACCCTGTCTTTATTTCTGGTGCACATTTTTGTGTTTATCACTGTCTATCCCCACTTTCCTACAGCGCATGCTAGGAGAATTCTGCAGCAGTCTAACAGAAATGCATGCATTGAAGTGCCAGGTAATGCATTCACTGCTTAGCTTCAACAATGTCCTTTTTTTTTCCCCCTCCTAGCTTTGGTCCTATAACTCAGACTGTTTAGCAGATGATCAAAATTAGTACTATTGCAGCACCTTCTCTGTAAACAAGGCAAGAGATTACTTGTAATTTGCATGAAATGCAATGATACAAACTACTTTGAATTGTAATTGTGGAGAACGTGTTTATCATGTTCTTGGTTAGTCACAATTCCAAGTGGAAAATATGCAGGTAGATACTACAACTAATTTCACTAGGCATTTTTAGTGTTTAAAAGCAGCTGTTACATTTTATTAATGGGGGAGGGAAGCGATTTCCTAGTGGCTTATTAAAGCTAAAAAAAGCTTGCCTCTATCCTTCAAAATACTGGTGAACTGTTTGCAGATAATCATATTGCACAGTAATATTTGCTGTATTGCTAATAACTTCATTAACTTGAATACTAACAAATACGCATCTGTTAAACTAAGCTGAGTTTTCTAAATTTAACTTTTTTCCCATTCAACACTTGTCAAAATATGTATGTAGTAATTTAACTGTTGTGATGCAACGATAATCCTTAATTTTCAAAGGAATGGGAGGCTTAATAGGGAACACATTGTCTTCTTCTACATATGTAATAGGGCTTAAGGGTAAGAGGTCTTATGTCGGCCTCAGAAGTGATATTAAGACATGTATTAGAACGCTGGATTTATGCTTGTGTGGGCATGGGAAGGAGTGGCTTTCTTGAATTCAGTCGAGAGCTTTCTTAATGTTGTTGCTTGTGTTGCAAAAGTGTGGACTATTTGTATTACATGAAGTTGAGACCTTTGGTTATTTTGTTTGAAATACCTTAAAACTCTGTTTTCAGTGCTGAATACCTATTCTGAAAGCAGCATTGTGGTATGTGCGATATTCTCTTTATTAAAGAATACTTTCTAAAGGTATTCCTCAGAATTGTAAGGAAAATTATTTCTATGAATGCTTTATATTTTCTTCCGTATATAAAGGATTGCATAAAGGATTATTGTGGAACATTTAAGTCTCTCTTGCCCTTCAGGAAATGAGTAAGCTTTAAGGAAGCAGCTATATAATGGCACCTATGATGATTGAGATATAATTTGTGTACCTGTAACTTGCATACCTAATAGGCAGTTGTCTTTCAACTGGATGCATGTCAAGGTCTTAACGAGTTCCTTTTCTCCCGACAGAAACTGGTAGCGATCTTTCTATGTTTGAAGCTTTGCGAGACACCATTTATTCTGAAGTGGCAACTCTTATTTCTCAAAACGAGTCTCGTCCCCACTTTCTTATTGAACTTTTTCATGAGCTTCAGCTGCTAAATACAGATTACCTGAGGCAAAGAGCTCTATATGCTTTACAGGTATGCATAAAATTTTTAATCTTGTGTATGAATCAAACCTTAGATCCTTTTCTGCAGTACGGACTTATTATCTTTTCCAGGATATAGTGACCAGACATTTATCTGAGAACAACGAAAAACGGAAGTGCACAAAATCACTGAATTCTGCAACATGGATGGCATCAAACTCTGAACTCACTCCCAGTGAAAGCCTTGCTTCTACAGATGATGTAAGTGTTTAAGTTCAGAAGCTTGTTTACTGTCAACTTTTCTTATCTTTTCAATTTCCATGCATGCTTGTGTACTAAAATATCCATACTAATGGTTGAATTTTTCTAAAATTAGTATTAAGTTATACAAAATTTTCTAAACAAATGCAAGAGAATCTTGATGCAAAAGTGATTAAGTGTGGTAGGATTCTTGGTGCTAGAAGTGAGTCGTGTCAGGGAGGAATAGAACATGGAGAGGCGCATAAAACATTTAAAACATTGAAAATTATACTCAAAAAGAGCCAGAATCCTCTTGTGAGTAAGGTCAGGGCAAGTACTGATCACAAGATTCCAAAAAAAATTTTGTTTATTTGTATTTAAGGAATCACTGATGCTTCTGTACAGTTTTTGATATGGTTTATATTTAATTATTTGAAACAAACATGGTAGAATCACCTGATGTATTTATATCCTGAAAGTAAGGTTGTTTCCCAGTCAGGCATCCTGGTGACAAGTCTTGATATCACAGCATGAGGCTGAAAAGAATTGCTGGCTTGTTGACACATCTCTGAGGGTGATGCATTCCTGCTTTGTATTCAGTTATTTGGTGCTTTCTAGGAAACTTTTGGCAAGAACTTTTCTACAGAAGCATGTCAAGATTGTGAACAAAATGATGCGGACAATGGGAGTACTATGTCTACATCTTCAAATTTTGAACCCTTTGCCACTGATGACCTTGGTAAGAATGATATGATTTATAGTGTCTTAAATGTTACTCCCTCCCTCCTAAAATGCCTGCAGTTGTCTGTGCTTGAATAGTATACTGTTCTTTGCTTTTTAGTGTGTAATCATGTTTTGTAAAACAACACTTAGAAATTAGCCACTTGTGAAACACTTTGAGTTGATCAAAGTATGTAATAAAATATTGTAACTCAACTACAGTTATATGTAGATTTCAAAACTTGTGGCTTTGAATTAATTTTTATAATTGTTTACTTGTCTATCAATTGAAAACTTTTTATTCAGATTAAAAGGTGTTTTTATTCTAAATATAGGCAACACAGTGATTCACTTAGATCAAGCTTTGGCTAGGATGAGGGAATATGAGCGTATGAAAATTGAAGCTGAAAGTACCCTTGACTCTGAGGGCTGCTCTAGTAATTTTCAGGGTGCTTCTGCTGCTAAATTAGAAGGTATGCACATATATACATATTCTGCCTAGTTTTAGAAAATAAATTATTCTAAATATCAAGAATCATTTAATTGGCTGACTTGTCTTCCTCTTCATTTGTATTGAAAACTTAGCAAAGTATCAAAGGATCTTTACATACTTAAGTAAACATGATTTCCTTTAAGAAAAGGAGAATATATGGTTTTTAAAGTGGTATTTCTTCCATAGTAATGTTGAATAAATTAAATGTTGTGTTTTTTGGTTTGTTTTTTTTTTTCAACGAGGTCCAAGTACTAGTGAATGCCTTCCTGTGCCACAGTCAAGTGAAGTTTCTGCTGTTCCATGTCCTCGTATAGATACTCAGCAGCTTGACCGGCAGATTAAAGCCATTATGAAAGAGGTCATTCCTTTTCTGAAGGTAAGAACTGTTTTCAGTAATATCTGAATTAGGAGAATAGTAAAACGACCATCATAATTACATAAAAGAACATTATTTAAACTGGATAACTTGCATTTTAGCAACAGCTGCCAATAAATGTGTTTTAAGTTGCAGACCTTGCTGAGGATGAAGTAAAGATTAAATACTCCAACAGAAAGATTCTGTGGAGTTTTTAATAGCAGAAAGAAATGGTAAGGTTTCTAGATTGCATAGGGCTGGTGGACTTGACATCAAAAAGAATAGATTTCTTTGGAGCTGACCAAATCATATAGAAATGTTTGAGAATGTACTTCTGAAATATTTGCTGCCTCTCAAAGAGAACTGAGACAATTTTGATTAAAACTGTTATGAATGATGTAACTTGAGATATTTTTGAAGAATAGTTCTGAGAGTTGTTGATTTTTAGCATTATTTTCTCCTGTTCACAAGTATCTTTAAAGTTTTTGAGAGCTGGTAAACTCCTGCGAGTAGAGATGAGAAATGTACTGCTTTAAAGAAGGAGAGATAGTCACAGTTCATTCCTTGCAAGGTTAAAGAGCAGAGAAGATTGAGTTGTAAGATGCTTAAGTCATCTCCCTGTTCCTTTTATAGTATGCCCAGCCTATAAGCTTACGTTCTTTTAATAAGGTACTTGGTTGATAATTAGTTTTAAAAACTGTATATTGTTGACGTGCCACAGGCTCAGTGCCTGAAGACATATTTGTTTGCAGTTTTAAGGAAGGTTGCAACAGGTCATGTCTTAACGTACACTTTAATACACTTGAATACACAACCACAATATATGAAGTTTTAGTTTGTCCGAACGTTAAAAGATGGCATGTATTAACGTATTGGAAGAGTGAGGTAAAGCTTTGTGTCATGGCCAATCAGTCATTAATGAAGTATGGTGTCTGCTGTAACTGTCATCCAGTTAGTTTGTTTTGCAGGATGGGTTAGGACCTGTTCATGGAGTGCTCTTCCTTCCGTGGGCAGGTGACTTTTTTTGTAAATGAATTTCAGCATTTGAATTGATGGCTAATTTCGGGGTTGTTTTAGGTTGTAACCAAGCTCATTCTGTCATATTTGTTTAGGAGCACATGGATGAAGTATGCTCTTCTCAATTACTGACATCAGTAAGACGTATGGTCTTGGCTCTTACACAACAGAATGATGACAGTAAAGAATTTGTGAAGTTCTTTCATAAGCAGCTTGGCAGTATACTTCAGGTTAGTAGTTTTCAGTGTCGTTTCACAACACTATTGCAACTCGGAAAATGAACAACAGACAAAGCAGCTTCCCTGAAGTTATATTTTACAACTTCAATAGCATAGTTGCTGTTCTCCTTCAGCTTTGATACAGCAGTGAGGTATTAACTTGTTTCCTAAAAGTAAAGCTTTACCATGCACAGAGCTTAGTTTCCATCATTGCTAGATAGTGCAAGGTGTATGTCCGGCCTGTGGCTGCCTTCAGGGAGAGCTCTGGTGATGCTCGTTGTAGACATGTTGTGTATATTCCTGACAATCAATAGGCTGCTCTCTTCTTTATCTTTTTTCTTCCTCCCCTACAAGCATAGTGTTTAAATCAATAAACTGGTAAGTTCTGTGTTATGTGACTGGAGATTTGGCTTAAAATCCGTTTAACACACTAAACCATATTTTTAAAAAAAAGTATGAGCTACTGTAGACCTGATTTTGAGTTATTAGGAATATGACAAATATTTAGTCTTTGAAGTTTGAAACCCTGTTTCAAAAACTGAAAAATTATTTCTCTTCACAGGATTCACTGGCGAAATTTGCTGGTAGAAAATTAAAAGATTGTGGGGAGGATCTTCTTGTGGAGATCTCTGAAGTGCTATTTAATGAATTGGCCTTTTTTAAACTCATGCAAGACTTGGACAACAACAGTATTTCTGTAAAGCAGAGATGTAAAAGAAAAATAGAAACTACTGAAGCGATACAGTCTTACGCTAAAGAGGTTTGTTTTATTATATTTTTGAAAAATGTAGCTTTTCTGAGTTTCCTAAATATCTGCATTTCCTAAACTACTTTGATTACCTTAGTTCATATGTTGTTGTATATATGGTTTTTTTTACAAATTTAGTGCTGGGGAGTCACAGTATTGCTTGTGTTGAAGCATGAACTAGTTTCCCTCAGTAAGGGAGGTGTCCTGTATTATAGATGAGTGTCTGTTACAAGTATCTAATTGTGTAAACTTTTGTTGTTGGTCATTCAGAGGAAATGTGGGCATTAAAACACATAGGAAGAAATAGTCTGGTGTTGAAATAGTATTAACATCTGGGGCCATTGAGTAGTTGTGGTTTAACCCCAGCCGGCAGCGAAGTGCCGCACAGCCACTCACTCACTACGCCCCTTCAGTGGGATGGGGGAGAGAATGGGAAGGGTAAAAGTGAGAAAGCTTGTAGGTTGAGATAAAGATAGTTTAATAGGTAAAGCAAAAGCTGTGCACACAAGCAAAGCAAAACAAGGAATTCATGCACTACTTCCCATGGGCAGGCAGGTGTTCAGCCATCTCCAGGAAAGCAGGGCTCCATCCTGTGTTATTTGGGAACACAAACGCCATCGCTCTGAAAATCCCCCCTTCCTCCTTCTTCCCACAGCTTTATATGCTGAGCATGATGTCATACAGTGTGGGATATCCCTCTGGTCAGCTGGGGTCAGCTGTCCCAGCTGTGTCCACTCCCAGCTTCTTGTACACCCCCAGCCCACTCACTGGTAGGGTGGTGTGAGGAGCAGAAAAGGCCTTGCTCAGCAGTAGCGAAAACATCTCTGCATTATCGACACTCTTTCTGGCAAAAATCCAAAACATAACCCCATACTAACTACCATGAAGAAATTTAACTCTGTCCCAGCTAAATATTTTGACACATGGGGGTCCCAGTTGGTCATCTCTCCAGTTACGCCTACAGCTTTCCTTGCAGTACTTTAGTTAATCATCAAAGAGTTGGCTTGTTGGCGTGTGTAGAAAGTATCACTTTCCAGACTTGGAGTGTATACTTATATATAACTTTCCAGAAGTATTCGAGACTGTAGTACATATTCTGCTCTAACAAAGCAAGCTTTGTTTGGTTTTTGCACTATTTACACTATTAAAGGTGTCACATCACCATTTTTAATTTTTAGTATTGGAGTTTTTAGGAACATAGCTATTTTTAGTTATGTGAAGTGTTTACAAAACAAACAGTAGAACAGATTATGTTCACCTATTTAAATCAGTCATGTACCTACCTCAGTGTTTTTTCTTGTATAGTATAGTTATTACTTCAGTGTCCTTTCAGCTTTCTTTTAGAAACACAAACATCAAAGCAAACCCTTAACTCATTCTTATTTTAAAATGTCAACAGAAGATATAGTTTATGACAGATTCACAAAATATATAAAGTCCTATAAGCAGTTTTAAGCATATCATCAGCTATGTCTCAAGACAGTTCAACCTGGATATACCAGTAATATAGCTACTGAGAGAGACAGGAGTGCCTTGTAAAGAGGCCAAAGAAACACTGAATCCAGAAGGATTTGGACATGATTTCCTATTTTATCTGAAGTTGCTCATTGGGTCTTTATTACATAAAAGCCTGGCTTGTACACTGCTATGAGAATGCATGGAGCCAACTTATATCTGGCACTTCTCCTCTCATGGAATACAGAATTAGGGTTAAGGTCAATGTTTGCCTTGTTGCTGTGGCAGCTGTCCAGATTCAACAGAGCTAGAGATGAGCCAGAACTGGTAGGTCCTGGCTACTTTGTACAGACCTGCATAATTATGTCTATATGGTTTTCTCACAACTTTCAGATCTGGGATCCTGATGCAGGTGCATCTGATCTTGCTGAACTTTGTGGCTGTCTTGAGTCCAGTAAGCTAACTGGTTTTAGTTCCATGCTAAAAAACACAGCTCTGTCTTAACTAGAGCTGGTATATCTGATTCTATATGTTAAATATGATTCAACCACAGACTGGAGAATTAGCCCATGTGAACATAATTGTTTAAATAAGAAGGGCTAACAGAGTTTTTTGTAATGTTTTGCAACTACAAAGTTTTGAAGACGTCTGTGTAAACGTCTCTTGTAGCGTAGAAGTCCCTGTAGCTTACTGTCATTTTGAGATGGCAATTCTTGGTAAGATTGGCATTGCAGCCAAGGTTTCATGAAGCCCTAATTTGGCTCAGGATTTCAAAGTTATTTCAGTTTAGAATTGAAGACAGTTTGTGTTTCTTCTAGGCAAAAAAAGGTCTCCAGGTGGATGTTTGCTCATCTGCTGAAGATGCCGATGAGGACAAAGTATGTTTATGCTTCTCAACTGTCTTTATTCCTCAGATAATTTCACAGATCACTTAGTTTTACTGTTTTCTGTCATATAAACCCAGTATCTGTAAGCAGCCCATTTCCTAACGTTCGTAAATTTATTAAACGACATGGGGTTTTAGCTCCTTTCTGTTATTCTCAGTGATTTACTTTATCAAAATAACACAGTAAATTATAATTTCCCTTTTTTAATTTGAATTGACGGTCTGGGAAATGACTACCAAAAAATCTGCCTTCATCAATAAGTCTTTCTTATTATATGCGTTCAGTAAACATGACTTGGATATCAGTTCCTTGGTTGCTCTTGTTTTCATTCCTGTTTCTACTGCAGAGGCATTACCAGTGTAAAGACTGATGCATTTTTCTTATAAAACATTACCTTGTTAGCTTTCAAGAAGTGCATTCAGATCAGCAAAGATAGTATTAAAGATGCTTTTCTATTTTTATTTTTTTTTGTTGGTGACCTTTATGTAAAATGAGCTTTGCTTTAGGACTGACAATTTGGAAAAACAAAAATAGCGAAGTTTGTTGAATGCTATGCAACTGAAATGGAGTACTTTGAACTTGCCGAGAAGCGTTAGGGTAGGATTTTATTTTTCCTTTTAGTGTTAATTTTCTGTATTTTAGAGAAAAAGATCTGTTCTGAAGGTGTTTGTTGTAAGATTTGGCATGGGGCTGTTGCCTGTGTTCTCAGCTCAGAGAATTGAGAATGTAGTCGTCCATTGAAAAATTAAACAACAAGGACAGTAAATAGAGATGGTGCTTAACTACTTTCAGCAACTAACATTTTCTTTTTTAATGGTATGGAATAAGTCTTCTTACTTTTCATCTTAAGGAGAAGGCAGGTGTTCTGAGTTGGGGCGGAGGTATCTTCCAACCTAAACAATTCTATGATTCTATGGTATTTGAGGTCCTCAGAGTCAAAGTCTGAGTATTAAATGTTAGGGCCCAAAATTTCTCCCTTTCCTTTTCAAGTTTGTTTTGAAAGCCCCTAAAATCATTGTGTTTGGGAAGAGGGGTTGCGTCTGAAGTTTTTTATTTTCTGCTGGAATGTTCAGTTTTTTCCAACCAAGGGAAAGATAGAGGTAATGTACAAAGGCAAACGTTGAATGCTTTCCTTAAATGGGCATAGGCATATGTGTAGGCATGTATGGGCATGGAGTCAGTGCTTTCTTCTAGGGCTTAGAGCTGTTGTCACAGTGCTTTGGAAGTAAAAGTGGGAAGGTGCATGTCACTTGCTATGGTGGTTGTGGTGTAGAAGAGTCCTTTCAAGATTTGGAGCCAAACTTGGGGCTTTACTTGGAGTTCATATAGACTGAGCAGAATTTTCTCACTCAAGGTATTTAGCAAATTATTCAGCAGAGAAACTGCTGAGTAGCTATTGGTAAAGGAATGAGAAGCTGCAGTTAGGAACATTCCTCACTTTTACTAGAGATCATTTAGCAGAAGCAGGGAAGTTGCTAGATGGTAATAATACAGGTGCATCTGTCTTCCTCTTGATAATGACAAATATAATTTAAAGAAATTTTTTTAAGCTAACATGCTGATCAGTCTGAACCTTTTCAGATAGAGAAATAGTTACGATGTCCTTGATCATGCACTGTTCAGATATAGCTAACTCTTCTAGTAGGTTCTGATGCTCTGTTTCAGGAGTACGTTTGCAGTATTCATTTCAAGGCTTCAAGGACTACGTAAGCATGAATTTATAGTCTGTAGAATTTTTTCCTATTTTTGAGAAAACAAAGGTGACTCCCTGATACAGAAACCACAACTTAATCTTCAGATAAACATGAAATTGTACAGTATTGCCTGTTTTCCTAGGACAAGGATGAGACTGAAACTGTTAAACAAGTACAGGACTCAGAAATGTATGATGGTAATGGAGTTCCTGAAAGTATTAGGTCTGATGCATCTGATCAAGAGGAAGATGAGGAAAGTGAAAGTGGTCCAGTGGCAATAAGTAAGTTTTATACAGTTTGTTATTTAATGCTTTCACTGTAGTTTTGACCAACTAGTTTTACAACAGGGTTTGCAGGAAGTACTGCTGTGTAACATCTTCTCTCACAGATTTTCTAGACAGGTCTTTTCCAGTGAACGTTTTCCAGTACTGTATTTACTAGCATGGTGTCAAGGATTAAATGTTCCAATTAGAGGAGCAGCTTCTCTTTGTAATCAGTGGATTTGTAAAAACATGTTAGAATCGGATTCATTGTTTAAGTTACATATCCTGTCTCAGCTAAACTTGAAGTTTCTCAACCTTTTAACCTGAATGATGTGAAAGCTGCTGACATTTAATGCAGTTTTTCATCTAAATGATTTTTTAAAAATACGGTTCTGCTTAAGCTTACAGTTTTTTTAAGATTCTTTTTGTCCAGTTAGTCGTCTTACACCAACTACTCATGGCTTGGTTTCCCTTATTTATGTTCTCCACACCAACTTGTTTGAGCATATGGATCTTTGAAAGTTAAGTCATCACTGCATCTTAATTTCAAAGAATGTTTTGAAGTAAGAGTTATAACTGATTTTTGGAGTAAATTCCCCAAAGGTATTTGGGAGTTGGTAGCCTGACTTTTACTCTGTCAGGCTCTGTCAATATGCAAATCCAATATGAAGGTGGTTTTACATTGATTTGCCTTCAGGTTTATCAAAAGCGGAAACCCAAGCTCTGACTAACTATGGCAGTGGAGAAGATGAGAATGAAGATGAAGAGATAGAATTTGAGGAAGGACCTGTTGATGTGCAGACATCACTACAAGCCAGCAGTGAAACAACAACTGAAAATGAACAGGTATCACCAGAGTTGTAAACCAAGGACAAACCTAAGCCAGTGCAGTTTTTCAGTACATATTTGGACGTACCTCAGTTTTTTCTTGCTGCACTGTTTTCATACTAATGAAAGTAGAAGAATTATACAAGAAATGCCATGAAAGGAATAGCTGCTACATACAAAATACTGCATTCCCCACCTGAATTTATTATTGGTGTAGCTGATGCCAAAATGGATCGATGGGCACAGACAAACTAATGTTTAAATCTGCTGTCACAGAGAGAAAATGTTAAGCTGCAGCAGAAAAGGGAAACTTTCAAAAAAGTGTCATGTTTTCAACTGTTAACTGGTTCTTCTGTGTTTGCTGACATCAAGTTCTAATTGGGCTTTCCTTTGCAGAAGCTATTGACTCTTCTATTCTAGCTTGTCTCTGGTTTGTCTTTCCTCTTTATCATATAACTTCTTCTAGAACAGTGGTGAAATGTTATTGGCTGCTATTGTCATTTCACTGTTAGCTTCCTTACAGACATCTTGATGTGTGTAGTCTGGAGACTTGTCAGTTCTTTACATTTCAGTAAATAAGATTGACTTCTGAATCATTAGAAACTTTGGTTTACTCAATAGTTATTAATATTAGGCAAGGATGTAACAGGAACATGTTACTTTAAAGGCTAACAGTAGATCAGAGAGTTTACCTGGGAACTACTGTAGTGAAAAGAAACTTAAATGTTCAGATAAAACACACATATCAGTGTTAATAGTTTCTTAGTGTGGGTGACTAGCAGTTGAATAGAGTAGAACTTGCTGTCTTTATTTCAAACTAGTGAAAAGACAAAAACATTGAGCAAGTGTACAGTGTGTTTCTAGCTAGCCAGGAAGAGTAAATTTGCCAATAAGCCAAGAAGCTGATTAGTAGAACTTGTTTTAACTTGTTTTCACCTTCCCTAATAGATTTCAAAACAAGAATTGAGTAAGACAAAAAGCAGTGAGATTTTGTCATCAGAACAAGAATCTGCTAAAGGTAAGCCTCTTATGCAGTAACTGAGATATTAACACTTCTGTATAAACTTGCATACTGTGAGAATTATCTTGGATAGTGCCTGTGATGTATGTAATTAAGAGGAAGATGATCAAATTTGCAAGACTTTACTGGCTGTTTTTTTCATGGAACCACATCACTTGACTTGATACATCTGCGTTGATACAGACACAGCAAACTTTTTGAAGAGGAAGCCTGGAATATTCTTACCTAGGTAGATGTGGCTTAATGCTTGACCGTAGCATGAATTTCAGTTGATTGTTGCAGCCCTTGGCACACAACCGTAGCAGATTTAACTTGTCTGTAACAGTATTTTGATCTTTAAATTTGTCTAGTACTTGTTTTTTCTGCTCCTACCATTTACTAGCAATTGAAATCATTTTATATTGTAAACACTTATTTCTCTGAGAAATGCTGTGTTGTAACTGATTAAGAATGGAGAAATCATCTTCTGTCAAAAGACAGAAACACTGCTGGGCAGTATGAAGGTTATTTCTAATCTAACTGTTGTTACCACCTTCTCCTGTGTTTATCTGTTGCAACTGCTCTTTTGTTCCTCGTCTTTCTTTGTAGACTAAAAGCAGTATTTGAGTAGATCCTGAGTTGCCACATTCTTGTGGCAAAATGTTAAGGAATTTATTATTCTGTA
This sequence comes from Phalacrocorax carbo, assembly GCF_963921805.1. Lineage (NCBI taxonomy): Eukaryota > Metazoa > Chordata > Aves > Suliformes > Phalacrocoracidae > Phalacrocorax > Phalacrocorax carbo. The sequence goes on from NC_087516.1 coordinate 34,092,967, forward strand.
TTATATCTCCTTATATGTAGAATGATTATTTTACAGTAGGTCATATAGTTCTGGAAGTTGTTGGTTTGGTTTGAGGTTTTTTGTTTTATTTTGGGGGTTTTTGTTTTGTTTTTAATCTCCATCAAGTCAAAAATTTTTGTCACGTACCATTTTGTGATGATTGCTGATATACAAGTGTGTGAGAGTACAAATAACTTTCATTTTGGTCAGCTTTGTGTTGATCTGAGAGGCTATAATTCACTTTCATTGCGGATTTGTAGCTTCGGATCATAATTTGTAAAAAAAAAATAATAATCTGGCATTTTCATATGCTCTGAATCTTCTACTATTTCTGCCTAGTTAAAATTTAGTTTTGTGATTTTAGGTGAACAAGATGTGATTGCAGTTTTGCCTCATTATCTCAACGTCATGGAGAATACACCACCTTTAACAGTCAACACACCAGAATCCTTTATAACAGCCAGCATGAAAACAGAAGAATCAAGCTCATCTTTACCAGTAAATGAAACTCAAACACTAGATACGATGTGTGTGGGAAACAAATCTGCCGCGAGTTCCGAGAGCTCCATGGCTGGCAGCCCTGATACGGAGTCACCTGTGTTAGTGAATGAATATGTGCGTATATTTCAGTTAAGATACATCCAAGAGAAATTAGAAGCTTTTTTCTATTTCAGTGTTATTTCTAGTTTCCAGTCTTGTTCAGTTTTATCTGTAAATTTGCTACGGGCATTGTTTTTTGATGTGCTTTATTATAATAGTAAAAAAATCTGGTTTTGGAGTGAAAATAAAACTAAGCAGCACTGTGTTAACTGTCGCTATTTTTCTTAACAGGAAGCTGGTTCTGGAAACGTAAGTCAAAAATCTGATGAAGATGACTTTGTGAAAGTGGAAGACTTGCCCCTTAAGCTTGCAGTATATTCAGAGGTATTTTGCTGCTGTTTGTGGGGTGGTTGTTTAGAAATGCACACCTTAAATGTCTTAATTATCTGGACAGCAGTAGGAATTATCCAGAACTTTGAGTTTTGCTTTATCTGTTACAAAGGCAGATTTAATGAAGAAAATGGCAACGGAGGCCCAAACCAACAGTTTGTCTGATGAATTACTGGATGGAGGTGGAGCTCAGGATCAAGAATTAGTAGGAGATGCCCAAATGTTGAAAGAACCTGGTAAAGGTTATTTTCTAAATCCTCTACACCTATTGGGAAGGCACCTTAGAATGGCCTAGAATTTAAGTATCTTGTTACCACTGATTAAGTGAGCAGTTATTGTGATGCTGAAAGAATATCCTTTTTTGTTATCGTGCATTTGAAAATTATGTATTGATATGAAGGGATTTTGCTTTCTATGTCCCTTTTATATACTTCTGTTAGATTCTGTGGCTAAAAGTTATAAAAATTAATGTGTAAAAATGCATGTTAAAACTTAATGGTTTTGAAACTTACTAAAATGGATTAGCATTTTTGTTTCTTGTTACAGAAGCTTGGATTTAATAATATTGTAAATTCGGATTGCTATTATCTGATTTAATAATGCTTAATATAATGTGACAGATCACTCAGTGTTTTTGTAATAGAAAAGTTCAAGAAGCTTTTCAAAGTAGTGAAATACGTCTTCTGGGGGGAACAAGTGTTTTTCATATGAAGCATCCTGAGGTAGAAAAAAACTGAAGTGTTTGCAATAAACAGCAATAAAGATTTGTCGCTCTCATGAAACTATTTATGCAGCTACAAAAACTTCATGGTAATGCAGATCAAAAAAGCCCTTTTTAATATAACGTAGATACTGTGACACAAGTTACAGTATTAGCGCGGCTTCTGTTCTGTTGTTTGGCTTGTAGTTCTCCAGTGGAGGATAAAGTAATAGCATTTATAAATGCATGAACTGGATATTCTGGTGGTAGTTTTCTGCTAGTGTAGCTGGTTGCAATTCATCAAAGCTGATGAAAATGCTTTTTTCTAATGCAGCTGTAGTGACAGCATAGGATTTTCCAGAACAGAATGTGAAGGAAGGTGCATCTTTCCTTCTGTTTCATTCACTGCCCATCACCATTGTGCTTGTCACAGCTGTGCTAGCAGAAGTCTGCCGTGTCGGCTTGGTGAGTGCTGATGCATACACCTGGTGTGGGAACAGTGGCTAAGAACGCCACGCTGCACAAAATTGGTAGCTAGCAACTAAGCCATTCTGCCTCTCTGTATGGGGGGTGGCTGTAGCTGTTCGAGTAAGCCAGTGCTCAAAACACTTGACAGAAAGGTGAGGATGAAATATTTCATCAAGGTGCTTTAATGGATGCTTACAAGGAGTTGAGATGTGGTCAGGAGCTGTGCTTGATGCCTTGTAGCTGTTAGATGATAACGAGCATACTCTTATTTTACAGAAACTTTTGGAGCTCAAAGTGCATGAGAATAACCTGAAGAGATCTGCATTTATAAACACCACGTATACAAATGCGTATGGAAGATGAGCACTAATTTCCCAGAATTCTGGAAGTGTATAAAAGTGTAAAATTTTTGACAAGCTGCCTCTTAGGATAGGTATGCTAACTTCTGCCTGTGGCAGTTTGGACAGCTGGAACTGAATCCCCTTCTATTCAGTTTTGCTGTACTGTTCTTTTTCTGTCTTAATCTTTTTTATTGTGACTTGTTTAGTAATTTTAAAACTGTAGTTTTAAATAAAGTTTGGACTTGTCTGTAAATTTGCCTTTTGAAAAATTTTCCTGTGGCTTACAGAATGGTACATGGAGTTTGTTGGAAGTTAACTGACTTTAAGTGTTGGCATGCTTGTAGCAGTTTGTTTCTCCTCTTTAGAGAAACACTGCTAACTTCCCTGGGACAAGAGACTCTTGTCCCACTAAGTTTCACCATAGTCTACAAATACGAGGTGTAGACACAGTACATACCTACAAGTTGCCTTTATAGCTTATGTAGAGCTGGTCTGTAAAAAGAAAAGTTCATGTTTGGCCTGTGGAATTTGTTTCGATCAGCACAGTTACCTGAGAGGACGTAAATATTCTGGTTGTGCACTTAACTGCAGAAACCATCTCTCTCTCTGCATTTTGTTTTGCACTTCCAAAGGGATAAACCTGTCTGAAAACTTTAGTGTCCCCTCACATGTAGCACTTAAAATTGCTGCTGTTGAAAGCCTGTAGAATCTGTTCCTAAAGTGTTTGACATTGTGAAGAGTTTTCTTGTGGAAAGGAAGAAGTTTCAGAAATTAAAATCCATGTTAAAAAAACGCACCACACCACATCAGTTAATGTCAGCACCTAATGAACTCATGGCCAAGCTGGAATTGGGATTGTAGATAAGCAGACTGGAAAACTTGAACCAGAACAAAAATTTTTTCAGATCAGAGTTGCTAATGCCAGCAAGTCATAAAATTGAGCTAGAAAGAAATATGCTGAATAAGCTATCTGCTGCATTATAGACGTCCTGCTTACCTTAAAGACAAGGCTTTTCTCAAAGTAGTTAAAAAGCAACGGTCATCTTAAATTCAGGGTTGTCTTCCCTTTGGTGTTAGTGTAGAAATATGGCTATGTGCTGTGGGAGACAGCCTAGTGACAGTGAAGCCTAAATATGCCTGAAGTTTAAATAAAATGAGTGTGAGATTCTACTGTGATTTCTTTTGTTTTTGTTTTGAGTCTCTCCAGCTTTTATGAGTGAATTTTGGAATGGCAGACTGGAGCTGAGCCATGACTGTAAAGGCAAAAGTAGATCAGAAGGTTTGAAGTCAGTTCAGTTACTCTGCAGGCTTTAAACTCACGTGTGTGTGCAGAAAAAAAAACTTCAGAATTTTGAAGATGGGAAATACATTGTGACAGAGGCAAACATCTGAAAATGAAACAGAATGAAAGCTTTTAATGGCTAATGATACAAGAATCACACAGTAGCTCCAAAAGAGGACATTTTCATAAAGTAGAGCAAGATATGTACATATCTGAGACCTCTAGTTAACAATTTACCATGTAAACACTCTAAGCTCATGAAATAGCATGAGCCTACACCATTCCTGAACTCTTGCCCTGGAATGGTGTGTATGAATGATGCATTGAAATGATATTTCTTCGGTCATGCTTTCTCTCTGCCCCTTCTTCAGAGAGTCACAGGATGGCTGAGGTTGGAAGGGATTGCTGGATGTCATGTCCCAAGCCCTGGCTCAAGCAGGATGACACAGAGGTGGCTGCCTGGGAGGCTTCAGAGGGTTTCCATCATGGGAGCCTCTGCAGCCTCAGTCACCCTCACAGCAAGAAAGCACTTCCTAACATTCGGAGGGAATCTCCTGTGTTTCAGTTTGCACCCTTGTAGTCTACTTTCATAATCCATCGCTGAAGTAGTAGAGTTGCTGAAGAAGTTAAGCTGTATCTTATGTTCTGATGCCAGTTCTACTCAGATACAGTTCAGTTCAAGTAAAATGTGTTCTTCAATGGTAGTAGAGAAGATCTTGCTTAAAATGACTACAGGAGAATGTGTGAATGAGGTCTGAGAAGCAGCATCTTCTGCTTGACACACTGCTTGCTTCCTTACCACTCTAGACCAAAATGGATATTTTACTGTCCAATATCCACTGCACAGTTCATTTCAGAGAGAGTTCTGTAGGGCAGTGAGGTCAAAGAATTCAGATTATTTTAAAGATGGCAGGTAAGAGGCTGGCTCTCTTCTGTAACTAACACAATTTAGTACCAGCTCTTCCCTTAGAGGGAGGTTACCGTCTAAGACGTGTCTGTTAGTGTTGTGAATGACCTAACACAAGAGAATGCAGCGGTATGGAGTGAAACCAGATCACACTGAGGTTTAGCTCACTTTCACTACTGTAAATATCTGCTGCTTCTGGGAGTGAAGCAGAATAGTCAATTTCTTCCAGTATATTGGAACATTGCCTCTGAAACTTTATTTTCCTCAGATCACTTATATCCCACTGTAGCTTGAAATGATTCATGCTCCAAAAGGAACTACAGCATTCACAAAGTCTGAGCATTAAGACAACAGAAAACCCCCCATGTGACATTGGGTTGCTTTTGCTGCACTGCTAGTGTTCTGAACTGTAGTTGCCTACTACAGGCTTATTCTCTTACATAACAGCAAGGAGTTCAAAGAAGACTTTACCACTGAAGGGTTAACTTTGAAGAACATAAGTTAAACTAATAAATTGTTTTATTTCAAAAGAAGCCTTTACCCATTCTATACAAGTTTGCATGTTCATACATGGGTATTTATTCAAAGACAGACTGGAACATTTCTTGTCCGACTTTTATATAAGCTGCTCTCTCTTCATTTGTCATGAAAGACACAAGCTCTGGGTTTTCACTAACTTCACCATATGAATGAGGCTGACCAGCCACCATCACGATCGGACCTTGTGTTTCCTGTTCTTCCTCTTGGTCAAAGTTGCTGCCGGCTATTTTCATTCCTGTTCTTGAGCACTGAGCACCTTCTTCAGCCTCTCCAGTATCGCTGCCTGAGCCAGGTGGTTTGCTTTTGACAGCAGGAGCCTGGCATGTGCTGGGCAATGGCTTGGATTCATGGATCAGAAGGGTCTTGATGATTTCATTATCAGTGACAGTTTCTTTAACACTTTCTTCAGAGGCCTTTACTCCTAGTACACAATACTAAGTGTTAGAGAGAGCAGTAGTTTAGTTACCCCAAGCATTCTACAGAAATTATTTTTTTCTACTCTGGATCTTTTTTACCCACACTTTAGAATTCTCTTGGAAGTGCAGGCATTTCCAAGCACTTTCCACTTTAAACCTTACTGCTAATGTTACCACATGGTTAGAGCCAAAAATTTCAGGACCTGGTACCTGACCTCTGGCTTTAGGAATACTACCTAAGTCAGTCTAAAGACTAGCTTTTAGGAACTAAGGGCTGATAGCCACTGGTGCACCACTGAAGCATTACTCCACATTCTAAACCAAGCTCACTACATTTTCAATAGGAAAACTACATTTAAATGAAGTAAGGCTGCTGAATTTAAGTATTTGCCAATGCTTAAAGCTTACCAACGCTGCTGTTGGAGGTGGTTGTTGTTGCGCCTTCCACAGTGCTCTCTGACATCCAGATAGGTTGCTCTTTAGTTGCTTTTTCTCTCGTTTTCTTCTTGGGCTCAGTGTCTTGGACATCAATAACTACATTCTGGGTGTACATATTTCCAAAAGAAGAACTTCTGTTGGCCCATTTTTCAGGTTGGCTGTGGGATTCCAGCACGCTCGAACCCACCTGATCAAGGCTGAATAAAATATCACCCATTTTGGATGGGTTAAATTCAGGCAAGAACCCCCCAGTTCCCATTTAAACAAAAAAAGAAGACAAAAATAAAAGACAAAAATAAAAAGACAAAGCTTGGTTTGTCAGCAGACTAGCTTTAACAAATGCTCTGCACGAAAACAACTGGCATCCCCCATTACCTCATCACCAGGCAAGTGATTCTGAACCATTGGTTTTGGCACGGTCTCTTCAGTAGTGCATCTCTGGGTGAAGCACTCTGACAGAGAAACGTTACTGTCTCACAGAAAGGGCTATGAACATTAGCTGAAGGAGAAGTCTGGAAAATTAATTCTTAAAAAAGGTAGCAAAAATAAAACTATGTATAATGATTATTTAGAATGCCTCAGATCTGACAGGCTGCTTCATTAAGCAGCTGACAGTACTGAACAAAGCAGAATGGAGTAGGGAGTACGCTCCAAGTTCAGTATTTCAAAGATTTTCCAACCGGGAAGTTGTTGGGGGGGGTGGGGTGGGGGGTGTGTGTGTTTGTATCGATCAGAAGTTCTAGGGTTGTATTTATACCTTTCTGATAATTCTGGTATTTCCATTGGCTGAGGCTCCAGCAAGTCATATGGCAGAGCAATATCTTCGGTCTCACGCAGCAGCGCAAAGATAGGTTCAATCTGCTCATTGAATTTTGCTAGCAAGGTTCGAGCATCGTGCTTAGGAAGCGCTGAGGCATCTTCCTCTACTTCAGTGTTGCAGTAAGTGCAGCGGAAAGTCTCTGCAACGTTATCCAAATCGGAAATTCTCATGTTCATAGGATGCAGAAGATCAGGAATGTCTTGTTAAGAAATCCACAGCCTGGACAATTACCAAAGCATTTGGACTTCGCTAGACATTATCCCTTTGTTCACATTAACTAGGGGAACTCAAGACTCAAGCTAAAAGGCAAGCCAGCTTGGGGTTTGGATTTTGTTTGGTGCGTGGTTTGTTTTTCAGTTTGGGGTGGGTTTTTTTGTTGTTTTCTTTTTTCCCTTTTTTTTTTTTAATATTTTTTTGAGGACTGATATTCACACACTTGCAAGACAAACTGGGAGGGAAAGTTAAGTTAGCTAGACATGGCATATCATCAGATAGGGTTGGTTTTTGTTTTCCCTGATCTCATCTTTTTCTTGGTTCATAATGTAAGGAAAAAGACATTTGCACATATAAGCAGCATCTCGTTTTAGTTGTTTCAAGTGCTAAAGTTCAAAGAGACTCACTCATTTAGAGTCAAAATACATGCTAAAAACCTCTATTTAGGTCTTAAGCAAAAAAAAAATTAAAGCATATTCTATCAAAACACATCACCAGCCTCGATGTTTGCTCTTCAGTAACTTGACAAACTCCCTCCGTTTAGAAGGGTGATTTTTGCCAACTGACAGTACGCTGACTTCACGTTGTCCACCAGCAAACAAGAAGCGTATCCTAACAAACATGCTTTTATTGCAAAGCTCGCAGAGGAGACCATTTTGTGCTATCAGGCTATCAGAGCTATTCTTTGAGATAAGAGCAAATAAGCAATATAAGCAACGTACCTGTAAACACATCAAAGAGCTGATTGACTTCCAGGTCCGTGAAAGTGCTGGAGCAAGATGGACATTTAAAAGAGGACCTGGTAGTTGAATCCCGCTCCTCCGCCTCTATTTTCCGGCGCACATGATCCAGTTTGTATTTTATCACATCCACCAGCACCTTGTAATTGATGTAATAGTAATTGTGCCTTGTGCTCTTCCCGTTAGGCCCTGTTTCAACTCGCATACGCAGCTTCACAAACTTGTCTGCCTTGAGCGTGTTGAGGACAGTACGCAGTTGTTTACGTTCATACTTGAGCAACTGTAACAAGTCATCCTCCTTCACGCAGGGGTAGCGGATCAGTATATCGAAGGCCAGGGAGTACTCTACTCCGTAGAAACCGTGCACTACATATTTGGCCAGGCGCTTTAGGGCCGCCGGGATCTCTGTGATAACGTTTTGCTCTTCCATCAGGAGCTGAACCACTGTCAGAAAGAGAAGTGCTGTACAAAAGCCCGAAGGGAGGCGAGGCGAGCTGTGGTGAACCTTCCCTAGAGCTCGCAGGCTGGCATGAAGCGGGTCATTTGCTGTGCTCCACTTCTCTGGGAGTCTTTGCTGACTAGGTTAATGTAAAATCCTAAACCTGCACATGGGAAAGGTATTGATAGATATCAAAGATTACCTAATCTTCAGGTATGATGATTACACCTGACACATTCATGTCCTCTTGTGTAAAAACCCACAGAAGATATCTAGGAAAATGGGTTACAGAAAGTTCACAATAATCCTCTTTGCAGAGGACAGCACAGCTAATGCGTGTGTTTAGGTCTGCCTGAAGGTCCTGTTATTCGCAGCCAGCCAAGACCCAAAGTGAACACGATATGCCTTCAAAAGTAAAGCTCAGGACACAAGCTGGGAGAGAAATCTTTAGCTTAATTCATAACAATATGTGAAATAGCTGAGACTATCTCCCTTTCTGGCAAAGCCACAAAAGGTGCTTGAGCACTTTTTAGCTTGCTCTTTGCAATTTTTCCGCTGGCTGCTCTGGTCATACAAAGCCCTAGCGAAACTATGGCACAGGATGCTCCATCTTGTCTGGTACCATCCTCGCTCCGCACAGGGTGTTTGGGGCTGTGCCTGCTTGTTCCGCCATACTAAATCACCAGGGAACTTCTGTAGCAGAACTTTTTCCCTCTTAATACTCTTCTCCCCTGTAGAAATAGGGCTTCTGGCAATAACCAATTCCTAATCCCATTAACTAGAATGTAACTGATTTTAATCAGTCCAGCTATCCTAACTGTTTTATTTGTAAGGAATGGAGGGAGAAGAAAAAAAATTGAGGTATGTTTCAGTAAAGCCACATGCCAATTTCTTTCTTTGAGGCAAGTTAAAATCCTGCAGTAACATTTGGTACTGCAGCCTCTAGCCAGATTGCTTGGCAGAGAACTGTGCAATGTGCAGCTGAATAGTGCTGGTGCAGCCCCTGGATCAGAAGGAAGGCACGTGGTGCCCATGATGCATGTTATGGTGTGGTACGTTGCCGGCACTGGCATCATCCCCTGCTGAGGGGAACCTTGCTCTAGCCCAGGTAACTGCATATTGCTACACAGAGCTTCCAGGTGACCTTCGTCAGAAATCCTAGTTAAACAAACAAAACCTACTTGCAGTAGCCTAGTAGTTGAGCTATGGTTAAATTGGCATCTCATAAGAGAAGCACTGCCTTTTGATTAACCTAAACCAAATGTAAACCTGCTGGTAGGAGGCTGGAAACCCCAAAGGCAATAGCACCATGCTGACCTAAATTTCCCACAGGAAGAGTGGGGGAACACTGGAACAGGCTGCCCAGGGAAGAGGTGGAATCTCTGTACTTCAATTGGACAAGAGCCTGAGCAGCCTGACCTTGTTTTGAGATTAGTTGTGCCATGAGCAAGGGTTGGACCAGACAGCCTCCAGAGGTCCTGTCCAACTTAAATTCATCTGTTCTGTTCCAAGAGAGTTAAATGTAACCATAGTAAGGAGAGAAGCTTTGGGAACATAAGTCAGTTCCCTGACAGTCCTCAGACTGTAAGAAAAGCATTTGTATGATTTTTCACAAAAGCCTTGAGGAAGAAGCGAATTTCATATTATTACAGTTTTACTCTTCCGCTTCTCCTTTGCCCTCGTCCTCAAAAAAGGCTTAACTAAACAGTCCTCCTGACTGTCACATGTTAACAGGGCAGCATAGCTCATTGCATGACTAGACAGGCAATGTTCCCTTCCTCAGGCAGGAAAGCACAGGACCTTGAGCCTGCATTCAAAAATCTCTCAGAAAGTAAATCCTGTTCTTGCTGCCAGCCAAGCCCTAGAAAGGGTCTGACACACCATCTGTGTACATGTGTCTGTGGTGGGCCAGGGCATAGTCTAGTCAAGAGTCAGGAACTCCATCTGCTGAAAAGAGAAGTTTAATAAAATCTTTTCACTGCCGTCCTATCTCCACCTCTTTCCTTGATAGATGAGCTACCTCAAGATGCCAGTGCATTTTCAGCCAAACAGAACCATATGCAGACATGCTGGATAGCAAGTTAGTGAGCAGGGTGGCTATCCTTGAGCCACTCAACCATCTTTGTGCCCCAGCTGCGCTCAGCAGGTAATATTCCTTTCCCCATTTGCAGCAAAGGCTCTTTGCTCTTATTGCTGAGTAGGCTTTCCTTTGAAGTCAGGATAAGGGTATGCAGATAGCCAAGAAGCTTCAGACAGCAGAGAAGCTACCGGTGTGCAAGACAGGTTAGATTTACTGCTCTTGAAGCAGGGCTACAGGCTGGATTCCCACACCTACTCTCCAGTGTGTTAACCCCAGGGACACTTGAGCATAAAACACAAGGTTCTGGAGCACAGACAGACATCAGACTTCTTCCACAGAAAAATACACTAGCTTATGCTAAAGACTCATCTTTCTTCCTCTTTCTGGCCTCACAAATTTGGCATTTTTTTCAGTGCAGTGCCTTATACTCAGCAGGAAGGAAGGATGGGCAGCATCCTCAGCCAGCCCCAGCTCCAGAGATCAGGAGCATGTCTTTGAGTATCCTCAGGCTCTGGAGAGCCCAGAGCCTTGTCCTTCTACACTGTGGGCAAGTAGCCCCCAGAGCAGAGGCACCGTAGCCTCTAGCACAGGCCCAATGCCAGTTGGATTGTGACACTATTAAACAAGAACAAAACCACTTCTGCATTTAGTCCTTGGCTAATGAGGGCAGAACCCTGCCACTTAAAGGACTTGTATTAGGAGAAGGTCTCATGACTGTTTTTCCTTACCCTGAGTCAAATACAGACTGAAATAGGTTCAAAGGGAGTGAGATAAGTAGGTAACACGATTAAGGAAGAAGCAGGACTTGAACTGTAAGCTTGAGGTTTGCTGACCTATCAATTCTCTGGATGACTCCTTATCCCAGACTTACATCTCTAAAGCAAGCAGTACTCCCAAGTGCTAGAAAGTCTGGACTGCGCTGAAGTGCCTCCCAGCACCTTGACATTAAAAGCTCTTCACAACTGTATAAGCTACTCAGGGAAAGAAAAAAAAAAAAAACCAACACACACAAAAAAACCCCCAAACCACCCACAATCTCCCCTCCCCCCAAGAGAACCCCCCATACATACACACATAGTGTAAATACCATGGATATATACTGGGAGAAGCACGGTGGAAGCTTTCTCTACCGTGCTTTGGTATGTTTGAAGTTGTGTTTCTCCCCTCCATTTTGAAAAACCTCTCTATCTTATAATCACCAAATCTGAAGTATTGCAATTCAGAAAAAACAACTGCTTTTTAAAAGCTATTATGAAGGTTTCAGTTCACAGGCAGCAGTTCTTCTTTAATAGGAGCTTAAGACCACCCTTAGGAAGGAAAGGAGGAGAAAGAAGAGCAGCTCCCTGCAGAGAGAATGGCTTTAAACAAGAATCTGCTCTGCAGCTGAGCTACAGGTTGCATTAAGGAGACACGTATTTTGCTACTCATAGTTTGGGTTTGGGTTTTTTTTTTTTCTGCCCTTTTTGCCAACTGATAGCATATATGGACAAGATATCTTTCAAGTCACAGTCTAGCTTCTATCTTTAGCTGCTTTTAAAGTACTTATTTTTATGAGGGTGGGAGCAACCTTCTTATTACATTGATTATTTTTAAGATTATTTAGTAACTTAGATGCCTGAGAGATCCTTCTGCTTAGAGTTAACATGGAGCTATGATAACACTCATCAAGGAGAGAGGAATGCAACACTTTTTGTTTTCCCTATAAGCAAGAACTACCTTTAGGATCCTCTTTTTGCTTTGGGAAACCTACACAGAGTTGCTTGTGTTGGCAGGCAACTATCAAAAGCAGAATTTCAAGTTAACAGGCATCATATAGAGCAAGTTCTGCAAGGTTTCTCTGAAGCCAGTTGCTTAATGAACATTTTACCTGAGAAGGCAAACTACCCATCTCACACTTTCAAAGACACTAAACCACAGAGGCTTATTAAAGTAGTCTTGTGTCAGGCTTCATAGAACCATATCATCTACAAATAAGTTAAAAACCTCATCATTACCTCTCTTGCATAAGCAGAAAAACTTCAGGCTGCTATTGTAGAAGAGTTGCTCCTTTCCTAAGAGCTCAGAATAACTGCAAAACAAGCTTAAGTATTTCCCAGCCTTTTCCTAGACCTATCTGTGATAAGCCCTAATTATCACCCAGCTGGAGCAAGAGAGTCCCCAAATCACATTTCATTAGCAACTGAATGAATTCAGCTTTACATACATTGCATCAGGATAAAGTTATAAATCTTATTGCTCAATGAAATCCACCTACTAGTAGACTGAAAATGTGATTGCAGTCTTTGATTAGTGTTTCTATTAGCATGACTTTAGAAGACTAAGACTAACATAATAAGTCCTTTTTTATTGTTGCAAACCAAATATTTAGTATAGGTAATTTATGTGACTTGCGTTTAGAAGCTTTCATAACCAAACAAACCTGGAAACTTGAATATCTTGCTAAGAAAAAAAGCTGGAGTTAGTATGTTTACTAGTTTTTGCATTTTTATTTATTAATCTTTTTAGGTGGTCTATGTCTTCAGGAAAAAACATAAAGCAATTTTTTACTGTGTTTCTCTAGAATATAAAGTTATGAATGCTGTTGTTTCCTTTTATGGATTAGATATCTGTGTTTAAAAACAATGTCAAAATCAGGTTGCCAGATACTGCACAGTCCGGGGTTAAAATGCTGAATCCTATTTGGATCGCAACTGTCATATTCCATCTCAAATCCATGTGTCTTTCAAGTGGTTTTTTATATATGCCTAGTGGAGGCTGGTGTTTTGTAGTGATGTGATTTAGGTCTTCTCGGTACGTGTCGCAGCACGTATTGTGCTTTCGCTACAGCTGTTTGTTGCTGGAACTCTGACTTTCCAACTTGGCTGGCACATGGGCCCGTGGAGAGCCCCAGAGGCACGGGAGCTTGTCTGCATAGGACAGGTTGTCAGATTGGCATCTGTAAATGTCACTGCAGAAGGTAGTGCCTCTGAGAAATATTCAATACCAGAAAACAAACCTCATATTTTAGCAGCTGTAGCAAGAGCTTAGATTTCAAAACACTTCAAAGGTTTGAGACTGCAGTTTAGAAACTGCAGGAACAGGTGTCAAAAATCCCTAGATTAGCTCTGCCCTTGCTTGTGATTTATAGTAGCAGGGATCAGTTTCATGCCTTATGCAGGGGAAAACCCTGCTACTACTCTTTTTTTCCCTTTAAATAATAAACTACCCAGCAGATACCAATATCTGAGAAGTATAATTGGCATAAACCTTCAACCGCAAATTTAAAATGTTCACACAGGTAAAATTAAGCAGATATACCTCATTCCATATCGTGACTCTTGAATATGCTCCTTTGTTGTTGTGTTGCACCAGAAAATGCAGAAGAGCAAGACTGCTTGCCGGTACCTGTTGGGTTTAGTCTGTGGGAAATGTTTACAATGAATAACCCCCGTGGGTTTTCTCACCGAGTATTTTAATCAGGGAAAGTGTCTTGTAACCTCAGTGCTGTCGCGTCCTCAGCCTGCGTGTGGAGGTGTGGAACCAGATCACAAAGAAAACATAGAACAGCTTTCTAAATTAAGGAGAGCGATGGTCTGGCTGGTATTGCTGCTTTCAGAAACAGGAAATCACAAGCACCGGCGCAGGCTGTGGCTGACCACACCAGGGTTGTTTGGTGAAGACAGTTAACCTCCACGTAGCAGAGGTAGATCTCCATGTAGCACAGGTACTGCCCAGCCAGGTGTCTGCCCGTTTGGTGGCTGGGAGACGATTCTGTACGGGCTCACGCTGCGCTGCCTTCGTCCTGCATGGTCAGAGCAGGGGTGAAAATCGAAAGCCAAAAAGAAATGGTGGTTTGAGCCAGCATTTCTGACTGCAGGTAGCCCTTGCACTGAGGGCCGTGGGAAGCAGGATTCGTGCCAGGATGTTGTTCTGATGTTGTGTAACAGAGACATTATTGAAAGCAGGAGCTTGGTATGAGGATAGGCAAAGTCGACCTGGCTTCGTTTCAAACCCATTTAGGTGGCTGGGATTTTTATCTTGAATTGTTTGGGCGTGCACTGCGCTCGCAGGCTACTCGATGAAAAGGAGGCAGATAATCAGTTGAGCAGTCACAGGTGGGAGAAATAAATACACACTCTGATCAGAGGTTGAAGGAGAAAATTAGTGGGTTGCTGCTTTGGGGGGCAGAGGTATAATCAAGATCCTCGCAGAGCAAATGCAACATGTTATACCTGCTGGCAGAGCAGAGGTTGGTGTAAATGGCCTGGTAGGAGGTTGTGATGTGCGCCTTGGGCAAGTGGGGACTGTTACAAGTTGCTTTATTGTCCTCTCCAGGCCTAACAGCTGCAATTCTGCCTTTCCCCGGACAGGCACGTGGAAGCTACATTCTGCTGTATCTTATATTCTCCACACTGATCCGCAGCCCTCAGTTTAAAAAATAAAATCTCTAGCCATCTAGCTTGTACATCCAACACTGCAAAATAAGAAAACACCAGGATCACAGTAAGTGCCCGTATGTAACCTGCTCCCCTGTGCACATGGGCTCTTAATTGCACAGCTTCTCTTCTTCGCCACACTGGCCCTTCACAAAGTCTCTGCCCCAGCCAACAACACGCAGGGTGTTCATGTTCAGCACTCAGTGTGTGGCCTCGAGCCCTGCTTATTTTGTGAAGCGTCCAAACCTTGCACTGAGATGATTCACTTTCTTACCAGTTTTCCTATGGTGCTCTCCCTGTATCACCTAATTCCACGATCCTTGGAGGCATGCTGGTATCGAACTAAATCAGCCTTGTTTGAGGGCTTTAGACCTCTTTTTGGATTAGTGTATGTTGTAATCTTCCCGATATCTAGAAAGACAGAGGATATTGTGCTTGTGTTACATATGGAGCTCTGAGGTACAGAATTTGAAACCAAGGTTGCCAGGTAATTTTGAGAACCTGAAGTGAGATGTATAAAAATAGGATACATTTTACAGTACTTTATGTGACTGCAGCATAGCTCCCTCCGTCTTGATTGCAGTTGCGGTTAGTACTGCCAAAACATGACCACTGGTATGACAGACAGGGTACTCGCCAAACTGCACAACCTGCTGGGTTGCCTGTACAGCACCTGGCAGAAATGGGGAGAGAATTAAATTGTCCTGGTTGGTACTTAGACCTGCTGGGTCTGTAACACCATCCTTTCTCTTGCAAGACATTGTCTTATTTACTGTCTTGAAAGCTGGAACAAACCAGAAGCCTTTCTCCTTTATTACGCCATCCCCATTCATCACAAGAACACAGCCTTCTGTGCAGTGAGTGAAACAAGGGATCTCTGTAAAAGGAATTTTGGAATCATACAAAGAGACTGTATCCCATCTGTAAAGGAAGGGGAATGAGTGGCTGCTAAGCTTGCTGGCTTCTGGATGCTTTGCAGCCTTAGTGTACTTTCAATGTAACTAATCTTGCTTTTAAATCTAAAGAATGGTTGCTTGGGATAATACATATTTTTAATTTCAATGGTTTTTTTCTTAGAGGATCAGCTTAGATCTACTGCCTCTCAGCAAAACTTGAAAAAAGGTGGTAACAGCAGTTACTAACCTCGTAGGCTTCTGTGGGTGGGGAGGCACATTTTGGTTGGGGTTTCAGAGGACAGCCAAGGAGTGCTTAATTTAGGGAGTAATGGGGTCAGTAGAGGAGTATACTGCAGTTGCTGGACCTTCACAGCCTGCCACTCTCGGCTGTCTTCCTATTCTTCTTTACCTCTCTTCCCTCTGACATCTCCTGACACTCTGGCTCCTGCTCCTCTCTTCTTCCACCCCCCGCCCCCCGCATTTCCCCTTCTCCATCCCAGCCACTTCTACTGCTTTATCCCACCCGGTACGTGCAGAAGGCATATGTTCTGCAGCTGGACGTGGCTATCTTAACAGAACTGTTTCCAGCTCTCAGGGGATGGTGCATGTATACCTCTTGCAGGAATGCAGATGTAGCATTTTGGGAACTAAGTTGATGCAAATTATATGTAACTGCTCAAAGGTTTAAATACTGGTGTAATTCAGATGGTGGGTGTAGCCTGAGAAAAGGCTATGTCTAATCCAAACACCTCCAGATCCCTGAATTAAAGTTCTGCTTTAAAAACAAGATGGCACTTCAGCACTTTGCTACAACTCAATGCTCGTGATCTGTTTTTTTTTTTACTATAGACAAAAATGGGGTTTTTTGTTTATCTTTCTCAAAGAGATGAAAAATTTTCATTGAAATACAAAGACAGAAACGTCTAGGGATGAATTTTTTTCTACATTGGGTATCTGCCTAATAGAGAAAGCTTAGCAAGATTAAAAGAAAGACAAGACGTAACAGTGGATAACCTTAAGCAAGCCTTATGACTGCAGTTACCTAAAATACAGAATACCCACCAGAAGTAGCCTTGCTACTGGGATTCTTCTTTTGCTCGTGCATAACCCTTGAGCTAAGAGAACAAACTTTGCAAAACCAATTAGACAGAGAGAGGTTGTCCCATATACAATTACTGTAATTCAAAGCTGATTCACTGTAGATCAGTGTCCTGAGTATGGTGCTTTGCCTTGTGTAAACAGACTCACTCCTTTATAATTACTGACCTCTCGTCTAAGTAACAGAGTGTGGGCGCAGACTGAGCTACAAAACACCTTTAAAATCTTTGATACCACAAGTTATGATGCTCTGAAAAACTGGTAGGGAGCAACTGCATGGTCTGCTTGTTTCTTGATCACAGTATTTGGCCAATCGGTATGTTGTGTTTCCAGACTCTCTTAACCGTCAAAAGCAGCTTCTTATAAAATGCGTAAGTATCTGGAGATTCCTTCCCAAGGCAAACTGTGGTTTCTGCCGCCACTTTGATTGACCATTATTCTTTCTGGCTCATCTTGTTCTTCTGGTGCAAAGGTTGAAAAGTTTTGCTGAAAGAGAGCTTGGGTGTGCCTTTCTCACCAACACTTCTGGTCCTCCAAAAGCAGAAGAGAGTCCATCTGGTGAGCCATGGCATAAGCAGGTCATTTGCCTGCTGTTGCCACTAAGGTGAAATCCAAGCTTTTTGAGCATTTTGTTCACATTTCTTTCTCCTTCCACCTGTAGCCCAAAGAGCTGGCTGGGTGAAGGTGGGACAGGTGTTTGTGCTGGGAGGAAGGAATATCTTCTTAGTTGCAGTGCCTGCCTAAACCTCTCAGCTGTTCCCTGTCAGTCCACAGTCCATCGTGCCTGCTTGCACGGCTCAAGTCTCCTATTTACTCTTGCTGCTTTCTTTGCAGATACTTCCCGGGACACCTGTGGGCGCTGGTCTGGGGTTTTGCTTCTAATCAAAGCCTTAACACGTAACTGACTCTCATGCAAACTCACTTGCGTGCATGCCCCAGAACTACTGCTTGATTTTGATAGAATCAAATTCCTGTCCCGGATTCTCCTGTCCTCACTAGCTGACAACGTTTTGCTTTTAGACATGGGAGATGCCACTCTTCCCTCCTCTGAAATGGTATGGGGCTTCACTGCATGCGTTTCTTAAGTTGTAGAGGTGTGAAACTTTCTTGGCAAAGTGACATTTTTTTGCATTTAAATGCCACTGCCCAAACAAATACTGAGGCTGTTCTTCATAGAACTAGGCTACGCAGTAATAATAGAGTATGTATGTTGTTTGCATATTCTTTTTTGCAACCATTTGATGGTTTTTCACAACAGAACTAGGAAAGCTGTGTAAATCTCTTATTTAAACTTAAAAGAGAAAATACAGACAGTTGCTTACTTGACCTGGGGAAAAAAACATACCTTAAAAAAAATCAGACCACCCTCCCAGTGTTTGTGAGGTACCTCAACTATGAGGTACCTCAACTATGTGTACAGCAAATGAATATGAAGAAACATGCCCATTTTCGTTGTGTCCTTCTGTTTAAAAGAAAAAAAAACCCAAACCAAACAAAACCTAAATTAAATCCCAAAGTTGCAAAGTTTTTTCAGTGAAATGGCCTTAGCTTCCATTACAATGCTTAGGGCAGCAGAAGGGGAGTGGGGGTGGGGGAAGCAGCAAACTGATGTTAAAAAAAGATGTCTCTGTCTGTAACAAGAGCAAATTAAACCTTTGCCAGGCTTGAGAAAATCTTCCGAACAAGTGCTTTCAGAGTTGACAGATGAAGGTTAAATCAATATGCAATTAATCCCATTCATCACTTTTTCTATATTAAGGCAGACACAGTGTAGGACCTAGTTGTTGGGGGTTTTGTTTTTAAATAACTTTGTTTATTTTAGTCAATAGCAGCCATAGGCATTCAGGCTCCAGACAGACATCCAGGGGATTTAGCTGTGCTTTTGCAATTGGAAAGCACTTTCAGTGGGGAAATGTGGATTGCCTTGCACAAGGGACATACCGAAAGCTCATTAGTTAATGACTGTAAATAGTCTACACTGCCTTGCTCCACATATACTAAAGTGGGACAGGACTAATTAAGCAAGTAAACTTACTTATTTCTAAATGACAAAGCGATTTGATTATTGCTGTTATGCAACTAATCCCAAACAAATCTGAACAACCCCCTACCAGATTAAGGTGCAAACTCCCTGGCATATGAAGTGCCTTTCAAGGTTTACCTTGGTTTAACTGTTTTATATGATTCAAATGTCCCAGAACCTGCATTTCACACTATACATTAATTTTATTATAAGTCACACTGCTGTGTTGATTTTGGTTTGCATAGGTTAAAAATTCATGTTTGAGATTAATGGACTCTGGTAGCACAATCATGCTAACATGCTTCTGCTTGCATACTTCAGTTCAAACAAAATTAGATGTACAGCTAGACTGGCCCTTTTTTTAATGTCAGTTTAAACATGGGATGCTGATTTCTGTGTGCTCTCAATTGTCAGCACTTTACACCCCTTTGAATTGCTGCTTGCTCTGCCACTACAGACAGTGTTCTAAGGCCTAGAATGTAATTTTCTTCAACCAGAAGCCATGTTTCTTTATCAGCTGCTAAAGTTATTCGGCAAATAGCATTCCTTTTGTCCCTGCTTCTTCCCGTGTTGATGGAGGGAGAGCTGTCAGTTTTGCTGTAAGGTGGTAACCTAGTTACTGAAACAAGGGATGATTAAAGGTTATCTTTTAATATTTCTTTTAGAAAAGGAAGCAATAAAACTTATCCAGCCATACTTAGATGAAAGTTGACTTTGCATCTCAGATTTATGGGCAATAACTTGTTTCACCTTCTGTAGACCTCTTATATTAAATTTGCAAGTATTAAAAAAAAAATTAAAATCCTATAGTAGCCTTTACTCTTTGGAACAGAAAGCTGTCGTATCCCCTGTTTTGTATGCTAATACTGTCCTGCATCCCCTGGCTATCAAGCATCCCAATCTGACTGGATGTCATGAACTTGCAGGTTTTAGTTAGAATGCCTTATGCTGTACCATCTCTGCAGATGCCCAAGAGACAGCAAACACCTCCCTTACACCAGTGGCAACTTTAAATTCATGTCTCAACAGGAATACAAATAGCACCCCTTTCCTTGGGTGGTTAAGAAAAGCTTACAAGTGACCCACCGTACATACCAGCCCCTACGCTTACTCACCAGTGTCTTCTCTTTGCGTGGTCTAAAACACAAGAGTTGGCACTGGAAACTGGTCCCAGTAATGCAACCAGTGACACAGATAAAGTTACTGCTTTCTACATTACCTGCTTCCTCAGATATCAGGGTGCCTGTTCTTCCTTCTATTTCTAAAGGACCTTTACTTTCTTTATTTGAATGCTGGCCAATGGTGTAGTCTGGCTTCGCTTCCCTCCCCACTTTCCAAAAACCAATCAAAATCTTCCCCAACAACCCAACTGCTATTAGTAGTTGGCTACTTCCCATTACGGCAATAACCTTAACGGTCCGTTTAAGAAAGAAATCAGTTTTTTAGACACTGTTAAAATTAGTCTATTTGGAAGTGAATGCCCTTTCTGCTAGGTGGTATGTAACATGCATGGTGACTTCTGCTGAGGTATGAAATCAGTGCATGTGTACTTTGGTCAAATAAAATAGTTCTTAAGAATATTTATTGTATTAGTATTTATTTTTTTGAGACAACAGAAAAATCTGTATTTAAAAAAATTGTTAACAGGCCAAGGAAGAGTTTCAGCAGATCTATAAATCAGTGAAAAGACATTTTTTGGCTCAGATCTCATTTTTCGGTATTTCCCTAAGACCTTGTTTCTGTGACCAGATATGACACTTGGTAGGTTATTTTATAACAGGGCATCTTGGATATCTTGGATGTATCCTCATGTTGGACCAGAACACTAGCAATTCATCTTAAGTGCTTAGGAAAGAATAACAGAACTGTACTGTCCCAGACAGCCTTCTAATACCCAGTTTTTTTCATGCTTGATAGGTGTAATTTTAACTCACAGGTGCTTTAGAAGTATTTTAATCTAAAAATACCCAACCAAACAATGAAAAAAACCAAACCCATAAACCAACAACAAACCAAACCAAGAATACTGTCAAGACTGAAGAGATCTAGAGCTAAGTGCTGAACTCATTTGGTAGAAATGGCTGAAATCAAACCAGACATACACTAGTATACATTTCTTGTCAGCGGAACTGCTGATCAGAAAGCAAGAAAGTCCAATGTGCGATAGGGTCCTCCATTGTTAGAAGCTCACTGACATTTCTATATAGCCATTAGATTTCTGAAGAAAGGAGTTAGGCTGAGGAATCTTTTTCCAGAAGTATTTTTTCTTGGAGCACCTCCAATTCAGACAAGCAGCTTCCAACACAGGAAAACCACAGGACTACCAAGGACTACAGGGATCTGGGCATTCCCGCAGGTAAGTCTCTGTATGACCATTAGACACCTCCATCAGCGTTGTGCACACAGTCAGCTAATAGGCCGGTGGGGGGAAGAAGAAGGAAAAAGAAAAAAAAAAAAAGAGAAAGCCTCATTACAGAAATTAGTGAAAAAATGTCTCTGATACTAGCTGAGCAGTTAACTAAAATGAGCATTTACCTTTGTCAACAACGTGCAAGTATGAATAGCTTAAGACTAAAACATCTTCTGTTGCAGGAAGAATGAGACTGTAGTACGTGTAAACCATGAGGTATATTAGCTTGTTTCATGCTATTTATAAGGGCATGTATCACAGGCTAGAAGGGTCCTTAAGATGTCTGTAGTGCAAATGCTGCCTCAAACCCTAGCCAGCTATGAGGAAAGGGCTCAGGCTACTCGGAGCTTTAAAGCTGTAGGGCCTTTGGAAAAGCTATTCCAGCCATTACATTTTGCTCCTACAAAGTAATGTAGAATTTGTTTTGTTTTCTACGTGCATGTTTTCACCTAAAAAAACTCTGCATGGACCACTGTGACCTCCTCCTTAGATGTACAGTACTTAGTGGTCTGCCCCGCACTCCCCGGCTAAACTTTCTGCAAAAATAGAAGCATTACCTTATTGAGGACAGGCTTTGTGGAGAGAACATCATAAATTGTCGGTAAGGAGATGTTCTGAAAGAAAATAATACAATGATGTTAATGGACATTAACCTGTTAGTGTAAATCCTGAGAACTCTAACTTTCTACTGCTCAATTAGCTAGTAAGATAAAGTTTTAAGGGTACATCTTGAGATCAGAGGAACATGGTCTGCAAGAACTTGAGCAGACCAGATCCCAGTACAGCATGGGACACTTCAGTGGCAGTGTTTGCTGCCTGACAATATGTGTTTGAACTTCACTGGTGATAAAACAGCTCAGGAACAATTAAAATCTCTCTGAAAGTATCTCCAGGTTTATCCCCCTGCATGCATAGCTGCAGAAAATGCTTGCAGGAAACCCACCTAGGAAAACCTAAAACTAAAAAACATTCATGTAAAGAACCACCTTGTACTTTATGACCCAGAAGCACAGACAAATTGTCACAAAACCGTAAGCCACTTCTGTCATCACTGCTGTGCTTGCAAATGCCCTGAATGGTCCTGGCTGAGTCAGATCAGTGCTGTAACTTGGGAGTTTCAAAACAGCAAGATGAGGTATTCGGAAGATGTTTACCTCTTGCGTTGTCTGGTTCAGGCATTTCATGGCAGGTGTTCTACGATTATCCAAGATTAGTGGAGGCTTCCAGCGATCATAGTTTGTTTCTAACACGTACCATGTGCCTTTCTTGATATCAAGGCTGGAAAAGAGGTACATGTTTGTGTTTTGCTTCTCTAAGTAAGCACTATAGACAGATGGATTTTTTTGTAAGCTTGCTGTGGTATTTTTCAATGATGCTAAAGAAGTGAGTTCTTGCGCAACAGAAGTCACAAGAAATACAGGACACAATTATTGGGGGAACCTGTCCTCTTCTGGGAGGCTGAGTCAAGTGTCAGGTCAAGCATACTCACTCCCAGATATCCAGAGTAGCTGTCCTGGAACGAGTTATCACACACCCCTCTCCAGAATTTTTTCCACCCAGTATAAAGTAAGCTGGAGCCAGCAGTCTTGTCTTTGCCAGTTTGTCTTTTGCATCCTGGTAACTGCAGATAACAAAGCAGTATTGGACTATTAAATGCTATAGATAGTTCAAGTACTGAAGAATGAGTTTCACAGACCCAGAAAAAGTTTGGGCAGTTATGCTTTTCTTCCCCTTTCATACACACATGAGGAGATTGTATCACAGAGCAGTAACACATTTTAACAAAGCTCCTCCACTCACTTTGTACTTGAAGTATGGTTGTTCAGAGGTGCTCTTTGCAATTTTTCTACATTTAAAAGAGGAATAAAATGATGACATGCTGTGTCATATTCCACCTGATTCATTTATTGCAAGAGAGCTTTGTTTCTGTTTACTTCCTATAATATTCTACTATCTGTTGAATGTGTTTTGATGCAGAATGCTGTTACGCATTCAGACACCAATAGGTTCATTAGAAAAAAAATAAATCTGAGAAAACCATTTGAGGAATTTTAAGGGACCATGTGTGATGCCTCCCCCCAACCACAGTACCAGCAAACCCAAAACTATTTAATGTTAAGGCTTCTAGGAAGGTATCTGTATCATTAGATACTAAGCATACATCTACAGTATTCATGCCAGCTGAAAGCAAAGGAGATTAAAGCAGTAGGGTATCTTGCGGGGTGGGTAATACCTTGTAGCATTCTCTAATACTGTTCTTGTAAGAAAGCCCATCCACATACCATCTCTTCTACCAAGAAACCATTCGAAGATACCTGCAAAATATCACTGGTTACAATAATTTGTTTCCAGAAGGTTCACTCATGCAATTCTAACTTTCACCACCTTTAAAATGAGCTGTGTTTTATCTTACTCATCTGGAATCTTTGCACCATTTCTGTGCCTGTTTATTAAGGTAACTGGCATGCCTGTGGTCTGGAAGACTTGTACAGAAATAGTGGAAGAAATGAGCATTACTCACCAATATAACCACCATCAAGACTGAAACGCTCATTCATTGTCAGAGTGAACAAGTCCTGAAAAGCATTAAACAAGTCAGCCTTCATCCATCGCCAGCCCATTAATACCAGTAATAAATAAGGGGCAGCACTGCAATTTACATGCCAATTGAGCTTCTTGTTCGTAAGACTCTTGCCCTTTGAGTAATGGGCTGCAAGATCAAGCCCATGTGGAGAAGAACCTAATTTATCACTGCTTGAGTAACTAGAAATGATAACTCAGAGTTTTCTGACCTGGCGCAGCAATCCAGCAAACTGTGCTTTTATGCTAAGCAAGTCAAGCCTACGGCCATTTTTCTCTTCATCCTTGTTGCATCACTGAATTACCAGTCTTCCTTCCCCTTCTGTATGTAACCTTCTTCTCAGACCTCTGAATACTGTTCTAGTTTGAAGGCAGACTTTTAAGTCCCAGTGCTAAGTACTCCCTGGTATGTTATTGCTGTACACACAGGCATGCAGCTGTATGCAATTCAATCCGTGCTACTTGCAACATGCAGTTCAAACTCAAATCCCAGTCTTTTCCAACTCATGTTTCTTTTAGAGGGAAGTGGAATTCAGCTACACTGGATTGTTTTCAGAATGGAATCTTCCCAATTTATTTGACCACAAGACAAAAATAAATGGATACAACATGGGAATTTATGCCAGAAATGCTCTACTATGGAAAGGGCCACCTATAATAGAGGATAAAGGCATAGCATGTAGAAAAGGTGGAGTTGCAGTAAGCTTGAAGCCCTGGTATAGCTCTGTACTGCTGGTTTTTAAAGATGTAGATAAAACTCAGACTTCAGGTGCCTATTTAAAAAAAATTTATCTTGCAACATAAGACTCTTGCGAGGAAGGATTGGAGAAAGAATTAAATATAGCACAAGTATGCTGTTTCACCTCTGGGATCACAGCAGTACCTATTTGCTAGCAAGAAACTCTACCTACTTGCGCACTTTGTTTACACTCCTGTTCCTATTCAGAACTCAACATTGTTTTATGAATTGTCCAAACATAAATATTTCATTTAGGCAATCTCCTTTTTCAAGGAGGAATGCAGAATTGTTTTCCTTTACCCTTCTTCAAATAGCTATACTATGTAGCAGAACAATTAACAGACCATTTATTAAAAAACATCCCAAGGCAGAGGATGAAAGCAGGAAAATTTGCATCTTAAAGGAAAGTGTGAAGCATTGTTAACAAATTGACAAGCCTCCCTTCCCAATACTTACTGGTTTGACTCCAGATACCATGCCTATGTATCCTGCAAAATTTGTAGACCTGAATACTGTTTTGTTGTTTCTCTGGAAGTCCAAGTTCACCACTATAGGCTTCAGTTCCTGAGTTACAGTCCAGGAATTATTTTTAACATCCCACCTGCAGAAAATGGTACAGCATTTGAAATTTCCCTCCCTCAGAGCTTTTAAAACTACTCTTCACAGCACGCAGGCTTCCTGTGCGTGATGCCTGTCCTCTGATCTTACTCATGTCAGCTAACACCACTGCTCAGTAGTTACCTGAGCAGCACCAGTAAGGGACAACTAGGAAGTCTAAACACATAGGCAGTCAGTGAAAAGAATGAAGTTTTATTTGAACCAAGAGCATATAAACTACTTGGTATTAAACAGCACCACCATTACAGCTGGTTTGGTTTGAACACACATAACTTTGTTTTATTTCTGCTGGCAAAGGGAGGCCACTACAGGTACTGCCTGTGACACCAAACCTACTGTAATCCTGAAGCATGTGTAGCTTGTTCTGCAGCAGAATGAGCCGGTTCCCTCAAACTCTTAGTTTTCAAAGGGAGAAAACAAACCACATACTGCTGAATCTGCGCCATACAAAGGGAAGTGCCAATTCTAGCTTGTAAGGTAAGGCAGAACAGTTTGTAGGCAAGATGGTGCTAAAGAACACTTAGCAGACCATTAAATTCTCTGAAACAATCCAGGTTCTGGCAACAGCATTGAAAGTTGCCTTAACTTTCAGGGACCATGTTCCCAGTACTTCTGACAAGTGGGAGAATTTCAATACAAGCCAAACCAAGGGACAGGTGGAGTCACAGCTGACAACATCTGAGTTTTTGATAGGCAGGTAAGAATTTTAATGAAGTCGGACATTTAAATTCCATCTGGGCATTGAGAGTCATCTGGATGACTGATGTTACAAAATATACTGGGATAATAAAAGCAAACACTGAACTGCCTGATCACGAGGTATGAAATGAGAACTAAAAGAGAATTCAGTGCTAGGCAACAAGCTACAAAGATTTTATGCAAATGAATGATAACGTTAGGTCAGTGGAATACAAATCACTGGCTTCTGAGTAGAAATGACAAATGATGGGAAGTGCCAGTAGAGCACAGTACAGTAACTAAGGGGATAATCTGGAAAAAAACCAACCAGAAAACCAAGCCCCAATCCAATCCACGTTTCACTGCATGTACTAAAATTGGTGCTTCTGTCCCATCACGTAAAGAATGAGATGCACCATGCCTCAGAGATAAGGTTACATGGAGTGTACTTTGGTTTGAGACATTTTAAACTGGAGCTGAGAAAACACGAAGTAACACTGAACACAACTGATTTACAAAGTCATTCCTGACAAGCTTGTAGCAGTGGTTTGACAAAAGATCATCGGCAAAACAATCCTCTTGTTTGTTTTAGCCTTTTTTCACAACATGCAATGCAGAATTACTTGTCACAGTCTTAACAACATCCAATTCATCATTTAGACTCAAAGAATGCAAGTAGAAATTCCAAGTTCAGCTAGCTTTTTCTCTGGATTGAAAAAAAAGGAGAAGAGACAAGTTTAGATACTTACCCAAGAAAGAGTCCAAAATCCAAGTTTCTGGCATGGTAAAGCTTCCCTACACAACAACAAATAAATAAATAAATTAAAATTTTCTAAAGAAAGAGACAAAAATTTAAGCTTAGAAAAACCAGGAAATGAGTAAGCAGGAAAAATTACTGGGAAAGTAAGCAGGGAAAATACCACTGTCTAGTTGCCCTTTTCAGAAGCACAGGAAAATGGTGGATTTTTTTTTACCAGAGAAGTGTTTTGCCATAATTTAAATAAAGTAATCTTGTAAACTGCCATCCATCTGAGACCCAGATGCTTTCCACATTATCTTAATGCAATGGTAATAATACCTTGAGCTTACTCTAAAGGTGAGACATTTGTAAGCTCTCTGAGAACCCCTCAGAAACTGCCTAAGCTGTAACAGGAATAGACAAGGGCTGCAGAACTCAGTAAGAGAATGAGTGTTTCACTTCTTAAAACAGTCTATCCATTTTCTCTAGCACCACACATATGCGATAGCTAAAATCTAGATACCAAACAGATTGCACTAGAATCCCTCATGGGACTGAAAAAATATCAGGTGTCTGGCTGGTGTTTTTTTTCCCCCAGAAAAACAAATGCCAGCTATTAAAAAAAAACCAAAACAAACAAACAAAAAACACAAAAAAGACCCCCAACAAAACCAAAACCAAACCATCTTTGAAAGACATTTTTCCCATTTTTTAGTCTAAGACACCTGTGTTCTCTTATTCCCTTCTCAAGGAATACCTTTTTATTATCATTGCTTTTAGTCTTTTCTACTAGACCTTCTTGCCTGCAGCTGAGAAGGACTATGTATGCATAATTGAGGTGGACCCTCTCCTCATAAAACTGTTAACACTATTCTGGGTTGCATTACCTGTTGTATCTTCTGCCACTATTGATGTACACACAGTAAAAATTTCATAGAAGATGTTAAAAATAACAATTTCCCCTAGAACAAAAAGAAACAAAGTTGAATAGCTCGAAACTTTTGCCATGAACAGAAAAAAATTATTAGAAAAAAGCATACTGCAAAGTTCAGCATTCTATAATATTTCTCTCAAGAATTTGTTTAAATCTCATTTGATCTTTGAAATGACCAGTTCAGCAAAATCAAGAGCTTCCTGAAAGGCAGACAGAAGGATCAGAATCCCTTGGCCTTCTGCCTTACCATACAGAAAGCTGACAGTCATTGCTACTTCCTCCTCTGGAAACTTCAAAACAAGCTATAAAATTCACTTTAAAGAAGAAAGCTGGTGTATGTACCACTATTCCCATATCAGAGCTGGTGACTAGCAGCAGGTGTACTGCTCCTGGATGAGGCAAGCAGTGGAAGCAGGTCTATGGACCCTCTCTGTTTCAGTTCTGGAAGAATTCAGTGTCTACTTCTCACCTGGAATTGCTTTCTTTTGCAGGAGGTGTAGAAGGAAGGCAGGAGGATGTGGCAAGGATCACAGGGAAAGAAAGTACAGCACGAAACTGAGCCTTGCCTTCGTGGTATGTCAATAGCAGACACACAGCAGAATGGGAAACCAAGAGAATCAAGGGTTCCCCCAAATTTTGGTGCACAGATGCTGAGACTCCAGTTCCCAAAACTCAGGAGCAAGAAGCTACAGAGAAGTACCAGCCTGACGAAAGGCTTATGTGATTTATTGCCATTCTCTAAAATACTGTTTTCATTTAGTGTGAAATGCAATTTATTGCTTTATCTACTTAATTAATAATTTATTAGTTAAAGTCACAGATGACTAAAACTACACTGCAGATTGGTACACATATTAATTTTAAATGAGTCTGGATTCCTAGTTTTCCACTACATTAATAAAGTGTTGGAAACCATTACCCAAAGGAATCCCAGATGAATTTGCAATCCCTTGGAGTTCTTCATTGAAAGGATAAGGAAGCGTTGCGGTCAGATGAGCCTGAAAGGAAGAGTCTTGTATGTAGTTTGTGTAAATTAATGTGATTTTGTTACTTAAACCAAACCTTTCCCCAATAGGTACAACCTTCTCACAACTATTAAATTGAGTGTTTGATTCCTCTGCAGCCTGTAGAACTTAAGGATGTTTGCAGAGTACTTGGAAGACAAGTGCATACTTCGGGAAAGTAAAAACTATTACATATCAAAATATTGACATGTGAGCAATGGAGATTAGCACAGTATCTTAATTGTTGTTAGCAGCAATAGACAAAACAGAGTGAAGTAAGACTCTTACGTCTTAAGAGCTGAACTGGAACTGAGCTTGGCGTCAGTGTTTAAGGGAATCCCTAACTTTCACACATTGGTATGACTACCTGTATATGCTACCTTTATGTCAGTCCCACTCAGGCACACAGGGATACAAATGAGGTGGGGCCATCATGACCTAAGGCTGCTGTAAATAAAGATGGGGGACGGATTTGACCTTCATTATGCTGTCTGTAGCGCTATACTGTTTTCTCCTGTCCTGATTTTATGCCAAAGCCTATTTTAATCAGAATCAAATTAATTTTTTCAAGTTAAGGCCTGGTCAAAGTTGCCCCTGTAATCAGCCATTTATTGCAGTTTTCAAAACCTGATTTTACTTTACTGTTTAAAAGTAGTTGAACATGGCAAAGAGAATTTCAGTGAAGTGTTTTGCTACCGTGAGTAAGTCAGTAGCATATATGTCTAGCATGACTAATCCAAACTTGAAAAGACCTTAGAAAAAAATCAGAGGAGGAAGAGACACATGCATTTTAGTTTTGACAGCTTCAAAGTAATTTAGAGTAGGCAAGGAGGCAACATTTTGCCAAGATGGCAAAATTTCAGAGTAACTCTTCAAAGCAGCAGTTTTGTTCTGGAAGAATTACCACTTGTAAAGTTCTTAATTGCCTAATTTAGTAGCATTCCAATTCTGGTAGTCAGAGCATACCGTAATAAAATAATTAGGCTGAAAATACTTACTATTTTGTTATCCACTATGTCAACAACTTTGCCGCTGGGAAAGAAGGTATTTGCTATATCTTTAATATTCTGGACCACAGCCTTCACCTAGAAAGAATAAGGGCTTTTATTGAATAGATGATCTTCAGCATAAGAATTGCTAGAATACCAACAGAACCCCATCACATACTTTTCAAAAAAATAGTTTGTTGAAAAAATACATATTTAAATAAAGTGCTAAATGTAATGTTCTTGGTGAGAAAAATACCCTCAACTTCCCATTAAAGAGTCATTCGTCAAGCTTTATTCAAATAACTTTCTACATTAGCTCTGCCATGTCCCTCTACCAGAGAAAATGAATTACAGGAAAAAAGCCATCCTCATCTTTGATCACATTTTAATACTCTGCACTCTTTTATCTTTAAAAAAGTTAATTAAAAGCTCTTTGCTTAAGCACTGATGTTCTTGAAGTCAAAAAGACTCAATAAATTTCTTACAAAAGTACATGCTTTCCATTTGCGACATGTGATGGCCATAAATAGAGTTCCTTTCTATGTGACCTAACTCCAAAGTACGTGAGAGAGAAAAACCTTTCAGCTTTTAGGGTGCAACCTGAAGCTTCCAACACCCACTTTAAATGAGACTTTTAAAATAAATATCATGGTGTAAGTTGAATTTGTTCGGCTTTCAGAGTTGAAGGGTCAAAGTCAGCTGGGATATAGCAAAAATCCCTGGGCTTTCTTGAGAAATTATGCACTGAACTGAATTTTCAGCAACCTTCAGAAGAAAAATTGTTCTAAGTAGTTTGAAACAGGCTTGAGCATTTTAAAAGTTGTTTCTGCCGTGTAAGCACCAGTGCCACAACCAGCATCCCTGAAATGGGCAAGAAGTTCCTTATTTCCCCCTCACCATTTCATCACCTCATGCACTGTTTTGAGAGAATCAGGGATGTACAGAGAAGGGATGCTGCCTCAGTTTCACTTCAGTTTACTGAGGCTGTCCCTTTGGCGTACTCCTCCCCCTCCACTCTGTATTACTTCATGACGAAAGAGCTTTGATAAATGAAAGCTGCTTTTAAGCCACACTAGGTTTTATTCCTCTACATCCCAAACACCAGTGTCCCTATACTTGATGCCACTAGCTCAAGTGCTGTACAGAAAAAAGGTTTACTCAGGCAATTATTTTAGTCTAGAATCATATTTAAAAAGTTAACTAGAAATACTATCCCTTTCAGAGAATTCTAGCACAGGTATTCCTTTCCGAACCTTTCTTCAAAATAAAAGGCCACATGCTAGTTTTATACCAGCTAAGTTTCAAAGCAAGCTCTGCATTTCATACCTCTGTCTTCTTGTCATGCATCAAGTCATCCCATCTTTTGCTGGGAGGTAAATCAAGATTTATGATATACGTGGGCACATTCCCTTTGAACCTGAAAGATAAGTGCCGGAATTGAAATTTAAAGAAGGCTTTGAAAAAACATCTGACAAAATAGGTGCTTCCTACCTTTTCCCATTTTCTAGATCTGCAACAGGAACGAGTTACAAAAAAACCCTGTTCAGACTTGCAAATCACTACCTTTCTTTAATTTGTTAGAAAAACTGGATCAGATTACTTACGTTGGTCCTGAAGGAGGGTATGTTTTACTTCTGCACTCTTCTCCATACTGTAAAGACAGTGAAACATTACTTTTTAGTTTCTTTGTTAAAACACTTTATTATTCTAGCAGACTGAGTTTTGAATTAAACCTTTAGGACTTGTCAGCTAAATCAGTTCATGATGATTTGATAATAAAGGAAGATAAACCCTTGGGACTTTGGAAAGAGCGCAGAGAAGAATACAAGAGGTAGGGGACAAAGAGCAACTTCTCCATGCAGTCTGACAGACCTTCAGACAACTTGCCTAATGTAGTCCAAGGCAAGCATAAGTTTATGATAAATAGACAAACCGATTTTTGGTCAGTGTGATTCAATGAAGACCCTGTAAAAGCATATTCTTTGGCAAGTTTGGAAACCTTAAATCTCAGTATGGACCCGTTTATTCCATTTATTCAAGTCATAATCTCATTTTTTAGCATCTTTCACAATTATGCTTAGTGTTAAGCTTCAATGTGTAGGGGGGAGCAGAGAAAGCACACCTAATTTTGGGCAAATTACTCAGACGGAGGAATGAGCTATACAGCCTGACTTTTTATTTAGTGTGGAAAAGTGCTGCTGAACTGGTGCGAAATATTATGAGAGGTGCATTTCAGGAATATAACAAAAAACTAGTTACCTTTATTATTGTAAACATGTCTAGTTACAAATGAAAGTTTGAGAACTATATTTAGGTGTACTCAAAGTGAACGCAAGGGTGTTTTCCCATCAATTACATAAAGCATGCATATACATACATAAACATATGGATATACATGCCACAATTGTAACTGCATGTTTTACTCAGCGAAATACAAGCAAATGCCTACTAGCTGCACTTGTGCTTCAAGCCAGTTGAGAGCAGACCAGATTTGGTCCCCAATATATCTAAGCACATCAGTAAGTGCCAAAGAGCACAGTATGGCCCCACGAGGAAAAAGGAAAGGCAGAAAAAGGAAAGGCAGAAAAAGGAAAGGCAGAAAAAGGAAAGGCAGAAAAAGGAAAGGCAGAAAAAGGAAAGGCAGAAAAAGGAAAGGCAGAAAAAGGAAAGGCAGAAAAAGGAAAGGCAGAAAAAGGAAAGGCAGAAAAAGGAAAGGCAGAAAAAGGAAAGGCAGAAAAAGGAAAGGCAGAAAAAGGAAAGGCAGAAAAAGGAAAGGCAGAAAAAGGAAAGGTATTCTGGGAGTCCATACAAAGGCTCCGAAAGCACAAGTGGCTGAGAGGCAGATCAGAAACAAAAATACGTAAGGACCCTTCCACCACTTTTCCCCCTCCCTGCCCTTGATTGCCAATATTTATTTGGCTGTACTAATTATATTACTTTACTAGTAATCTAGTAAACACTAGTGTGTCCTGCTAAGGCATTCTGGCTCCAGTAAAAACCAAGACAAGATCTCTAGCAGCTATGTATCTGGGACAAACAAGCTAACTGATGTCCATGTTCTCTTTGGGCCAGTCACAATATCTGTTTTTAATGCATCAATCTAGAAAACACAATGTCTTACACAATGCCACAGACTTCAAACACTGGCATAATTTGTTACAACTGGAAACAGGAATTTTAAAGTGAGATTGGTTTCTGGGCGTTATCATGTGGTTTTTTGTATTGTTTCCACTAGCTAGGAGAAAGCATGAGATGAATTTTGGTTTTCCTACATGTGAGATGAAGGTACAGGACCAGCAGCTATGTGTTTCTTAGATTTCACTGTGGTGCAGTTATAGCCTTTGCATAGCTGGAACAAAAGGTCAAACACAAGAGGCCATTTAATTTTCAAAATGAGGAAGTTTCAAAACAGGGAGGGTAGGGGAAGATATCAGATGACTAATTAGGCAACAAAAGTCAGAGGCTTCATGCAAAGCCAAGCAAATACTTAACAGTATTAATGCAATTGTCTTGTGAAATTTTCCATCCTGCAATACTAAAATCAACCAGAAAAAGCGACATTATGTATACAGTCTACCGCAACGGACGCACAGATTTGGACCTTCGGGAAATAGCTCCTGTCAAAATATGCTTCTTGACAGATAAAGCATGTAACAAAAAATTATCCGAAATGGATGAAAGGTCAGTTGATCTGTCAGTATAGCCCATGCATACACAGAGGAAACAGTGGTGACCGTGCAACCTGATTTCAGAGGATTTTAAATTATGTTCCAGGTGCTAAATGTTATGCCACTCCTGACACTCTCTCCTGAGATTTTAATCTTGTATTTGTAGCTATTTTTATCTTCCCAGCCCTTTGCAACCTAAGCCACAAAAGAGGTGGGGAAAGTGACAGTTAAAGGAAGAGTTAAGGGAGGGATACAGAGAAAATGTTCCCTCCTTACATGTCAGTAATTTTAGACTTCTCACCTGTCTACATCCAAAGCAAGGTAAAGAAACCACTAATCCCCTAAACAACCTGTACATCTTCTGAAAAACTGCTAGCATTTAATGAGATATCTGAAGAAAGCCAAGATTTTTTAAAGTTTTTTTAGGTAAACTATTATATGCTGGCACATAAACAGTAATTTAAAAAGATGTCAAGACAACCAGAAAACTAGAAGTGATTTGATTAGGTGTTTTTTTACACAAAGTTCTAATGAGGAACAAAAAAAAATTGTTACCTTTTACAATCAGATGAACTGCAAACTTTTCTGACAAGGTAAAAGGATGAAAAGACACCTGAAGAATTTTCTTATAGCAACAGACAACCCACCAGGCACTTTCTATCACCAGACTGAAATAAGCAGCTATGAAGTTACTGCTGTGGTCAGTGAGACCCTCCCCTCTGCAGAGGCTTGACGCTAGACAAGGAACAATAAATCCTCAGCCTTCCAGCCTGAGAGGATCGCCTTGAGTTTCCAACATGACAAACCAGAGAGCTGGTCTCCTAAAAAGAGACCACCTGCCTCCAAACAGGAGGTCATCACTATAAATTCGCTTTTTAAGTATGCACTGAATGCCCTGTGAGAAATACAGCTATTCCTGAATGGTGATTAAATGTTTTTTTGTTTTTTTTTTAAATCGCCTATTACTAGAAGGTTGCATATTTTGATTATCTGATATACTGCTGACTTTTGAATTTGCATGTATGTAATGATACAGAAACAGATGCATGGCAACATAGGATCAAAACACTGAAAGAGAACACAGTGGAGAATAAAGAGAACATGGAATGGGAAAGATGGAAATAATAAGAAAAAATGGAAGTAGCACAGAAGATTTATATTATGACTAATTGTATGAAAAAAAAAAGTAGAGCAGAACAGAAACCAAACAGCTAGCAAACTGTCGAGATTAATTTCTACCTGGAAAAAAAAAATCAAGTAGTAAGAGTTACTATTCACTGCAGTAAAGAAAATGAATGCATGGTTTAATGACTGAGTAAACATTTTAAAACCTAGCCTGATTTAATTAATATGAAATAGGCTGAAAGTAGCTTGCCCAGTCTAAAGAATGCCAGCACTTTATTACCCTCAAAAATATTTTTGAGGTGGACCATCTCTGGCATCCTTCCGTACTATTCAGTATTTCTCATCTTCATATTTAAAAATAAATATAAAATGACCTCTTTGAGCTATGAAATATGATGCCATAGTTTAAGGATATGACATTCAGTCTCCTTCAGACAAAGTAATCTGTTATATTCAGCATCTTTTGGTCTACGAACTCTGTGGTCTAACACATTTTCCTCTCTGCTGCTCTTCCCTTATGGGAGGATGCCAATGCAGCACAACACAGTGCTGCAGCAGTCCCAATGCTGTTCGCCTTTCTGAAGGTGGACATTAAGAGTACTTGTGCAGTGCTGAAGAAATGAGGACTAAGCCAATTTAAATTGCATTTTGGACATAAAGTTCAGTATGGTTGAGGGGGCCTAACTGAAAGCTAAAAGGCCTGACAGTCTGCACCACTGAGATGTAATTCACAGCATTTAGCTTCCATGCTCTATGTTAACAAAAAAAGGACCCAACCAGCTGTACGTAGGAAGACAACAATCGTTCATTCTTCAGCAAATGATGCATCCCAGCATCTCAACCAAAATAAAATATCCAAGCCTGATATCTGGCTGCACAGCAGCACAACCTGCAACCTGGAGACCTAGCGGGTATTGTGCAAGTGCGAAGATGTACCAAGTGCAATCAAATGCAAAGTCAAGCTTTAACAACAGATTCTGCACTTTCTTCCCCACTCCACACTCCAGACAGCTTTTGGCTAAAATTCTGAAGGTGTTTTAAGCTGGAGCAGTCATGTAGTATTGAGAAGCTGCTCTTGTGGGGTGAGAATGCGCACAAAGAGAAAACGGCCTAATTCTGCATAGTCAGAATGCTGTTGGAACATGGGTCTCCAGATGCCCACAGTCCTCCAAAGCCTTTCCTACAGTTCTCCCCTGTCCCAAAACCCATACTCAGTATTATCTGGTAGGAAGTCTTAGAGCAAACACAAAAGAATATAGGAAGTAGTACGTTCCCAAAATATTTAAAAATATATTGCAGAAGAATATTTTGAAATCCAGAGATATTTAAAAACCAGTCCTTTTCACCGAGGATAAGGAGATTCAGAAACTGAAGAAAGAGCGCTTCGCTGCTTCAGGAATAAAAAAATACTTCAGGAAGCAAGAACAGCTGTTTGTGTGCCCAGGAGATAGAAGCCAGCCTGTTCCAAATAACTTCCCCTCCTGACTTCATAATTCCACCGAAAGTTACGTACTTTGCCTATTCAGTTAAAAAAACCTAACCAAACAAAAAATGACATCCCAAGCCCACCTGCTCGACGCTTCTCCCCTCGGGCGAAGTTACTGCAAGCACACTAAGCAGGTTCAAAAGCATATGTACTTTTAGCAATCCCTTCTTAACTTTCCTTTTCGAAAATCATTGCTTGGGCGTAGATTACAATATTTACTTTATAGATATATATGAAATTGAACGCAGGAATGAGCAAGGACTTGTAAAACACGCCCGATAAACAACACGACGTGTGGCCACGGCCGCGCCGGCTGCCAGAGGAGCCATTGACAAAGCCCGTGAGGGCTGCGCGACGCTGCCTTAAATCCACACGCGTGAATGTAAAGGCACGCTTGGCCTCCTGCGTGGGGAAGGGCAGCAGCGCCCAGCTTCCCTCACACCCACCCGGCCCCGCCGCCTCCCTCCCCGCCGCCTCCCTCGGAGAGAAGCGGGGTGATCGGATCCGCGCCCTCCCCTTCCCCTCACGTCTCTGAACCTCACCGGGTCCGGCGCCCAGACGAGCTGAGCCACGACGAGCAGCCCGGCGGGCCATAACAGCGCCCGGCCCCAGCCCACCATCCTCCTCCTCGGCTCGGCACGGCGCTTCCCGGTGTGGCGGCCCACATGACACCGGCCGGCCCCGCCTGTCAGAGGAGGGAGGCGTCGGCGGCGGTAGGGCCCTACTGCCGCCGCCCCGACCCTGCCGCCGCCGCCCCGGACCCTACCGCCGCCTCCCCGACCCTCCTTTTTATTTTTAATAAAGCAGAAGCATTGACTTTCAGTCATACTTCCAAAAGAGGAAAGTTCTGCACGCAAGAAAATCTGAAATAAAATCGCCTCTCTCTAGGCAACGCGAAGAGCAAACCCGTGGCACCAGTTTTCACTTCGTTAATATTGTGATTTTTAATTACTCTCTGTCCTTGGGACATTTTAGGCAGCTTTTATGGTAACGAGAGGTGCAACGCGGGCACCTTCTTTAGGAGCAAGGCGCTTCCTCCATCTTGCTTCAGAGTCAAGGAAGCTGGAGAGACATACAGAGATCCATCAGTCCAAGGACGTTGCCTATTACTTATTCTCTACTAAGCGTAAATGGTATATTTGTTGTGATATCAAGTACCAGCCAGCAGCATAATAAGGTGCATACTCCAAATAGCTTACAATAAAAAAGTATAATTTTACTGCAAGGAAATGAATATATAATGGTTGTATGTAAGCAACAGTTGCTGGAAGCCCCACAAATAAATATTAAAAGCTGTCATGGATACCCGTGTTTTCGTTTGTGTCTTGTACCTTATGCAGTGCCCAAGATGTGTCACATGTTTTTAGGCACACAGAAAAACAGCAATATGGTCTTTAATATCATGACTTAATTGACTGTGCAATTAACTCTCCTGTAAAACAAATGGGGTGGCAAGAAAAAAGAAGTCCTTGGCAGATGGCTGACTGGAAAGCTGTATGGCATTGCAGGAATTAAGAAACAGGAAAGGATAAAAGAGGCGCATTGTACGGTGTGAAAGCCTTGGGCAAAGCGAGGGCGTGCAGCAGTGTGTAGGAAGGAATCGGCTCAGAACATAAGCTTGGAATTGCACAGAGCTGTAGAGACCAAGGCAGAAGAGCAATTAAGCGCTGGCGGAAGAAGATACAGAATCAATTAGGGGATTTAAGGAATGAGGAAAATTACAGCGTAACAGCAGAAACTTCCTGTTTTCATGGGAGTGTCTTTCACAAATCAGGCAGTTTTTGTAGGGCCCAGCTGATTTTATTTGGTTGAAAACAAATACCTGTAAGACAATAATTCTGTATTTACTTGCAGGTACTTGAATATACTATTATGATCTATGGTAAGAAATAGCCAGATTAAGTTGGTCCCGTTACTTTGTAAACATCTGCAGCCCCTTTTGCTCAGATTTAGTTTCTGGAGCAGATAGTTTTTAGGTGCTTTACTATCTTTAGGACATCTTTAACAGTAGAAGATAAACGACAACTTTGAAAAATGAAAAACTCTTTCCGAGTGCTCTGAAGCAAAATTATGCTATGGTCACATTGCACATTCACAACTTAACTTTTTTGAAACCTCTTTGAACTTTTGCTTTAGTTCTTTCACCAGTAAAGAAATTCTAAGGGATAGTTAACATCCTTCAGCCCTGACTATGTCTATTCTGCTGTGTTCCTATCAGAATGCCTCGTCTCCAGGTTCCACACCAGTACTTTAGGTCCTCCATTTTGTTGCCTAGGTTTCTTCTGTCAGTTTCCAAAACTCTTAAGTGAGAAGAAAAAACTTCTTCGGATGTGCGGTTTACTCGTTAACTGTAATACCTGACAGCCAGTGTCACTGATACCTAGTACTTCACGTCCACCCTTCTGCTTTCTCACACTCATCTATCCGGTACTGTATTACCACTCCGCAGATTTGCTCCTTCCTCCAGAAGTAGAGGCTGCACAAATTACTTCCCCTTCTCTCTGTTTCAGCTAAATTAAAGCTCTTTATGCTAACACTACTGCCAGGACATAGTATCACCAAGACGACTCCATGAATCTCCAATAGGAAAGCATCCCAACGGACTCCTTATAGCAACAGTTTAATACCTATACTGATCTTCACTGTTTTGTCATACCTTTGACTTCCTTTTGTGCAACTAAAATTCCAGGGAATTCTCCAGACCTCTGCTTCTGTGTTATCTCAGGACACGTTTTTAGCGAGAATCTAGTGTATCATTAGTCCCAACACAGAGGGCAACCCTGGTGCTACTACGGTATCCCTGTTCCCTGCGGGACTGCCAGTCCCTTGCTATATCCAGTACTTCCTCTTCTACTTGGTACTGTCTCATTTCATTTGCTCTGACATTTCTTTTTTGTTTCATCTCTTCCTGGCTCTGTAACAAACATGCCTCTCAGTTCCATTTTTCCTTTACTATCACTTACAGCTACTTAGAGCGCCTACATCTTGCAATCTCCTATTTAGACTGATAAATAGGAAATGGAAATTTTTTTTCCACGGGTTATTCTTGGTCTCTTCTTCAGATTCCGAGTACTCCTTTCAGCACCTTTTCCACCAGCATAGCAAATTTCTGATGCCAGCTGCATCTGTGTTTGAGCAATCATTTTTTATGAGTTCTACCAGACAGGATTTTATTTAAACAATATATTCTTGAAAGGAAAAACAGATGCTGTAACATCAGTAATATCTACTTCAAGCATCAGCATTCACTTCAGATGCATGTAAGATTGACAGTGATTGTGGATCAATGACACTTTCCGTGAACTGCCCAATAAATAATTACTCTGGCCCGCAGCCTGCTCCTTGTGGTGCTGCCTCTTTCTCCATGTTTCTGGGAGTAGTTTTGGCAGCAGGCCACTTCCAGGTCCACAATGTTGCAACAGTTGTACATCAGGTCACTTACATTCCTGGGGAGGGACACGTAGCATGGTACCTTCAACCAGAACTACTTAATCGGCCCTAATCCCCAGTCCTAGACCTAACTGAGGAGCCCTGGGGAAAAATTAATTACACTTTTTTTTTCTGTGATGGCACAACCCACAGCTATGCTGCATTATTATCCAAGAATTCCTCAGACTCTGGCCAGGGGCATTTGCCAGCAATCATCTACTTATTTCTAGCTTTTGGCCTTTTCCCTACAAATTCAGAGCTTACTCTTCTGTCAGACCTCCCGGGCACATGCAATGCATTTTTTCCAACAATTCAGGAACTCAAAATATGGCCTTTACTCACCATGGAAAAGGCAGCATCGCCTTCTCTACCAAAATGGAGTCACAGAGCATATGGACAGACACTATGATCCAAAAGCCTCTAAGCTATATATACAATCAGTTTCATCTGCTTTACCATTTCTGCTACTGGTAAAAAGCTAGCCACCCATTATACCTATGGCGGTCTCTTTGACTGAGACGGTGTCTATTTTTATTTGAGAGCAATCAGGTTATACACAGATTCCCTAGAAAAGCCAACTATTGTCTCTCAAGACCACTAAATGCCAGGGAGCTTTCTCTCTGGACTATGTCACTCTACAGTCTGTCTCCCAAGGCTTAAGCTATATGGCAAATAGCTTACCATTGGTACTTGGTGCTTTATATACACCTTTTTCTCAGAGCTCAATACAAGCCAAATATTCACATCGTACAGTCACAATTTTATAACTGGGTTATTGATGTGTGACAGATTTTTAATGTAATTCTGAAGTTCCTTATGAAATTGGAATTTAAAAAGTCAATTCTGCTAATTATAGTTTCTTTTTGAAGATGTTTTACTGCAGTCTCACTACAAACACTTTGATATTCCCAGCAATTGCTTGCTTTTTGAAAGAACACATAGTTAGTAGAAACTGGTAGGAAAAAAAGACAACCTTCAGCCAGTCATGCTATGTGGGAAGCTTAAAGAGTAAACTCAAATAAAGTTTTGTACTAGACCTGGCAATAAAATCTGTGAAAACTTTAAAACGAAGCTATTGAACTTGATATGGTAAAGAGGTCAAGCACTTCATTGTTTACATGACCATCTGATACTATTACATTTTGGCTAACAGTATTTCCTGAAATACAATCATCGGATAGATATGGGGGAAAAGACTTCTCTAGATCATTTAAGTTTAAAAAAAAAAAACAAAAACAGCTACCACAGGATCTTTTGCACCCCTGAAACTGAGGGGAAAAATTCTCATTTGACAGTTTTACTAATTTTCTTTTTCCATTCAGTGTAGACCTTGCTTTTAATTTCTTGGCATTCTGTTACAACTTCTATCATCGTTAAAATACAAAACCTTATGGAGCAGCTGGAATGACAGAAAGGTCTCCAAGGATGTGTCCATATAAAAAAGTTATGACTACAACTGTCCCAACATGGCTGTACAAACCAGCTCCTGAGAGGGGGCATTTTGATTTCTCATTCAGTATCTCCCCCTACAGAAAAAGCTAAAGTGGGAAGAAAAGGCACTCATTCCAAAATAGATATTCATACAAGGAACTAGTGAGTGTCCCTATTCTTGTAAAAGGCATATTAAATGAATAGTAGGCTTAACAGGTATAAAACAAATAAATGTTACTATCTTAGAGGGAAAAGCCCTGTAACAAAAATCTCTGTACTCAGCAGGATAGAGCTGGATATGGAAACGTTAAAAATGTCATCAGAGAAAGGTCTGGATTTTTGTTTGCTTTTCTAGAAACAAATGAGTTTCTAAGAATCCCTATGTTACATCATGAACGTGCCCAGCCCATGGAGATTTTCTTCTTTTGGTTCCATAAAATCTCTATGGACTATAACATTTTTTTCTACATTCCTGGAAAAATGTGCTTTTATTGCTAACCTCGGCTAGCCTTCCCTACCCAGCTGTAATTTATTTTCATGCTGAAAAGTCAATAGAGGGTTTAAACAATTATGACATACTTAAATTCTTCCTGCTTCTTCCTCAAGACCAACTGCCTATGAAATTAGACCGCTATAAACTGTCATTACTGACTAGACTTCATGGGTCTGTTCTTGTGCACTGCTTAGATGCATCATTACCCTGCATGAGCTTACTGTTTTGTACTATGTATGCAGTTCAGGTTTGAACTGTCAGTTCTGACAATTTCAAACTGTCAAAATTGTCAAGGTTTGGAAATAGACAGCTAGGAGAAGCTCCATTAACACAATTCACATTTTTAACATAAAAATCCTCAACATTGTTACCAAGTAAACTTTATGATGCAGATTACAGAAGCTGTGGCAAGAGTAAGCAATTGTTCTGACTGAGGCAGTTCCTATGGAGATGTTGTTACTGAAAATCTTCTTGGGTAATCAGAACAGACACAGGTAACCATGTTTTATATGGGATGCTAGGAATGCATATTAGACTATGACCTTAAGAAAAGTCCCTGCTGTTTTATTAAACAAATTTAAGTCCGTGCTGTGGAGAAACCAACAAG
This sequence comes from Phalacrocorax carbo, assembly GCF_963921805.1. Taxonomy (NCBI): domain Eukaryota; kingdom Metazoa; phylum Chordata; class Aves; order Suliformes; family Phalacrocoracidae; genus Phalacrocorax; species Phalacrocorax carbo. The sequence continues at coordinate 34,134,643 of NC_087516.1, forward strand.
TTTGCAAAATGAATTTTTGTCTTCTTGTAAAATAAGCAGGCTGCTAACACAGGAGTCATCCCCTTTCCTTACGAAGCACCCGCATTTTCATTCGTAATAGGGTTCTTGCGACTTGTCAACAGTCTTTCCAGCATATGGAACCTGAACAGTGGATTTATTTTGAACATTGTTTTATGAAGCCTGAGTATTCTGGCCCAGTCCTCATCTGGTGCAGTGCAGAACAGCTCCACAGATGTCCCACTCAGGATCTGGTATGACGTGTTCCAAGACACACATTTTCAATTGCTTCTTCAATACAGTTACATATTTCTTAATGGTTCAATGCGTTAACCATATTTTACTTTTGAACTTCATCGTCATTCTCTTCTGCCTTTAATGTCTTCTGCCCTGTCTCTAAGGTTCTTTTCATCAACCTTGGAAGATTCAGTGGGTCAATTTCTTTTCCATTAAATAATTATCTGACTCTTTCAATAGCATGTAGTTTTAGAGTAAACTTAGTATTCATTACTGAAAGATTACATTAGTTTGGTGCTTAATTATAGCTCTCAGGTGATCCTTTAAAAATAACATAATAAAAACATGAGCAAAGCACCTTCAATAAAAAATAATTATAAAACATTTTACTCTTCAATTTGACCCTATCATCACAGATGCAGAAGAAAATGGACCAGCTGGCTGTCATTTGCAGTATCTATCCGCTTTCACTTTTGCTCTCCTATATGGAAAGAGTAACGAAACAAAATTTAGATTAAGACCAGATACAATTACATCTGTGTGCTTCATCTGCCTCAAAGCGTTAAGGAAGCATTGAAGGCAATTTTTCATAGAATGGTTTGTGTTGGGTACTTAAAGATCATCTAGCTCCAACCCCCTGCCATGGGCTGGGACACCTTCCACTAGACCAGGTTGTGCAAAGCCCCATCCAACCTGGCCTTGAACACTTCCAGGGATGGGGCATCCACAGCTTCTCTGGGCAACCTGTTCCAGTGCCTCACCACCCTCAGAGTGATGAAGCCACATATAAAAGGAAAACACCACTTTGGATCTTTGGATCATCATGAATTGTGTTTTGTCCGCTCTGAGGAATGCAATTCAGATTCAGTATGATTTGAAACTGACACTCAACCTGTGACGGCCCAGAGTGTTCTCACATCGCTTCCGATTATTGTAAATAGGTTTTTGCATTCCATCCACTGAATTAATGCAAATATTTATACTGTATACTGATACAAAATGTTTCAAAATTCAAGACAGTTTCTATAGCCTTAGCTCAGGGGGAAAAAATTATTCCCACTAGATAACATGAAAACATTTCTTAATAAATGCTCTTTCACTTTAAAATTCAGCTTTCCCCTCCCCAGAATGTTCTGGTGCCATAGGTATTGAAAAATATTAAAAATTAGTTAAATTTTTGTGATTTAAAAGATTAATTCCTCAACTCCTCTGTACTAAACAAACTGAACAACCTACTTAAAGATTTCCAAAAGAATTCATTTCTGGGTAAGTCCAAACCTGCCAACTGCAGCTAAAACCCAGTGAAAATTCAGAACAGCAGCAACAAAAAACGCCAACCCCAGAACTCAGGGAGAACACTGACCAGAGAAGAAATGCTCAGCAGCCCACCCCCATGAAATCTGGCTCTCTTTTGTACCCCAGGTTTACTGTAATTCATTCTTCCAGTAGTTTTTAAATCAGTACATTATTTCTTGTATTTTGAAGTACCTGTCAAGTAGCATTTCATGAAAAGTGCCTTCTTTCCTGGCTTTTCTGAGGGCTTTTGTATCTTCTTTGCTTATTTTAAGCTTTTTGTCTTGAAAACTTTGGAATTTCTTTCTGTAAGGGGGGAAAAAAAAGTATAACTTCTTTGAAGTTTTGTGTTTCAATAAAAGAACGTCTGTGATAAGAATCTCAACTTCTGTTACGCAGTAGACAACTGGCCTAATAAAATCCAGCATGCCAGCACAGTATGAGAGACTGCACTAAGACTTCTGTGGGTGAAAACTATCTTTTTTTTTTTTTTGGCAGTCTAAGAGGCCCCTACATGATTAGCATGATGTGATTCCTAGTTCTAAAGAGCCCCTTCTTCAACTACTAGCATGACAAGTCAGGGAGCAAAAGCATATTGGGTGTAGGTGGCAAGGTGCTGGTAGTGGGGGAGCTGCAGGAATGGTCTCTGTGAGAAGAGGCCAGGGACTGTCCCATGCTGGACATCGCTGGCTCCACAGCAGACCCACCGCAGGACACAGTGAGTCCATCAGAAAAGCTGGTGGTACCTCTGGGAAAATATATTTGAGAAAGGTCAAAATGCCACACAGGCCGAAGAGGAGATAGGAGAAAAGTGCACAATGGCAGTGTGAACATCAAGGGCAGAGAAAAGAGAAGGAGGAGGTGCTTCGGGCACTGGAGCAGGTATTTCCCTCTAGTCCATAGACAGGACCACGCCAGAGCAGGAGAAAAGTGGGAGAAGAAAGGAGTGGTAGACAGAAACCACTATGTATTGACCCATGCCCCCCATCCTGCTTGGGGGAACAGGTAGAGTAGTCTGGAGTGAAGCTAAGCTTGGGAGACGGCAGAAGGAAAGGTGTTGTTTTTAAATTTTTGTCTTTGTTTCTCACTACCCAAAGCTACTTTAATGGGCAATTTAATTAACGTTCCACAAGTTGAGTCCATTTTGCCTGTTACAGTAACGGGTATGCAATCTCCCTGTTTTTTTCTCAATCCATGAGCTTTCTCATCTTATTTTCTTCCCCTGTCCTGCTGAGGGGAAAGCAAGTGAAAGGCTGGGTAGGAGTTTGGCCCTTCCACCAAAGGCCGCCCCAAAGAGAAGCAAAAAGGTACTTTAGCCTGTTACCAGCTCTAAATAACGTACACGTAATTGATTTCACACTGTTTAACGTTTCCTTTGTCTTCTTGTGGAACATCATCTTTCTTCTTAGCTTCTCTTTCAGCACAAGTACGAATCTAGTCGTTGAGAGAAAAACAAAACAGAACATGCCTATTTTTTAAAACCAAAAATTAGAGATTAAAGACAATAATATATCCTTCGTAACAGAATAAGAGTCACAGGGACTTTTAAGTTGACAGCTTTCAAACTGGTTAATTCGCAACTGGACACAACTGCAATAAAAGCAAGAGGTCCCAGAAGTATGGGAAATAAGTGTAATCCTTGATACTACTGTAAGACAATCGCCTTCATCTCAAAGAAGCACCATTACAGTTCTTAGTTTTAGCAGGGGTAAAGTGCCTTTTTCAGAGACTGACTTAAAAATATTATTGCTCTGACTAGTAGACACATATCTCTAGTTGGAGGCACACATATTTTTCCACGTCCGGATGGAGTCAAAGTAGTCTTTTTACATTCTCTTACCTGAGAGATCTCCCATTACCACAATGATACAGAAACACTTCTCTGTCCCTGCTTCAAACATAATTCACCTCTCCCATACCAAGCTGTTCAGAACTATCTGGAATATCACAGAGACTGTCTTGCCCCCCAGTGTCTTGCCCTTCTGTAATGGTAAAACAGCTTCCTATCTCTACTGGAAGTATCTCAGTTTATGCAGCCCCGGAGCTCATTTGCCTTTCTTGTGGCCAAATCACTTGGCAGTTTATAGAAAACAATTATAACTGTATTAATGGTAAATTTAGCACACAGACACCTGGTTGTTTCAATATCCGCACCAATTCTGTATTAATTGTAGAAGTTACAGAATACCTTTATCATTTCTTCTTCCCCTGCAGTTTTGCTTTTGGCTTCTATGTCTCCTTCTTCGTTACATCTAATAAAGCGGCTATTTGCTGCTAGTAATGCCATTTTCTTCTGCAGAAGTAATATCACATATTGTTAGTATTTATAGCTCTTTTATTTGTAAGATTTATCCTCTGCAATACACCAGAAAACTCTGTAACTGTGTTTTATTCTTTTGCATATTGACATTTCAATAGTTAGCCAGCAGACTTGCTGGCTTCTTTGTTCTTAGGATGCTTATAGCTGCCAGAACGCAGCAGTCAGGAAAACAGAGAATTAAAAGTTACAATATGGAAGAGATTGCAAAAGGCTTTTACTGCACAGACAAAGAACATCAATACAGATTAACTCAAAATACTGTCAAATGCTACGAACAGCAAATGAATTACTGCAAGCAGCTTACATCTTGGAAGACAGGTTCCCATTGCTCTCTTGATCCTATTGCATCTGAACGTCCAATAACGAGTCCATCTGAATTTATACCAAGGTATTTGCCATAACCAGACTTCAGAGCAATCCTCAAAAGAGAAAAACAGGAAAACAATAAAGAATGTTTTTAATTCAAGCAATTCACAATATCCAACACACTGCAAACACATCATTAGTAGGTAATGTATTTCAAGAGAATATTAAAATGTGTATTCATACCAGAAAACAAAGATAACAAGTATCAAAACTTGTAACATTTTTGTTTACAGTAATTACCTCGTGTCAGACAACTTTACTGCTGTAAACTGTTCAGGAGGACTGGGGCCTTCATCATCTGAGGAATGAATTTTTCATGAGTTAGGTACGAAGTATTAAACATACAATATTTTAACCTGCAGTTTCAAAAAGAATTAAAGAACGGCCATTGCGAAATACTATGGAAAGCTGCAATACTTAATTTCTTTAAAAATTCCTTTTTTAAATATTCACTTTTAAAAAAGCAATGCCAGCGCTCATTTATGTTCATATATTTAGAGTACTTAAAACAAGACAGAAAATAAAGGCAATCCTTGTGTAAAGAAATTTACAGTTGGGAATGTTTTGTAGTTCTCCAGGTGGCTCTGAAAGACTTAATCTCCTTGTAACATTATTTTTTTCCATAACAAAATATATTACGGTTCAGCTGTCGTAACATGACTTAGTATCCTAAAAGCTACTAGCCTCTCCATCCCTCAAAACCAAAATGAGATAATATTGCCATCGTTGCTTCGATCTCACTCTGGAGGTGAAACACACTGTCAGGGTTCTGGAACAGTCCTTGTCTGACTGATGGCTCTCGAATTCAAAGTAAGGACTAGTTAATGGTTCTATCACATTAGCAGCCCACTTGTGCAGCAACAAAACAAGTATATTAAAACAAGGATGCAGCAGTAAGCCTTGAAACTCATCTGCCTTGAGTTTCACTCTTCAACTGACACCATAAAGTTTTTATAGGATTTAATAAAAGTTACACTGCTCTTTATCTAGCAAGTAGTATGGCCTTTAACAGGTGATCGTCTCCAAGGCAGTTCAATTTATTGTACACATAAACCAGCATGAAACTAGTGAAACTGATTGGTAGTCATTAGGTTTAAGTCATCTGCATGCTACAGCTAGGATTATTGCATTATTTGTAATAAACCGCTTTTAGCTGTAAAACTGCTTGCCTTTAAGAGATGCTACTTTGATGCTTTTATGCCTTTCATTACTGAAACTGCTTATTTCCAAATTTCCTGAAACAAACCTTTATGTGGTGCTCCAAGCGTAAACAAGCCATTGTCGAGGGCATGGATGTAAGCTCCTTTATCCATTTCTATAGCTATAGTTCCTGTAATTTCACCGAAATTACTGACAGCCCACCAGTTTCCTAAAATACGAAACCATGACAGTTAATAGAGTAATTACAATTTCTGATTACAGTAGTTAGAGAGGACAAAGAAATGTCACCTCTTGGAGAACTGAAGTTCTAAAGATAAAATGGCTATTTCTATCTCAAGATCTTTGCGCATTATTTTACACTACAGAGCCAATTTAACAGTGTTGCTGCTGAAACAAAGTCCTGCTGTCCTACCCACCCTGCCATCCCTAGTCACAGGCTCCCATCCTTCATCCCTGCTTTGTGTTAAGCCACAGAGCAAGTTGATCCATTCAGCTGATCCAGCAAAGATACACCTTGCAAAGAAGGTATCTTTTTTTCCTCTGGACCAGCCTCCTGCAGTTTTGGGGTCATATCCAATTATTAGATTCTCCAACACAACAGAAACAGACAAACTATCTCATCTTGCTGTCATATTACTTCATGTGAGCTGTAATCCCAGTTGTTCAAGCCAATCAAAGTTAAAGGTAGCCCTACCCACATGCATGAATTAAAATTATGACTTTTTTTTTTTAAACAGCAGTAAAATTTTCTCCTGGTATACACTCTCCTATAAATATTTCCCTCCTGATTAAGATAATAACTATTTTTAATTAGTCTGAATATGATGCCTTTTTTCCACACGGTAAATTTGGCAAGTCAATCTGCCTTCAGCAGAAATAGTCTTCCCCTATCTTTAAACAACATATGGAGCTAATCATCTTGTCCTATACCGTCAGGGCTCGCAAATCAACGTACAAATTTTCCAAATCTCTCCCATTTTGAAATTTGGCTAACTAAAGAACGTAGAACATCTGTGACATTCTTCTAGTGTAAGACACAACAGCCAGTTTTCTCATATATTATGATTTGTTTTAACACAGGCATAAGGATGACTTCCCCTTGGACTGCTTTAGCTTATGCCAGTATACACATAATAATAAAAAGACATGTATCCTGTAACATGTGCTGTGCTACAACATATATCTGCATCTCTCACAACTTTGTGGGTTTTTTTAAAGCTAGTTTTGTTTGTGAACTATGATCAGTCAAGGATGTGACAATGCCAAAGGGTGACAGTCAAGTTACTGCTCATGACCACATATACTTTGATCCTACTTTTTTATGAGAAAGGAAAAAATATAATTATATTTTGTTACTGGTTAATGTTTGTGTCTCTGGTTCCAATTAACAGTAGCAAATTTATAATTTGAACACACCACAGCAGTCAAGCAAGTCTGTCAAATTAACATAAACAAACAAGACTCTTTTCCTTTTGAAATGATTTAAGGTTTGAGTGAACTAAACACAGTCAGAAGGTAACTAGTGGCAGAGTAAGAACAGAAAGCACAGGTGATCCAACCACTAATTTCCAAAGTAACAGTAACAAAAGATGTAAGTAATTTATATAGGAATGCACTCATTGTATAACAACATTCCAGTGCTAAAAAGTATCTCCTCCTGAAGTAAATGTCATTGCAGGGTGTAAGGTGGGGGAAGAGGTCCAAACTGATAAGTAGCTTGACGTTATGTAAGAACATACTTTAGCTAAACAGAGAAGGACAAAATCCATCCCACTGATGTCAGAAGTTCCATTTGGAGCCTAGGAAGATCCCAACGTACAAATAACACGTTGTAAGAAACAGTTATAAGCCTCTGTAGGGACCACGCTCAGCTTACAAAGTCCTATAACATTCTCTTCAGCGTCTGCTATCCCCTACAGCTTCCACACTGTCACATAACTCCCGGAAAGCGGCTCACCAACAATATCCAGCTGCTCTGCCACATCCTCTTCCCTTTTCCTTTTCTTCTCCTTGTGCTTCTTCTTGCTGTAGAGGGAGACGCAAAGAAGTACGAGCGCAGCTCCGACCGGGCCCCTCCACAGCGAGCCCTCCTGCGGGGCGCGGGAGGGACACCCCGAAAAGACCTGCCCGGGCCTGGCCGCACGCCCCCGCAGCCGGAGGGACGGGACGGGACGGGACGGGACGGCCTGGCCTAGTCCCGCTCCGCTCCGTTCCGGCCCCCGACGCGGCCCCAAGGCGGCGGGGGGAGCCCGGCGGAGGTCCCAGCCCTAGGCGGGGGGTCCCGGCCACAGGCAAGACCGAGCCCGCAACACGGCGACCATCCCACCCCTCACCTTTTCTCCTTCGCCCCCTTGAGGACCAGCTTGGTGGATTTAACGCAGGAGTACTCCGCCATGTCGGGCTACGGAGAGCGCGGAAGGACACAGCCACCCCGCGACCTCCTCACAGACGGCAGCCCCGGAGCGACAAACTTCCCTTCCGCCCCCGTTCCGCTATTCCGCGAGCATGCGCACACCGGCTGCCTGTGGGGCGCGTGGCCGCGGCGCCGGCGCATGCGTGGCGGGCCGGGAGCCGGGCGACGGCGCCTACTCCGAGTTCCCCAGTTGCACGCAGTGGGCCCTGGAGAGAGGCTCTGGAAAATAAAACGCGAAAAGTTTTAAATTACGTTCAAGAGCGCGTTCCTCTGTACCTTCCGCTTCTAAGTCTGGCTTGGTTCCAACGGTTGCTCTAGGGCTTTGCAGGACTGCAGGCCCCTTGCGCTAAGAAGGAGGTGCCTACAGCTTCCTCTGTGGGGCGCAGTGGTAACCTGTTTGTGTGTGCATTGAAAGCATACCCAATGGACCCACAGCAGAGCCCCGGGCCTGGGCCCCCTGCCAAGGGCAGCAGGCTTTGCCGGAGCCGTGAGGGCATTGTTACTCAAAGGCTGGGCAGCAGGCTGTGCTGATGCAGGAAGAAAAGCTTCAAGGGATGCTTGTGAAGAGAAGTTGGAGAAATAAAGCTCGTAAGTCAACCAAGCACACCAAACTAGGGGCAAAATGAAGTTTATGACAAGTTACTGCATCCTGCTAGCCACTTGGTATTTCAGAGAGTAAAATCCACCTCAGGCTTCCCCCTAGGCGTATAACTACCTTCTTCTCACACAGTGAATACGGTACTCAACAGGTACCACCACTCCTTCTTTGGGGAATGGTCTTACTAGTACATGTGTGATTAGACTCCCAATTAGAGCAATAATTTGTGTTTAGTTTTCTAGTCTGTTGTTTCTACTTCACAGTAATCTAAAGGGTTTCTATGCCCAATAGGTTGTCTGCTGGTTATAATAGCTGGTCAAATAAAAGCCATCACCCCTGTCAAGTCGTCTTACATGTACACATACAGAGATGTTTGTATTGGATTGCTTCCTTTTGGTTTCTGATTTCATTACCTACCTAAGCATGCAAGTTCTCAGCACCTCAGAGGTATCTTCCACAAGTAAGAAATGAGTGTCTCATACATGGTTATGTCAGGGCCTTTAAAATCACTAAAATTATGACCAGGTGCTGAAACTCTGCATGTGTAATCTCCCAATGCATGACCCTGGAGTTTGTGGATGACTGCAGGCACCTTCCATAGAAACTTTGATTGGATCTACTTTTCACCAATTTCTATCTATGTGTGTGCCTAACATGACTAACCCTGTATTTTTATCCGTGAAGCTGGAGAGGTCACGCCTGCCATGTAAAATGAAAGCAACAGTAATGGACTTTCAGGAGCTTTTGGCAAGTCCTGCATTTTGGAGCTTTGGGGAAAAGGGCATTGGGAGGAGGCCTGGGCTGGTCAGCAAAAGCAATACTTGAATCAAGGTACTGGTGCATGTAAGCTCAGAATACTGGTTTTGTGTCTCTGGTATGCTACTTTCTTGCTGGTGCCTTCATCTGTTGCAGTTTGTCAGTGAAAGACCGTGGTCTCCTTGATCAGTGTTTGGGAAGTGGATAACTTGAAACAGTGTGTTGCTGTAGTGGATGGTATGTGAGTTACCAGTCCCAGGAACTTGTATCTTGCAATTAGTTCTTCTAGTAAAAGCTGAAAAAATAGGCAGTAGAAACTTGCAGGCAATGTTGGACAGCTTGCTGACCACTTCTGATCTTTGCATAGAGCTGCAATTGGGGAAGTATTGCAGCAGGTTGTGAAGGTCCTGCACATCTTACTGTATGTGAAGGACGAGAGAGGATCCAGATTTCCAAATACAAGGTCGAGATACCTGACCAGACTACTAGTGATCCAGCTGTTTATTTCAATGTCACCTTCAAGTACATTCGGTTTTCTGTTCTCCTATTTCTAGAGGTTGTTGCCTGACTTCTAGAAGCCTTTTGCTGCTGTCTTAGAATTTTACAACCAGTAATAGAATGGTTGTTCCTTAGTTTGCTTCCTTGTTTTTGGTGGCAGATACAATGGCTTGTTCACTGTTAAAACATTTTAGTCAATATGTTCATATTTTGTTCTACATTCTCATGTCTCCAGCCCTTAGGAAATTAGTTCGGGCTAACCTCAGCATCAAGCAATTTGAGCAAATATAGTTATAATTGTATTTGACTCTCATCATTAAGTACTTTTTTGCCACTTCTAAACAGATATGCCTATAAGGCAGAAGTTTCAGTAAAGGGAGTATAAAAAATGAGAGAACAATTACATAGGAATTAGAAGAAAGCACAGAGGAAATGAGGGAAGCAAAGAGAATGCCTGTCAGCATGCTGATCACTCAGTCACCCTTGCATGCTAACTTGCCCTTCAGTGTTTTTGTTATTTTAGGGTTTTATTTTGAGTTTTTTTGGGTTTTGATTACCTGGAGAGCAAATCTGCAGGGGTTCTTTAGTCTCTTCTTAACTGTACTTTAACTTTACAACTTTTTTTGTGATAGATCTTTATTTTTTGACTGCTTAACTGTGCAACCTTAGCATTTGTGGGGTATTTGTATACTCTTGTCAAAGTGGGACAGTATACATTGATACACCGTGACCAGCACTTCAAAATATACAAGCACTTGCCTGAGAGACAAGATGGGACAGGAAAAGGTAGTATTTTAGTATGTTATGAAACAAAGATGCCTTGGCCACTTTTGGTTAAGAATAGGAAGGATTTTCTAAGAGGCATGATAACTTCAAAGTTATTAAGAATTGTCTAAGTGAAATTGGTGTTTTTTTCTTCTTAACTTTTAAAAAACCAAAAGCAAGTAAAAACAGTTTTTATTTTAAAATACATATATCATATGGTGGAAGTGTCTGGGCTTTATATTTTGCTGTTTGTCCACCAGATGTTGCTGTAGCTACAAAAATGAATGCAGATTAAGAAATCTGAAAAAAAAAAACCCGAACCAACAACTGGTTTTACTTTCATCGCAGTCA